>NC_134359.1:135637043-135991840 GCF_048569485.1 Anomaloglossus baeobatrachus
TCCCCCTCCCAGCCTCCCTCCTCCCAGCCTCCCTCCTCCCAGCCTCAGCCTCCCCCAGCCTCAGCCTCCCTCCTCCCAGCCTTCCCCAGCTTCAGCCTCCCTCCTCCCAGCCTCCCCTAGCCTCAGCCTCCCTCCTCCCAACCTCCCCCAGCATCAGCCTCCCTCCTCCCAGCCTCCCCTAGCCTCAGCCTCCCTCCTCCCAACCTCCCCCAGCATCAGCCTCCCTCCTCCCAGCCTCCCCCAGCATCAGCCTCCCTCCTCCCAGCCTCCCCCAGCATCAGCCTCCCTCCTCCCTCCCTCCTCCAAGTCTCCCTCAGCATCAGCTTCCCTCCTCCAAGCCTCACCCTCCCCCTCCCAGCCTCCCTCAGCATCAGCCTCCCTCAGCATCAGCCTCCCCCTCCCAGACTCCCCCAGAATCAGCCTCTCTTCTCCCAGCCTCCCCCCCAGCCTCAGCCTCTCTCTCCCCCCAGCCTCTCTCCCCCCAGCCTTAGCCTCTCTCTCCCCCCAGCCTCCCCCCCAGCCTCAGCCTCTCTCTCCCCCCAGCCTCCCCCCCAGCCTCAGCCTCTCTCCCCCCAGCCTCAGCCTCTCTCTCTTCCCAGCCTCCCCCCAGCCTAAGCCCCTCTGTCTTCCCAGCCTCAGCCTCTCTCTCTCTTCCCAGACTCCCCCCAGCCTCAGCCTCTTTCTCTTCCCAGCCTCTCTCTCTTCCCAGCCTCCCTCAGCCTCTCTCTCTTCCCAGCCTCCCCCCAGTCTCAGTCTCTCTCTCTTCCCAGCCTCAGCCTCTCTCTCTTCCCAGCCTGCCCTCAGCCTCTCTCTTCCCAGCCTCTCTCTCTTCCCAGCCTCAGCCTCTCTCTCTCTCTTCCCAGCCTCCCCCCAGCCTCTCTCTCTTCCCAGCCTCACCCCAGCCTCTCTCTCTTCCCAGCCTCCCCCCAGCCTCTCTCTCTTCCCAGCCTCCCTCTCTTCCCAGCCTCCCCCAGCCTCAGCCTCCCAGCCTCCCCCAGCTTCAGCCTCCCTCCTCCCAGCCTTCCCCAGCTTCAGCCTCCCTCCTCCCAGCCTCCCCTAGCCTCAGCCTCCCTCCTCCCAACCTCCCCCAGCATCAGCCTCCCTCCTCCCAGCCTCCCCTAGCCTCAGCCTCCCTCCTCCCAACCTCCCCCAGCATCAGCCTCCCTCCTCCCAGCCTCCCCCAGCATCAGCCTCCCTCCTCCCTCCCTCCCTCCTCCAAGTCTCCCTCAGCATCAGCTTCCCTCCTCCAAGCCTCACCCTCCCCCTCCCAGCCTCCCTCAGCATCAGCCTCCCCCTCCCAGACTCCCCCAGAATCAGCCTCTCTCCTCCCAGCCTCCCCCAGCATCAGCCTCCCTGCTCCCAGCATCAGCCTCCCTTCTCCCAGCATCAGCCTACCTCCTCCCAGCCTCCCCCAGCATCAGCCTCCCTCCTCCAAGCCTCACCTTCCCCCTCCCAAGCCTCCCTCCTCCCAGCCTCCCTCCTCCCAGCCTCAGCCTCCCCCAGCCTCAGCCTCCCTCCTCCCAGCCTTCCCCAGCTTCAGCCTCCCTCCTCCCAGCCTCCCCTAGCCTCAGCCTCCCTCCTCCCAACCTCCCCCAGCATCAGCCTCCCTCCTCCCAGCCTCCCCTAGCCTCAGCCTCCCTCCTCCCAACTTCCCCCAGCATCAGCCTCCCTCCTCCCAGCCTCCCCCAGCATCAGCCTCCCTCCTCCCAGCCTCCCCCAGCATCAGCATCCCTCCTCCAAGTCTCCCTCAGCATCAGCTTCCCTCCTCCAAGCCTCACCCTCCCCCTCCCAGCCTCCCTCAGCATCAGCCTCCCTCAGCATCAGCCTCCCCCTCCCAGACTCCCCCAGAATCAGCCTCTCTTCTCCCAGCCTCCCCCCCAGCTTCAGCCTCTCTCTCCCCCCAGCCTCAGCCTCTCTCTCCCCCCAGCCTCTCTCCCCCCAGCCTTGGCCTCTCTCTCCCCCCAGCCTCCCCCCCAGCCTCAGCCTCTCTCTCCCCCCAGCCTCCCCCCCAGCCTCAGCCTCTCTCCCCCCAGCCTCAGCCTCTCTCTCTTCCCAGCCTCCCCCCAGCCTAAGCCTCTCTGTCTTCCCAGCCTCAGCCTCTCTCTCTCTTCCCAGACTCCCCCCAGCCTAAGCCTCTCTGTCTTCCCAGCCTCAGCCTCTCTCTCTCTTCCCAGACTCCCCCCAGCCTCAGCCTCTTTCTCTTCCCAGCCTCTCTCTCTTCCCAGCCTCCCTCAGCCTCTCTCTCTTCCCAGCCTCCCCCCAGTCTCAGTCTCTCTCTCTTCCCAGCCTCAGCCTCTCTCTCTCTTCCCAGCCTGCCCTCAGCCTCTCTCTTCCCAGCCTCTCTCTCTTCCCAGCCTCAGCCTCTCTCTCTCTCTTCCCAGCCTCCCCCCAGCCTCTCTCTCTTCCCAGCCTCACCCCAGCCTCTCTCTCTTCCCAGCCTCCCCCAGCCTCAGCCTCTCTCCCCCCAGCCTCCCCTTGCATGATTACAGTGGACAAAAAGAGGCATCGCAATTTGCAACGATCATCAACTAACCTGTAAGGAGCCCATACATTCTAGGCTCTGCCTCTGCCTTACCTGCTCTGGTGCCCGCTGCCCTGCTCTGGCTGGCTCCTCTTCTGGCTGGCTCCAGCTTCAGACGCGTCCTCCTCCATGGCGTGTGTCATCTGCAGCATTGGACGCTGCAGCACGGGGCAGTCAGCTGAATGTCGCGCCCCGCGCGCCTCTGACCCCGGAAGTGCAGGCCATGGAACTTCCGGGGTTAGTCAGCTCACTATGCCTGGTGCCCGCAATTGAAATAGACAGCAGAAGTGCGCCCCCCCCCCCCCCCCCCCCGGAACACAGCCGAGTGTAACGGAGGGAGGGACGGGGGGCGGGGATGTAAAAAAAAAAAAAAAAATTTATAAATTTTTTTTTTTTTTTGCTGCCAGAAAGTGCCGCCTCCCGCAACGTGCCGCCCTAGGCACGGGACCACGGGTGCCTAGTGGCAAATACGGCCCTGCCCCTCCCATCTCAAGAGTTGGTCCGGAGTAACCCCACACAGAATATCATCACAATAGACAACACAGAAAAAAACAATATGTGCGTCCCTTTTTTAGCCATGGCCAAGAACACGGCCCTGAAAATGACGCAGGTGCAGATGACGGATTTTCTCACCCCCAGATCAGGGAAGAGAAAAGATTACGGAGAGGGCGACGGGCTGGCCGTAGGGTCCAGCAAGAAAGACAAAAAAAGTCTAAAGTAATTAATCAAAAATCCAGTATTTTTAATTTATCCAGCCATATTCTGACTAAAGGGGAAGACCAAGTACTGAGCAAAGGTCTCTCCTTTTGCCCCTCCGCTCATGCCAATGATTTTGACATCTATCTGGATTTCCAGAAGTTCATCAGGAAGTTGACGTTGACCAGACACTTCCAGTTGAATAAATATAACCCCATGGAATCTTCAGGAGATCCTGAGGGATTTTTACATACAGACCTAAGACCAAAGTCTAGGTTTTACCCCTTGCAGAGCAAAGGTCACCATCTGAAAACCTTCAGCGATCTCGTGCTGGAGGATTTCAAGAGATTGACCTGTTCCAGTTACCCCCATAAACCCAATCTGAGTTCAGAAGAGAAAAAAGGTCTCCGGTCCCTCAAAAATAATCATGAACTTGTTATCAGCAATGCTGACAAGGGAGGTGGCATAGTATTGCAGGATAAAGAGACATACATAAAAGAAGCATTGAGGAATTTATCTAATCCATCACACTACAAAATAGTAGGGATTGAAGAATATGATAATGCAGTGGCCAATTACCGTATATTCATACAAACAGCTGTGGACATGAGGATACTCATTAAAAATGAGAAAGCCTTCTTGGAGATTGATAATCCAAGAATGGCTTTTTACTATCATTTACCAAAAATTCACAAGAGCTTGGTGGATCCCCCAGGGCGACCTATTATCTCAGGGATTGATTCCCTCACGGTTAATTTAGCCGCCTATATAGACTGTATCATGAGGGTCGATGTACTGAATTTGAAGAGTTACCTTCGTGATTCCACACAGCTCATCACTCTAACTAAAGATATTGAATGGAAGGAATCCTATCTTTTCATTTCTTTAGATATTACGGCTCTTTATACCAATATTGCGCATGACCTTGGGCTGGAGTGTTTTAAACAATTTTTAATGGTAGATAATCGCCTACCGATGGGTCAGAAAGACTTCATCCTGAAAGGGATGGAGTTCATTTTAACTAATAATTTCTTCTCTTTTCAAGATAAAATATACCATCAGCACTGCGGGACCGCGATGGGCTCAAAGGTCGCACCGACGTTCGCAAATTTATTTATGGGGGCCTTTGAGCTTTTATATATTTATAATTCAAATTTTTTTAAACACATCATTTTGTACAAACGTTATATTGATGACCTGTTCGTCATATGGGATAATACCAGTAATAATGTGGGGTTGTTTCTGGAACACCTGTTGAGTAACAATTGGGGTCTGTCCTTCTCACCCAATATACAGAAGGACAGTATTGATTTTCTGGATCTGACCCTCCGGCACAACAATGGGCGGATTTCAACAAAAACCTATTTCAAGAAGGTTGACAGCAATGGGTATATTCATTATTCCAGCAGTCACTACAGCAAGTGGCTTATTAATATACCAAAGAACCAATACAAAAGAATCCATAAGAACTGTTCGCTCAACATTGATTTTAAACAACAGGCTGACATTTTAAAGGAGAGGTTCCTTGAGAAAGAATACCCCCTTAACCTTGTCAAGGGAGCGTATAAAGCTACGAGTACCCTGACCCAGACAGATTTGATCAGACAAAAAGTAAGGGGGATTGGGGACACAAAGCCCTGTGACTTTTCCTCAAACTTCCTCACCACTTTCAGTAATGATGGTGAGAGGATCAGGAAGATTCTTTCCAAACATTGGGGGTTCTCCTAAATGACCCGGTCCTAGGGGGGTGCTTACCTGCACAACCCGGGGTGACCTTCAGGAGAGCCTCCAGCTTAAAGAATATGCTAGCCCCCAGTAGACTTAGGGAGGTTCCCATCTTCCAGTCTTCTGTCAAACCCTGTGGTGCTTATAAATGCCTTATGAGAAACTGCCTTTGTTGTTACTCGATACAACATAGGAGGACACAATTCTGTTCTGGTTCAGGGGGGGAATTTTATCCTATCAAAACCCACCTAACATGCCAATCTAACTATGTCATTTATTTGATCGAATGTGAATGTAATAAGCAGTATGTGGGCAGAACGATACAACCACTACACAATAGATTGAATTCACATCGTCACAACATTAAAAAAGGCTTTCTCCTACACGGATTGTCTAGGCATGTCACTATAGCACACAATAGGAAATCTAAGCTTAGGGTCACCCCTATTGAACAGATCCCACCTTTTATCCCTAACCGTATGGAAATGCTCAACAAAAAGGAGACCTATTGGATCTATAGACTACGTACACTTAAACCGTTGGGTCTCAATGAGGTCACTGATCTATTCTATTGATTTTAGGTTATATATACCCGTAATAATAATTTTTCTCAATTTTCACTTATTTATTAATGATTCCACAACAATTTTTTTATATATGTCTTAAACCAGTTTTTTTATATTTTTTTATATATTTATATATATATTTTTTTCAAATAATTTTTTAGGGTGAATTGCTTTTAAATACAGAGATGCTTCCTAGTTTTTAATTGTCGTAATAAAAATTAATATATATATATTTTTTTAACCACTTTTCCTTCTTACACCATGAGGATTTTTTTTTTTTTTTTTTTTTTTTTCTCCCTTTTCCAGTCTTTTACATTATGATCATCCCCCTCCTCCAGTAATTGAACTTATTATAGTTTGAATGAGGTTCAAACTTAGTTTGCCCCTTGTCGTTTTTCACCCCCCAACCACATAATTTAAATAGTAATAAGAGCTATATTTGTGATGTATTCCTATATACTATTACATCGGACACACACTTCCGAATAAATATAAAAATATATATATATATAAAAAAACTTGCTCTATTTTTCATTATAGATGAGCTGTTTTTTGACCGTGGTCCATCCAATATAAAGTTTTTCCCCCAGTGAATATATATCCCCCGAGTTTCTATATGTTAGACACTGTGTCTCTCTGATTTTTGCCTGTTTTTTCTGAGCACTAGTCTGCACAGGCGTACGTTGGTTGTGTTTTTTTCCCCCACGCCTCTGAACTTTGTTCACCTCTCTGACACTAGCTCCGTACTGCATTCATTGAAGGTTCCACAATATACTCCACACATAGCCCTCGGCTATCCGCTCTCTTCTAGCAATTCCTTGACAGCAATTTGAGCTCCATCATTATACCCTTAGGCTGCCTGCCTAATAGGAAACTACCTTAGGACTATGATAAATTACGACTCGGGGCGGTAGTCCTGTGGTTGATGTCTCTGCTTCTCCATGAAATCGTGCTGTTTTTCTTTCTTTTACACCAGGTTCTAACCCCGTGTATGTCGTTCAGTATCTATTATATATTATATATTTATTTTGTTTTTTCTTTTGTCAGGATTATTGTACATATTTACTGTATGTTAGTAGAAGTGTATATAACTTTTTTTGATCATAATTCAATATTCAGGGAACTGTTGGAACATACAGATTTCTAGAATGATCTGGATCCCGCCCACTTTCAAAGTTTTTTTTCAGGATGGGTGTTTCCTATGACATCATTGCATGCTTTTATACTTCACCATCTCACTTGAAACCAGATTTGATGTTCTCTTGCCAATGTCCTGATGAAGGGAGCTGTGTCTCCAGAAACGCGTAGACTTGTGCATGTTATTAAAGAAGCATTAATCTCTTCCTGGATCCATTGAGTCCTTGGCGCGGAATTAAGACCCTTCTTCTATCACTCTCTGTTATCAACCTTGCTGTCAGTGGCTGGGCTCCTACCCAGGCACACGCAGTTTCTCTGACCTCCTACTTTTACCACCAAGACTGAACTAAAACTTTTCCCGCCTCCAGGCCTGTGAACTCCTCGGTGGGTGGGGACAACCACCTGGCTCCGCCCCACCTGGTGTGGACATCAGACCCTGGAGGGAGGCAACAAGGGTTTTGATTGACTGGTGTTACTGTCTAGGGTTGGGGTGTGTGCATGTTGTTATGTATGTGACTACCTGGCTAGTTCAGCGCAGCACACTTAATCGTAAGGTCGTAAGGTATAAAGCAGGCTTTAGTCTTCATTTCGGGCTACAGCGCATGCTCCCACACTTGGTGCGAAAAGTCTCTTTGCACAGGTACTTGCACTCCGTGCCGGATCTAAGTCCTGTCTTGTGCCTAGACAGCATGCTGAAGCTGATCTTTTTTCGGAGACTGAATTTCATGCTATTCAGCATGCTCAGGCAGTTACTGCATCAGAGGCTAGGTCCGGTAATGAAGTCTTTGGCCCTGCCCCTGATGTGGGGGGCCCATATAGAGTACAGGGCATCAGGTGACCTGACAATGTGGCCAGGCCACTCCCAACTGGCTTGCAGAGGCCCGCCCCTATGACTTGTCACCTCATTATTCTTGGTCAGACGATGACTGGTGAGGTGTTTGGGTCGTGGCTGCCATGAGGTCATCATTGAAGTGGCGGTTCCGAATAGGATGCTAGTTATGCCACTCATGACGTGTCACTCTGCTTTTGTCTCCAGGAAGTGCATTGTGGTCCACCCTGGTTTGGGGCGGAACCAGATTATGAAAGGGGCTGGAGCCAACAAGGAGGTGCGCAGTCTTCTATTTTGCTCCGAAAGAACACACCTCCATGTGTTGAACCCATTGCAGTACCACCACAGTTGGTACCGCAGAATGGTTAAGACCAGCTCCTGTCCTACCTAGTCCTGCTAGTGCAGCCCAGTGGCATTAACAGGCCTGCTGCTGCTGATGCGCCAGCTGTCCACAGGTGTGGCCCCTATGCACACGGACAGCATACTCAATGGCCCCTGTGTTGTTAACAGGGAGTTCCTGGGCTGGGTATGTGGACCCTGTGACGATAACAGGGCTCCCAGTCTCCAGATCCGAGTAGCGTCTAACTCGGTTCAGGCTACTATTAGTTTCATAACCACACAGCTCTGTATCCTCCACCAAACCTTCCAGTTGCCAACCTCTCCTTTTCCATGTGGGAGCACGGTGGATACCGACTGCCGATGGGGATATATACCTTTCTCTTTCTTTTCTTATTAATATTTGTTATATAGCGGTAACATAGTATATACACCACCTTATATAAATCTGCCAGTCCCACCGTAACAGATGGTGTTTCTTCAGCAAATGTTACTGTTGCTTAACTACCAAACCCACAGACAATAACTTTTTTCCCCTTTCCAACACACCTGTTCCCCTTTCCACCAGCATCTGTCCTTTTTCAACTCATTTTGTATATGACCAAAAGTACAACTCTGCAGGGACACCGTACTCAATGCCATCTCAGCACAGCAGCCAGCCCTCGGTCCCTCAGATGTGTTTAAGTAAAAGACCATTTCCTCCTATCCATGACAAAGCGTTGAGATTCACTCTGTGCAGCACTGGTGTTTAGTGGAAAAGCAGATCTAAGATTGCGTACCACCTACTGCTGATACTCCTGCATTCGTGTGTCCCTTTCTATGGCAGGAATTATTTCGCCAAATTTTGTCTTGTACTGGGGATCTATCTGTGTAGCAACCCAGTAGTCAGCATTACTTCAAATTCGTACAATCCGAGGGTCATGTTGTAGGTAGTGCAGCAAGAAGGCGCTCATGTGTCTTGTGCATCCAGGAGGACAAAGTCCTTGTTGTTTTGGCGCGGAGAGGTGAGAATTGTGCCTCCATCCTCTGCCCTCTCCCCCCAACCTTGCACAACCGAAATGTGAGCAAGCTCTCACTCATCTGCTGAGTCTTCCATACCCATTGCCAGTTCGTCCTCCATTTCTTCATGGGCTCCAGCACCTTCCTCAACTGTTTTGCTGATTCTATGCGCCCTTGTTAATCCCTCTCCCCCACCGTCCCATGACTGCCGCCTGCCTAGGTGCCGCTGACCGTCTGGACCTTGGAGATCTTGTTATCCCTTCCGCATATGACTCCTCCTGTATTTCCTCCCCTTCCTCTTGTCCCAACACCTGACTCAGAAAAATGCTTACAGTGTGCTCCATCATGTAGAATTGTCATGCTGAGAATGGCATTGTCAGTGCTAAACATCTTCGTCGACATTTTTAAACTGTGTAGAAGCGTGCATAGGTCCTTGATCTGACACCACTCCAGCAGCGTGATCTGCACCACCTCTGGATCAAGTTAGCCCAAGGTATACGTAATAACGTATTTCAGCTGGGCTCTGTGGTGCTGCACAAAGGCTGCAACATTTGCTGTTTCAAATTCATGCATGTCGGTATATCGCATTTCAGGCGTTGAACCGCCAGACCAAAAGACTTCTGGAGCGATGAAAGTTTTTGAGCTGCTGGATGCAAATGATGCAAGTGAGCACATAGCAAGCGTGCCCGCTGCACAAGGCCATGTAGGCCGGGATGGTGGTTTAAAAATTGCTGGAGAATCAGATTCCACACGTGAGCCATACAAGGCACGTGTGTCACATTTTCCTGATGAAGGCCCGCAGCCAGGTTTGCATCATTGCCGCACACAGCTGTTAAGTCACCACCGGAGTCCGCTCCATCAATTTGTACTCCGGTCGCCAGGTGACAACGTGTTCCTTTCGTGCATAGTGATGATGATGGGAGAGGAGTCGATGCCAGCGGCGCAGCTGGACGCAGGTTATGCTCACCCACTGGGCTGCGTTACATTGACAGATGCAGAACCACTGGCTGAATGTAGGTGGTGGGTGTCTCACAGATGAAGTACCATCATTCAGCTACAACCAATGGGATGACAACACACCCTTTTTTAGGCCCATCCTGTCTGCTTACCACTGCCACACATAGCTATGAACCTCTGCTTACTGTTACCCCCAGTTCTGTTTTGTGATTTTGTGTGCTTGTTACCTGACTATGTTTCCTGCTTGCTGTTAATGTACCTCGTTGGTCAATCCCCATTTCACCTGTGCTTGTTTTCTGATTAAGTCCTGGCCGTCCCATTCTGTTCCTGTTCCTCAATTAATGTTTTGACCCTGCCTGACTACTACTCTCTCGGACTGCAGCATTCCACAGGTATTGATCACCTTGGGCCCTGGGTAATTCAAAATCCCTGTATTGGGGTTAAAGGGTTTAAGGTTTCTGGGGGTCCTGCTTGGTGAGTGGCTTCCCTCTAGCCTATCCTTTACAACCCGTCTGAGTGTGTCGATCCGGTCAGGCGTTACACCGTGCCCTCTGCAGAAGGCCATGTAGGCTGGGATAGTGGTTTAAAAATTTCTGGATACCAGGTTCAACACGTGAGCCATACAAGGCACGTGTGTCACATTGCCCTGAAGAAGGGCCGCAAACTGGTTTGCATCATTGTTGCATCGGGCCTTCCCTGGCTGCTGGTTGAGTGGAGACAACCATTGATGAAACTCGGTCTCACTCTCCAGAGCTTACCGTCCACAACTCCTCAGCGGTGTGACTCACATTTCCCACACATTTCTAATTAAAGAGTCGACCGCATCATGCTGTTGAGCTCTGCTGCCAGCATAGTAAGGAGGTGTGTGGGATTCCTTCTGCGCAGTTACAATGCGGGTGGCCTGACCACACAGGGTTTGGGCCGAGGTGGAGGACCCACACGAGGTTGAGGAGGCAGAAGCAGTGGAGGAACTTGTACATACAGAGGAAGGATTGACACACAACTCGTGGGGACGGCAAGACTTGTACAGCAGACCCTTCTCCATCTCTCACCATAGTTACCCAGCGCCCAGTCAGCGACATGTAACTCCCCTGTCCATGCTTACTGGTCCAAGTATCTGTGGTAAAATGCACCCTGTCACACACAGAGTTTCTCAAGGAATCGGTGATGTTGTGTGCGACCTGCTGTGGTAGCGCGGGCACGCCTTTCTTGGAGAAGGAGTGGCGACTGGGCATCGGTTCTTGGGGCACTGCAATGGGCATAAGGTCTCGAAAATCCTTGGTCTTAAAAGGGTGTAAAAGCAGCCTTTCTGTAGCCAACAAGTTGCAGATGCTGAAACTCAACCTCTTAGGCATGTCATGCCCTTTGAAAATCATGTAAAACACAGCAAGGGGACTCCAACCACAGTCTCCCTCATTTCCACTAATTGGGCCACACACACACACACACACACACACACCCCACTTGACTGGCATCAGTTGACCCCCATTTTCAAAATGAAAAAGATGCTTTGCATGAAGTACTCTCAAAAATACACGTGCCTTTCGCCTCCCCTGGATGACACAGGGGAAGAAAAGTCCTCTGTGACCCATGACTTGTTCATCTTGTTTTTTTTTCAAAAGCGAGGGGACTCCAACCACAGTCTCCCTCGTTTGCACTAATTGGGCCACATACACACACACACACACACCACTTGACTGGCATCAGTTGACCCCCATTTTCAAGATGAAAAAGATGCTTTGCATGAAGCACTCTCAAAAATACTTGTGCCTTTCACCTCCCCTGGATGCCCCAGGGGAAGAAAAGACCTCTGTGACCCATGACTTGTTCATCTTGGTTCTTTTTTCAAAAGCGAGGGGACTCCAACCACAGTCTCCCTCGTTTCCATTAATTGGGTCACACACACCCCACTTGACTGGCATCAGTTGACCCCCATTTTCAAGATGAAAAAGATGCTTTGCATGAAGTACTCTCAAAAATACACGTGCCTTTCGCCTCCCCTGGATGACCCAGGGGAAGAAAAGTCCTCTGTGACCCCTGACTTGTTCATCTTGGTTCTTTTTTCAAAAGCGAGGGGACTCAAACCACAGTCTCCCTCGTTTCCACTAATTGGGCCACATACACACATACACCCCACTTGACTGGCATCAGTTGACCCCCATTTTCAAGATGAAAAAGATGCTTTGCATGAAGCACTCTCAAAAATACACGTGCCTTTCGCCTCCCCTGGATGACCCAGGGGAAGAAAAGTCCTCTGCGAGCCATGACTTCCTTATCTTGGTGATTGTTAGTATATCCACATTGTCAGTGGACAGACGCGTGTGCTTATCTGTCAGCACATCCCCAGGAGCACTGAAGACACGTTCCGAGAGAACGCTGGCTGCGGGACACAACAAGATCCCCAAGGCGTATGTGGTGAGCTCAGGCAATTTATCCAGATTGGAAGCCTGAAATGAGCAGGGCTCAAGTTGCACAGTAATGGCATTGATGTTCCCTTGCATATACTCATATATCTGTGTCTCCTCCTCTTTTTCCTTGTCCAGCTCTTTTGTTTTCTCATGAGTATATGTCCTTGTCACTTTCCCATGTGTTTGTGTTGTGTTGTGAGTTGTTTGTCACCTTTTGGACACCTTTGAGGGTGTTTTCTAGGTGTTTTTATGTGTTTGTGATTGCCTCCCATTGTTTCCTATGAGGTTCGAGTGGTTCGCCGAACCGAACTCGAACACAACCTCCGTTCGGCGAACCAAGCTCGAGCCGAACCACGACCGGTTTGCTCATCTCTAGTGCTCACTTCCACCATTCACAACCAGCAGCTGAACAACTTGCATCACTCCAGAAGTCTTTCGGTCTGCCTGTTCACCGCCTGCAATGCGATTTGCAGACATGCGGAATTTGAATCTGCACATGTTGCAGCGCCTGTGGCAGCACCGGCGAGCCCTGCTGCAATACGTTATGACTATGCAATAAGTTAGCCTGGGCTAACAACATCCAGAGGTGGGGCAGATCACGCTGCTGGAGTGGTCTCAGATCAAGTACCTATGCACCCTTTTTCACAGTTTACAAATGGTGACGAATTTGTTTAGCGCTGATGATGTCATTATCATTATGACAATTCCGGTCATCTACATGCTGGAGCACACTATAAACATTATTCAGAGCCAGGTGGTAGGACAAGAGGAAGGGGAGGAAGTACAGGAGGAGTCATATGCGGAAGGGATAACAAGATCTACAAGGTCCACACGTTCAGCAGCACCAAGGTGGCAGGCATGGGACGATGGGGGAGAGGGATTAACAAGGGTGCATCGTATCAGCCAAACTGTTGAGGAAGGTGCAGGAGCCCAGGAAGAAATGGAGGACGAACTGGTGATGGGCATGGAAGAATCAGTAGATGAGGGAGAGCTTGATCACATTTCTGTTGTGCGAGGTTGGCAGAGGAAGGAAGCATGATTCTCACCTCTCCGCCACCAAGACAGCAAGGACTTGGTCCTCCTGGATGCACAAGACACATGAGCGCCTTCTTGCTGCACTACCTACAACATGACCCTTGGATTGTCCGAATTCGAAGTAATGCTGACAACTGGGTTGCCACACTGTTAGATCCCTGGTACAAGACAAAATTTGTCAAAATAAGTCCTGCAATAGAAAGGAACGCACATATGCATGAGTATCAGCAGAAGCTGGTACGCAATCTTAGATCGGCTTTTCCACTAAACACCATTGCTGCACAGAGTGACTCTCAACACTTTGTCATGGCTAGGAGGAAATGGTCTTTTACTTGTCCACATCTGAGGAACTGAGGGCTGGCTGCTGTGCTGAGACGGCGTTGAGTAGGGTGTCCCTGCAGAGTTGCAAATTTTGTCATCTACAAAATGAGTGTAAAAAGGCCAGGTGCTAGTGGAAAGGGGAACAGGTGTGTTAGAAAGGGGAAATAAGTTTGTGTCTGTGGGTTTGATGGTTAAGCAACAGTAACATCTGCTGAAGAAACACCATCTGTTACGGGGGGACTGGCAATAGATAAGGTGGTATATATCCCAATCGCCAGTCGAGGACCACCGTGCTCCGAGATGGAAAAGCAGATGCTGGCAACCCGAAGGTTAGGTGGAAGATACAGAGTTGGGTGGCTCTAAAAAAATAGTAGCTTGAACCGAGTTAGACGACACTCGGATCAGGAGACTGTGAACCCTGTTAGCGTCACAGGGTCCACATACCCAGCCCAGGAATTCCCTGTTAACAACACAGGGGCCATTGGGTACTCTGTCCGTGTGCATAGTACCTGTGGACAGCAGGCGCAGCAGCAGCAGCAGCCCAGTTGATGCTACTGGAAAACAGGAGAGGAGATACCACATACAAGACAGGGGCACACCTGATACAATAATAAGGTTTTTAAAGTAAGGCTTTATTCAAAACACACAAGGGTAAACACATTTAAAAACATGAAGGACAACACACTCTGAGCAGAGCTTAAACCAAAGTATCCATGGAAATGGAAAGTGGTAGAAAAGTGGTAGAAAAATATACAGTTAGGTCCAGAAATATTTGGACAGTGACACAAGTTTTGTTATTTTAGCTGTTTACAAAAACATGTTCAGAAATACAATTATATATATAATATGGGCTGAAAGTGCACACTCCCAGCTGCAATATGAGAGTTTTCACATCCAAATCGGAGAAAGGGTTTAGGAATCATAGCTCTGTAATGCATAGCCTCCTCTTTTTCAAGGGACCAAAAGTAATTGGACAAGGGACTCTAAGGGCTGCAATTAACTCTGAAGGCGTCTCCCTCGTTAACCTGTAATCAATGAAGTAGTTAAAAGGTCTGGGGTTGATTACAGGTGTGTGGTTTTGCATTTGGAAGCTGTTGCTGTGACCAGACAACATGCGGTCTAAGGAACTCTCAATTGAGGTGAAGCAGAACATTCTGAGGCTGAAAAAAAAGAAAAAATCCATCAGAGAGATAGCAGACATGCTTGGAGTAGCAAAATAAACAGTCGGGTACATTCTGAGAAAAAAGGAATTGACTGGTGAGCTTGGGAACTCAAAAAGGCCTGGGCGTCCACGGATGACAACAGTGGTGGATGATCGCCGCATACTTTCTTTGGTGAAGAAGAACCCGTTCACAACATCAACTGAAGTCCAGAACACTCTCAGTGAAGTAGGTCTATCTGTCTCTAAGTCAACAGTAAAGAGAAGACTCCATGAAAGTAAATACAAAGGGTTCACATCTAGATGCAAATCATTCATCAATTCCAAAAATAGACAGGCCAGAGTTAAATTTGCTGAAAAACACCTCATGAAGCCAGCTCAGTTCTGGAAAAGTATTCTATGAACAGATGAGACAAAGATCAACCTGTACCAGAATGATGGGAAGAAAAAAGTTTGGAGAAGAAAGGGAACGGCACATGATCCAAGGCACACCACATCCTCTGTAAAACATGGTGGAGGCAACGTGATGGCATGGGCATGCATGGCTTTCAATGGGACTGGGTCACTTGTGTTTATTGATGACATAACAGCAGACAAGAGTAGCCGGATGAATTCTGAAGTGTACCGGGATATACTTTCAGCCCAGATTCAGCCAAATGCCGCAAAGTTGATCGGACGGCGCTTCATAGTACAGATGGACAATGACCCCAAGCATACAGCCAAAGCTACCCAGGAGTTCATGAGTGCAAAAAAGTGGAACATTCTGCAATGGCCAAGTCAATCACCAGATCTTAACCCAATTGAGCATGCATTTCACTTGCTCAAATCCAGACTTAAGACGGAAAGACCCACAAACAAGCAAGACCTGAAGGCTGCGGCTGTAAAGTCCTGGCAAAGCATTAAGAAGGAGGAAACCCAGCGTTTGGTGATGTCCATGGGTTCCAGACTTAAGGCAGTGATTGCATCCAAAGGATTCGCAACAAAATATTGAAAATAAAAATATTTTGTTTGGGTTTGGTTTATTTGTCCAATTACTTTTGACCTCCTAAAATGTGGAGTGTTTGTAAAGAAATGTGTACAATTCCTACAATTTCTATCAGATATTTGTGTTCAAACCTTCAAATCAAACGTTACAATCTGCACTTGAATTCTGTTGTAGAGATTTCATTTCAAATCCAATGTGGTGGCATGCAGAGCCCAACTCGCGAAAATTGTGTCACTGTCCAAATATTTCTGGACCTAACTGTACATACAAAAATATGATTATATATATATATACATAAATATACAATTGCACATGTGTATATAATCAAGCAAAATCCATAAAAGGACACAATGTGTTCCAATGAGTCTAATATCATAGAGAGAGGCCACAGAATCCTGTACCGGAGGGTCAGTCCATCACCAACACTATTGTATAACTAGTGCGAGTGAATCACCAGTGGACTGGGAGATAGTGTGACCGTGCTGATATGCATAGAGCTGGAGATTGAATATACACAGGATCCACAAATGACAACATGTTCTTGTGGATCTAGTACCATGTGGGGAGCAGCAGTGCTCTATAGTAATGGGTCAATGTATCCCCAGAAACCACTGTAGTATAGAAATTACGGATAAATCGCCAGTGGACTGGGAGGTAATGTGCCTGTGCTGGTATGCAAAGAGCTGGAATTTTAAAGGTTTGGACCGCCTATCCGTTAAAACGGCACAGTAAGCATAAAATGTTATAACATTTGGCTTAAATCTGTTGTATACAGTATAATCTATCTTAGCAAAAAAAAAAAAAAATATATATATATATATATATATATATATGAGAAGGTGAAGCCAAGAAATGCTAAAATGAGGATCAATATCCAGCAATCCCACACCATTCATAAATGCTGATACAGGGAAATGTGAAGCTCAGTCATACCAATAGTACAAAGTAAGGGATGAAATAGTAGCATCACATCCAGTGAGGGGATGCAGAGGATAACAATTAAAGGATGAAAATACTGCCCACACACAAGTCAAAAAGGTGTCAAGAGTATAAAGGGAGCAAAATCCCCATGGTATACGGCATTCAGCAAAGTAATCTCTCATGAATTGAAAACCATAATCAATCTAAGGCAAACAGTGACAGTTTGTCATTCTTGATTGAGATCTCCAAATCGAGAAACGTAACAGCTGTAGATGAGATGCTGTGGGTGAGGAAGATGTTAAGAGTGTTAGTGTTCAAATCTGAAATAAAGGAGTGACACTCCTCCGTGCCCTTCCAGATGAACAGAACATCATCTATGTAGCGATACCAGGCAAGTACCCGCTCTCTAAAGTCACAAGATGGAAAAACAATTCCAGTTAATGCTACTGCGCTGCACTAGCAGGACTGGTAGGACAGGAGCTGGTCGTAAACATTCTGCGGTACCAAGTGTGGTGGCGTCCTGCACCGACGCCCTATCCCTGCCTATCTCTAGCCTAAAGCCACAATGGGTTCAACACATGGAGGTGTGCTCTGTCTGAGCATAATAGAAGACTGTGCACCTCCTTGTTGTCTCCAGCTCCTTTTCTAACCTGGGTCTGCCCCAACCCAGGGTGGACCACAATGCACCTCCATGAGCGAAAAGCAGAGTGCCACGTCATCAGTGACATAACCAGCGGCCTATCCGGAACAGCCACTTCAATGATGACCTGATGGCAGCCACGCCCCAAACACCTGACCAGTCATCGTCTGACAAACAATGATGAGGTGCCAAATCAAAGGGGCGGGCGTCTGCGAGTCAGTCTGGAGTGGCCACATCATCAGGACACCTGATGCCCTCTGGACTATCATGAACTGACACCTCACGGACATGGCCAGTGAGTTCCTTAATGGACCTAGCCTCTGATGCACTAAGTGCCTGAGCATGCTCATTTGCCTGAAAACAGTGTCAGAAAACAGACTATAAGCTTCTGCATGCTCTGTAGGCTCAACACAGGACTTTTACACGGCATGGAGTCCACGTACCTCTGCAAAGAGGCTTTTCTCACGAAATGTGGGACCATGCTCAGTAGCACTAACTGAGGACTTAGCCTCAGGAATGGCACAGTCATGCTGAGCATGCTCACTAGGCAAAACACTGTACTTAGGCTGTGTCTGGGGTAAATCGGCACACGCATGCGCACTACCCGTCTCTCCACACTTCGACGTGGATGAGGAAGCATCCAGCTGGATGACCCGAGGCATGGACAAAAATGGCAGCTGACGCCTGGGCACAACTGGAACCGCAGCAGGCTGCTTGCGTCTACGGCGGCACCGATTCGTAACACCAGCTACCAACCAGCCAAAATAAGAGGTGTACTTCTTCCCATGAATAATCTGATGTGATCCCTTTTTTTAGGGACACGACCATCGCTACCAAATGTAGATGAGGCACCAAAAGAGCAGGTGCTTCAATGGATCTCAAGTGCTCCATCAAGTGGCCTCTCCTCCACCTCAACTTCAATATCCCAAATACTCCATTCCTCTGTGGTTTCAACCCAATCACACTTGCTTTCTAACAGCTCACAAGTTTCCACCAACTCTGCTGAGTATGGGGTAACAGAGATGGTTGAGTCTGCAGAGCTGTTCAGTCACACTATAGCCTGGGAATCAGAGGTCTGCTCCAAAGCTGCAGTGAGTCCAGACAAGGAAATGATCTGCACTGATGCCCAGAAGCTTTGTGAGTCAGATCCAGGCCCCGATGAAGAAGGTGCTGAGCATAATGTACACCCTCATTCCTAAACTGTAAATCCTCCTGGTGGAGACAATAGGGAACATGCTGAGGAGACTCAGATACCTGATTGGAACGACAACTTTACTATTCGGTCAGGGGAGGAAGAGGTTGGCTTGGAGGAGTCAGGACAAGGGGAGTGAAAACACACAGGGTGATGATGAGGTTGGAGACCCCACTTACTGTCAAACCAAAGTCAGCCAGTCAATGAGGTCAGCAATGGAGGTGGAAGAGGATGCTACTGACGACAAGGTTACGGTGCATCTTCCTGGACAGAGACAAAGTACTGGAAGCACGTCAACAACTGAATCCTCAGCCAAAACTCTGCCTCTGAGCAGAAGTCGTGGTGGCTCTGCAGGTTGCATGGGCTGTAAGCCTTGCCTAGCCTGGGGTTTTTTTTTCATCGCAAAAGATCACCCAAGTCATGTCATCTGTAAGATTTGTCACCAATCTCTAAGTAGAGGCCAAAAACTCACTACTTTGAGTACTTCATCCATGAACTGTCACATGGATATGAACTAATAGCCTAAGGGTGTATTGATGAGCTTTATCCACTGTGAATGCAACATGCTTATTTGCCATTCATTGCATGCATTGAAGCAGACTACCCATAAGGGGCTGCTGTTTTTTTGCATCTGCCTTTGACCGTTTGCTCACTATAGCAATAGCAAAATGGTCTTCGTCTGTGGACTTGGAGAGCGGAGGAGGTGCTGTCTGTGAAGTGAAGGAAAAGCTAAAGGTGTGCGTTACAGCAAGGAGCCACCGCGAAAACACTTTGGTGAATTGTGAGGGGACTCATGTTCGAGTTTGGTGAGGAGGACTGTAACGCCTGTGAGCAGCATCCTGTGGCGGAGACCGACATTTTTCCGGTGCTGTGTATACTGTTTACCGGGAGAGGATCGTAAACTCTGTATTGATGGCAACTGGACACCACAGTACCCGGATACTGTAGGCTGGGACCAGACAGTAATGCGTGCACGCAACACTTTATTTTCTTAGCAAAACACTTATCTGTTCTGCTTCAGCCTACTATATAGACAATAAGACTTGATGCCTCTGCTCTGTTAATTTGTCAGTTACAGTTAAAATCATAGAGTGACAGCGACACATGTTTGCATGGACTGTTGATTTACAAGATTTCCAGGACTGTGTTGCTGAGCTGTGTGGTTTGCCTTCACACTGTTATCATCTGCCTTATCTGTGAGGCTTCAGCTAACAAGGGCATTTGTTATGCCCGGGTGGTGGATCCTCTGGGCCGTCCCCCTGTCACCTCCGGTGAAGCAGCTAGAGCTACTCCTAGACTGGGATAGTCCTGCAAGCCTACTAGAGAGACCAGGGATACGGTTGCCGGAGCAGAAGGCGGAGCAAGGGCAGAGTCCTTCTAGAAGCAGGAATGAGGAAGTCCTTGAGGACCCAGAGTTCCTGGTGCCAGGTAAGATGCCGGTGCCCAGGTACTGGTGCCAGGTAGGATGACGGTGTCCGGGTACTGGTGCCAGGTTAGATCATGGTGCCCAGGTACTGGTACCAGGTTGAGTCGGCAGATGTGAGCAGAGTCCAACCAGAAGGAGGCAGGGATCACCGGGTGAAGCCGAGGGTAGGAAGCGGGTTCAGGCTGGAGAAGATGGTGGAGTCTCAGCTGACAGTCCCTGTAGGACCACTCGGACAGGTTGTGGCCCAGGCCAGGTTAACTTGGTAGAACTGGTTCTGTGGAAGACACAGTGTAAATGCAAGACACAGCAAGCGGAACCTGGACTCCTAGCTATAGAACTCGTAGAACAGGCGCTGCCCTCCAGACAGGAAGCTCCTAATATACCTGACCCTGACTGATGCAATATCCTGTTAGGGAGTGCTGGGCCTTTAAGAGGAAGTCAGTGACCACGTGCGCGCCCTAATGTGCATGCGCGACGCCCAGGTGCCAGAGGCCAGAGCAGGGAGCGGTGCCGAGGAGGACGTGTGGCTGGAGGCAGGGGACCCGGGGACCGGAGCGGTGAGTGAGGAACGACGTCGGGACCCGGGGAGCATGAGAGTACCCCCCCAGGCCCCCCTCCCCGCAACCGGGACATGAAGGCACGAATCAGAGGAGTACCCACGTTCTCCCGGGGTTCCCAGGACCTATCCTCGGGACCATAACCTGCCCAGTCAACCAGGAAGTACTGCCGTCCCCTGACGGTCTTCATGGCCACGATATCCCTTACCGCATAGATGTCATCATCGGCTATGGGAGAAGGAGGACTGGCATCAGAGGAGAAGGGACCGAGGACAACAGGTTTCAGCAAGGACACATGGAAGGAGTTGGGTATCCGCATGGAGGGCGGAAGCTGCACCTTGTAGGATACCTCGTTGATCTTCCTGAGGACCTTGAAGGGACCGATATACCGTGGACCCAGCTTGTACGATGGAATCTTGAGACGGACGTACTTCGAGGCAAGCCAGACCAAGTCCCCAGGAGAGAAGCGAGGAGGATCAAGGTCTCTTGTCCGCATGTTTCTTCATTCGTGCAGCAGCATGTCCCAGGGAGATCTTGACTGAGGCCCATATAGCAGAGAAGTCTCTGGCTAGGGCATCTGCTGTTGTACATCGGAAGCTGGAGAGACTGGTAACGGCACAAAAGGCGGGAGACCATAGACAACATGGAAGGGAGAACTTGAGTCGGATTCGCTGACCTGGTGGTTATGAGAGAATTCAGCCCAAGGAAGGAGCATCGACCAGTTGTCCTGGGGGGCGTTGACGTAGTGACGAAGGAAGGTGGTCATGATCTGGTTGACTCGTTCCACTTGTCCGTTTGACTGAGGGTGGTAGTCAGAGGAAAAGTCCAGAGACACCCCCAGGTGTTCACAGAGAGCCCTCCAGAAGCGTGAGGTGAGTTGGGTTCCTCTGTCGGACACAATATGGGCAGGAAAGCCGTGCAGCCGGAAGATGTGCTGTATGAAGGCATCCGCGAGCTCTTGAGCAGAGGGCAATCCGGCCATATGAACAAAATGAGCCATTTTCGAAAACAGGTCCACCACGACCCAGATGACCATATGACCGGAGGACAAGGGCAAGTCCGTGACAAAGTCCATGGCTATGTGTTGCCATGGAATGGAAGGAGTCAGCAGAGGGAGAAGAGGACCAAAGGGCAGGTGCTTAGGTGTCTTGTTCCGGGCACAGGAGGAACATGCAGAGACGAAGGCGGTGACATCCGTACGAAGAGAAGGCCACCAATAGTGACGGGCGATGGCGCCCCAGGTTTTCTTCTGGCCGGCGTGTCCGACCACTTTCGAGGAGTGTCCCCATTGGAGGACCTTGAGTCGATCAGTCTCCGTGACGTAAGTCTTCCCAGGAGGGATCTATGCCAGAGAGACGGGAGCCACCAGGAAGACCTTGCTAGGACAGATGATGGGCTAGTTTGGCTCCTCCTCTTGGTCCACCGGAACGAAGGACCGAGACAGGGCATCCGCCCGCACGTCTTGTCCGCGGAAAATCAGAATCCCTGAAAACGTCGTTCACCAGCTCCTGGAAGACTGCCGGGGCATTGCAAAGACGGAAGGGCATCACGCAATATTTATAGTGCCCGTCTCGGGTGTTGAAGGCGGTCGGTCTTCCACTCGTCCCCGGAGCGTATGCGAACCAGGTTGTAGGCCCCACGGAGATCCAATTTGGTGAATATACGGGCCCCCCAGAGCCGATCGAAGAGTTCAGGGATGAGAGGCAGGGGGTATTTGTTTTTCACTGTGATCTGGTTCAGTCTCCGGTAATCGATACAGGGCCGTAAGTCACCTACTTTTTTCTTGACGAAGAAGAAGCCCGCACCAGCCGAAGACGAGGACCTTCGAATAAACCCCCGTGCCAGGTTCTCGGTGATGTTGTCAGGCATGGCCCGAGTCTCAGCAGGGGACAAAGGGTATATCCGTCCCCGAGGGGGTGTGGTTCCCGGCAGAAGGTCAATGGCACAGTCGTAGGGTCGATGTGGAGGCAATACCTCCGACTCCTTTTTATCGAACACATCTGCTAAGGACCAATAGGCTGGAGGAAGACCAGGTAAGGAGTCCGGGGCTGGAGGACGACGGACGGGCTGGACTGACTGGAGGCAGTTCTCATGACAAGACGGGCGTCAGCGGATGATTTCTCCAGTACGCCAGCTGACCGTAGGTTCATGTACCCGTAACCAGGGTAAACCCAGCAGAAGCGGATGAGACATGCGTGGCAGAACATAGAAGGCGATTTCTTTTGGTGTGAAGCGCACCGATACGCAGTTTCACAGGTTTGGTGACAAACAGGACGGGGTCAGAGAGGGGTTCCCCATTCACAGAGGCTATCACAAGGGGTTTCTGCAGCGGGGTGACAGATACCTGGTACTTGTCCACTGGGGCCTGGTGGATGAAGTTACCCGCTGCCCCGGAGTCGAGATACGCCTCTGCCGTGAAGCGGGTTTCTCCTGTTGTCACCTGTACAGTCCATGTCACTGGGTCAGAGAGCTTCCCAGTACCTAGGGTGGCCTCTCCGACCAACCCTAGGCTTTGGAGTTTCCCGGTTTCTCTGGGCAGGCACGCACCTGGTGTGCGCCATCTCCACAATAGAAGCATAGGCCCTTGGCGGCTCGTTCCGCTCGACGCTGCTCCAAGGACCGTAGCCGGTCCACTTGCATGGGCTCATGCATGGAGGAGCCAGAGGGCATGGATGAGGAGAGGATAGGCTTCTGTGGAGAAGCGGAGTGCCTTACAGGGCGCCGCTCGCGGGACATTTCTTTAGACCCTTCCTGAAAGCGGAGATCTATCCGGGTTGCGAGGGTGATCAGGGCGTCCAAGGTGGAGGGGACGTCTCAGCTGGACAGCTCGTCCTTGATACGACTGGTAAGCCGCTCCCAGAAGGTGGCAGTTAAGGCTTCATTGTTCCACCCTAGCTCAGAGGCTAGGGTACATAACCGGATAGCATACTGTCCCACTGTCAAAGTCCCTTGTCGTAGTCTGAGTAACGAGGAAGCCGACGCGAAGGCGCGTCCGGGTTCATCAAAAATGTGGTACGGAAGGTATGTAGGAAGTCCCGGATGTTGTTGGTTATGGAATCCTCCTTCTCCCACAAGGGATTCATCCATGCCAGTGCCTCACCCTCCAGGTGGGACATTACAAAGGCCACTTTGGCCTGGTCACAAGCAAAGAGGTACGGCAGCAGCTTGAAGTGAAGCGAACACTGGTTCACGAACCCCAGGCAGGTCTTGGAATCCCCGGTGGAGAAGCCAGTCAGAGTTTTGAGGCCCCGGGGGGCTCCTACGGGGTTCGTGGACGTAGCCGGGGTTGACAGGGACGTGGCAGTTGTCTGCAGCGTGTTTAGGCGGGTATCCACTGATGTCATGAAAGCCAGCATACGAGATTGTGTTTCACGTTGGCGGACCAGTTCCTGCTGCATTCCGGCCAACTGGGGTGCTAGCTTCAGTGGGATCCATGGCCTGTTCTATCTGTTACGCCCGGGTGGTGGATCCTCTGGGCCGTGCCCCTGTCACCTCCGGCGAAGCAGCTAGAGCTACCCCTAGACTGGGATAGTCCTGCAAGCCTACCAGAGAGACCAGGGATACGGTTGCCGGAGCAGAAGGCAGGGCAAGGGCAGAGTCCTTCTAGAAGCAGGAATGAGGAAGTCCTTGAGGACACAGAGTTCCTGGTGCCAGGTAAGATGCCGGTGCCCAGGTACTGGTGCCAGGTAGGATGACGGTGTCCGGGTACTGATGCCAGGTTAGATCACGGTGCCCAGGTACTGGTGTCAGGTTGAGTCGGCAGACGTGAGCAGAGTTTAAGCAGAAGGAGGCAGGGGTCACCGGGTGAAGCCGAGGGTAGGAAGCAGGTTCAGGCTGGAGAAGATGGTGGAGTCCCCGTAAAACCACTCGGACAGGTTGCGGCCCAGGCCAGGTTAACTTGGTAGAACTGGTTCTGTGGAAGACACAGTGTAAATGCAAGACACAGCAAGTGGGACCTGGACTCCTAGCTATAGAACTCGTAGAACAGGCGAAGCCCTCCAGGCAGGAAGCTTCTAATATACCTGACCCTGACTGATGCAATATCCTGTTAGGGAGTGCTGGGCCTTTAAGAGGAAGTCAGTGACCGCCCGGGTGCTGGAGGCCAGAGCAGGGAGTGGTGCCGAGGAGGACGTGTGGCTGGAGGCAGGGGACCTGGGGACCGGAGCGGTGAGTGAGGAACGACGTCGGGACACGGGGAGTGTGACAGTATTCAGGGGGGTAATGGGTTTTTCTATGTTTAGGTAGATAAGTTGTAAGCTCTTGTGATGCGACACTGGTAAGTCGTGTTCACACACACACACACACAAACACACACACACACACACACACACACACACAATTACTCAGAGTAGCAGAGGAATTACCAGGTAGTAGGCAACTGTTTAGACAGTCCCTTGGTTAAGCAAACGTTGGTGAGCAGGGGATATAAATCGCTATTACGAGTGTCGCAGCATAGGGGTGTAGGCTTTTGGAATTGTGAATAGATTGTTCTATTCTTTCAGTTTTATGCATGGTTCTTATTGTTTGTTTTTGGAAAGTTAAACAATCATTTATCAACCCAACTGCCTAGAGTTCTTTTCCAAGTTTGTGGTTTTGCTGCATACTGGGGAGCCCACCCTGTCTGTACACTACTTTAAATGAAGCATAAGTCGCAATGGGAAGTTCACTGTGCTACAATGCGGCCTAGCGGGGCTGTGCAACCACCGTCTGCCCCATCAATGGCATCTGCGTGCTCTTTATCCACTGTGACTGTGGGGACAGAAGTCACACATGCTTTTTGACGCTGACCTTCCACCCCTTTACCTGCAACAGGCAGTGTGATTGGCAGTTCGTCAGTTGTTTTTGAAGTGGAAACAGCTGCTGGTGTTGAGCTCTCTCAGCCATAATAATAATAATAAAGTTTATTTATATAGCGCCAACATATTCCGCAGCGCTTTACACTTTACAATCCGGTGGGGGTTGTATAGACAAATACAAAACAAAATGGCACATAATTCAACAGCTACAGTAGGAATGAGGGCCCTGCTCGAAAGCTTACAATCTATGGGGAAGAAGGGGGACACAAAAGGTGAAGCACACTTGTAGATCTGGTTGGCTATTGTTATGCTAATTAATTAGTTACATATAAAGATGACTGATCTGGTCTTTTGACAATAACCTTTTGGGTGCCCTTACGTGCTATTGGTTGTATGTAGGATGTGAGGACAGAAATAGGAGAGAGAAGGTTATGAGTAGCATTTAGAAGGTGGGACGGGGGACAGTTAGGTTAGTAAGTTATTATGATAAGCTTGTTTGAAGACATGTGTTTTTAATGTACGCTTAAAAACTTGGGGGATGGATATTAGTCGCATTGTTTGGGGTAGTGCATTCCAGAAAACTGGCGTGGCACAAGAAAAGTCTTGGAGACAGAGGTGTGAGGTTCGTATTTTGGAGGATGTTAGTCTAAGATCATTTGCGGAACGAAGGGGGCGGGTAGGATGATAGACAGAGATGACGGATGAGATATATGGTGGTGCAGAGCTGTGGAGAGCTTTGTGGGTGAGGGATAGGAGTTTGTATTGAATTCTGTAGCTGATAGTAGCTGTAGTGACTGGCACAAGGTGGAGGCATCGGTGAAGTGGCTGGACAGGAATATGACCCTGGCAGCTGCATTCAAGATGGATTGGAGAGGTTAGAGTTTGGTCCGAGGGAGACCAATCAATAAAGAGTTGCAGTAATCTAGGCGGGAATGAATAAGAGCGACAGTAAGGGTTTTTGCAGTTTCCAAAGTAAGAAATGGTCGAATTCTGGAGATGTTTTTGAGATGTATGCGACATGTGCGAGTGAGTGAATGTATATGGGGAATGAAGGAGAGTTCTGAGTCAAATATGACCCCAAGACAGCGAGCATGCTGCTTGGGAATAATGATTGAATCATCGAAGGTAATTGAGATGTCGGGTGTAGATTGGTTGGTAGAGGGAGGAAACACAAGAAACTCAGTTTTGGAGAGATTCAGTTTCAGATAGAGGGAGGACATGCTTTGAGAGACAGCAGACAGACAATTCCTGGTATTTTGTAAGAAAGCAGAGGTGATGATTGGAGATGATGTATATAATTGGGTGTTATCAGCATAGAAATGGTATTGGAAACCAAATCGGCTGATGATTTGTCCAATAGGGGCGGTGTATAGAGAGAAAAGGAGAGGGCCCAAGACTGAGCATTAAGGAACCCCGAAGGTGAGGGGGGAGAGGAGTGGAGTAAGAGCCAGCAAAGGAAACCGTGATGGGGCGGTCGGAGAGATAGAAGGATAACCAGGCGATAGCAGTGTCCTTGAGGCCAATAGAGCGGAGCATGGTGAGGAGAAGTTGGTGATCCACAGTATCAAAAGCAGCTGAGAGATCCAAGAGAAACAATAGGGAATAGTGGCTTCAAGACATCAAGAGAACCACCTTTGGATGAAGGCAACATTATATCCACGCCTGCACCATCGCCACAGATTGACTGGACTACCTGCAGTTAAAAATTGCATAGCAGAAATGGAGAGGAGTGTAGAATGCACATGTGGTGTACCAATTTTACTATGCCCCTAAAAGTGTCAGCACTTTTGAAATTTAAAATTGCGTAGCAGAAATGGAGATGAGTGTAGAATGCACATGTGGTGTACCTTGCTTGACAGGTGAGGAACCCTAAGGTAGTATCCCTGACAATTTTACTATGCCCCTAAAAGTGTCAGCACTTTTGGAATTTAAAATTGCATACCAAAAATGGGCAGGTGTGTAGAATGCACATGGGGTGTACCTTGCTTGACAGCAAAGAAACCCTAAGGTAGTATCCCTGACAATTTTACTATGCCCCTAAAAGTGTCAGCACTTTTGGAATTTAAAATTGCGTAGCAGAAATGGAGAGGAGTGTAGAATGCACATGTGGTGTACCTTGCTTGACAGGAGAGGAACCCTAAAGTACTATCCCTGACAATTTTACTATACCCCTAAAAGTGTCAGCACTTTTGGAAATTAAAATTGCGTAGGAAAAATGGGCAGGTGTGTGGAATGCACAGGTGCTGTAGGTAGCTGGACAGCAAAGGAACACTAACTTAGTATCCCAGACAATTTTACTATACCCCTAAAAGTGTCAGCACTTTTGGAAATTAAAATTGGGTAGAAAAAATGGGCAGGTGTGGGGAATGCACAGGTGCTGTAGGTAGCTGGACAGCAAAGGAACACTAACTTAGTATCCCAGAAAATTTTAGTATGCCACTAAAAGTGTCAGCACTGTTTGCAATTAAAATTGTGTAGCAAAAATGGGCAGGTGTGTAGAATGCACAGGTGCTGTAGGTAGCTGGACAGCAAAGGAACACAAACTTAGTGTGGCGCCCCGGACTAGCCAGGGGCAACAGGTAACAACACACACACACCCCCACCCCCAGCAGGTCACAGCAGTCATCTTCAGTGAGACCTGATTTCCTCCCTCGGGTTCAGACAGACACACCAGGTGAGCGGAGTCAGGCAGATGGACATGCCCACCGAGGAGCCTAGCTGGTCTGAGGCAGGAAACAAGACAGACAAGTCCAGGCAGAGGAAGAGAGAGGAGGTCTGCAGAGAGGCAGACGCAGACTGGGGCCTAGGTTGGAGCCTAGGGCCCTCGTGTAGCCAGTCAGGCAGATGGTAGTGGCCGTCTGCGGGAGCCGGGAAGACAGCCTTGGTGGAACCATAGGTAGCCGGGACAGGGTGGGGGCCCATCCGGTACCGAACCGCTGAGCCATCTGGAAACCGGAGCACAGGAGGAGCGTACAAGAAGGTGCAGAAAAAGACTTACACTACCAACCTGGGGTCAGGAAAAACACCGCTGCCGGCTGCATGACCCGTCCATCCAGCGGTTTATTTTACCAGAGGCTCCGTGTACGTTACTGGCTGAGTGAGTACCACCGTGCCGTTTGGCACTGTGCTGCCCCCCCACGACCCTGCACCTCCCCAACTCCTGACATCCACCCTCCAGTCGCTATCACTGGGCCCCGGGACCACCAAACCCCCCTACCCACTGAGGGGAGAGAAACATCTCAGCTGCTCCCTGTCATCGCTCCCGGGATCCCCGTCCAGAGCAGCGGTGGTGTCCCATTATCACCACAAACTGTGGGTGGTGTCACGGACTACATCCCCAAACCAAACCATCCCCTTTTCACTCACGGGCGAGGAGCGCCGCTCGAGTCCCCGGATCCGGCCCACCGCTCGAGCCACCGAGCAGCAGTAACAGCAGCGCCGGACCCGAGCGTGGTGAGCGCAGCGTACCCTCCCCGCTCGCGACAGCTTGGCGTCACAAACAGGATCTTACCGTTCTACCGCCTGGTAGAAGTGCGCCTTGTGTCCCGCCGGAGGTGTCCGGCCGAAAATTTTCATAAGCTGCCATCTTGGGCGCGAAAAGTTCCCCACTCGAGCATCTTCCCGAGCAGTGGAGGCGCGAAAGCCGAAGCTCCGTCCCTGAAGAGGGGGTGCCGGAAAGAAACCAAGGAGGGAAGGATGGCGTCTGGCCGCATGTGAACTGCGGCTGTGGAAGCAGGGACGCCAGGACTCTGCAAGTATTTGGTTCCTGGAGCACTGCTGCACGAGATGTCCCGTCCGTCCGGCACCGCTGAAACCTCAGTGCCCATGCCCGCGGCCAACGCTCCGACCGACCCGTTACCCTCTCACCGGTAGCGGAGCTCGCAGCGTCTGTGAGGGAGGGCCCAGACCTGGGGTCCCCAGGCCTTACCTTTGTCACCGCCCTGCCACCGGTCCCAGCTTCAATCCCGGCCGCACCGCTGATGACGACGCCCCGGCAGTCCGCCTGGCCGCAACGGCAGCGAAGTACCCATCCTGTTAACAAATCTGGGCCCGTTCTTGGACTGGGGTCAAGGGGTGCTGCCCACTTCTTAGGGGCAGCATCAGGGCCAGGTTCTTTGGGTGGGTGACTGAAGGACCCGTTCCGTTGTTATTATTAAAAGTGTTTTATTGTTGTTGCAATGGTTGAAGTGATATGCCTCCCGTAAGGGAAGATTTCTGAACATGCTTGTTTATTTTCTTTTTCAGTTGTAAAAATAAAACTGGTGATGGACGGGCAGCCCGCGGACAGTCTGCATTTAACCAAGGGGGGATGTGGCACCCTGGACTAGCCAGGGGTCACAGGTAACAACACACACACACCCCCACCCCCAGCAGGTCACAGCAGTCATCTCCAGTGAGACCTGATTTCCTCCCTCGGGTTCAGAAAGACACACCAGGTGGGCGGAGTCAGGCAGATGGACACGCCCACTGAGGAGTCTAGCTGGTCTGAGGCAAGAAACAAGACAGACAAGTCCAGGCAGAGGAAGAGAGAGGAGGTCTGCAGAGACGCAGACGCAGACTGGGGCCTAGGTTGGAGCCTAGGGCCCTCGTGTAGCCAGTCAGGCAGACGGTAGTGGCTGTCTGCGGGAGCCGGGAAGACAGCCTTGGTGGAACCGTAGGTAGCCGGGACAGGGTGGGGGCCCGTCCGGTACCGAACCGGGGAGCCAGCTGAAAACCGGAGCGCAGGAGGAGCATGCAAGAAGGTGCAGGAAAGGACTTACACTACCAATTTGGGGTCAGGAAAAACACCGCAGCCGGCTGCGGGACCCGTCCTTCTAGCCGTTTGTTTTACCAGAGACTCCGTGTACGTTACTGGCTGAGTGAGTACCACCGTGCCGTCCGGCACTGCGCTGCCCCCCCCCGCGACCCTGCACCTCCCCAACCCCTGCCATCCACCCTCCAGTCGCTATCACCGGGCCCCGGGACCACCAAACCCCCCTACCCACGGAGGGGAGAGAAACATCTCAGCTGCTCCCTGTCATCGCTCCCGGGATCCCCGTCCAGAGCAGCGATGGTGTCCCATTATCACCACAAACCGTGGGTGGCATCACAGACTACATCCCCAAACCAAACCATCCCCTTTTCACTCATGGGCGAGGAGCGCCGCTCGAGTCCCCGGATCCGGCCCACCGCTCGAGCCACTGAGCAGCATTAACAGCAGCGCCGGACCGAGCATGGTGAGCGCAGCATCCCCTCCCCGCCCGCGACATTAGTATCCCAGACACTTTTAGTATGCCACTAAAAGTGTCAGCACTATTTGCAATTAAAAATGCGTAGCAAAAATGGGCAGGTGTGTAGAATGCACAGGTGCTGTAGTTAGCTGGATAGCAAAGGAACACTAACTTAGTATCCCAGACAATTTAAGTATGCTACTAAAACTGTCAGCACTGTTTGCAATTAAAATTGCGTAGCAAAAATGGACAGGTGTGTAGAATGCACAGGTGCTGTATGTAGCTGGACAGCAAAGGAAGCCTCACTTTCTATCTCTGCCAATGAAAAAATTCACCAAGGAATTGCCTGAGCTGATGTAGCCAGACGCTGTTATATAAAACCCTGCACAGCATTGGCAAGGACCTGCCTAGCAACAATGGCTATGAACGGCTGTAATGCAGCCCTAAAAAGGGCTGAAATTACAAGTAGTCCCTAATCACTAAAGCGCTGTGTAGATTGCGCTATATGTCTACAGCGCACACAGCAGCAGCGGGAGTGGGAGCGGTGACTGTCACCCACCCACAGCAGAGAGATAATGGCAGCGACGGGGAAAATGGCCGAGTCTTATAGGGTAAGGACATGTGACATGCACAGCCTATGACACATGCCCTTGCTTGTCTGGCAAAAATCTACTTTGCTGTGTGTGTGTCTATGATTTGCTGACGGCCTGGCCCGCCCCACTGTACGCACGGTTAGGAAAAAGGAAAAAAATGGCGATCGGCATTCTTTCAGCACTCAGCAGTAGCACTGATGTAAACCACGTCCACCCCGCACACTATACGCTGAATTTTGATAATATCATGATTCACAGTGACTCACACTATTACAGTGAAAAGCCAGCTAGTAACTAGCTATGCTTTTTGGTGATCGAACTGTTCTCGAACTTAACTTGAACTACCGAACTTTTAGCAAATCATTCGAGTTCGTCGAACGACTCGAACAGCCCCAAAAATCACTCGAACATGAAATTGGCGAACCGTTCGACTCGAACATCGCTCATCTTTAAATTGAGACCCCAATGATTATGAGATTGTATCTTTTAAACTCCAAGAAAAGGATTCTGCAGCCTCCCAGAGTGAAGTGGAAGTGCACATGCTTGGGCTTCACTTCATGCATTTTCTATGGGAATGCTGGAGAAAGCCAAGCATTGTACTCGGCTATTTATAGTATTCCCATTGACCATGAATGGAGCAGAGGACGAGCATGTGCACCTCCACATGATTCAGGACAGAGCTGCATAGACTCTTTCTTGGGGTTCCAAAGTGTCAATCATGGAATTATTGGGGGTCCCAATGATCGGACAATCAGTAGGTTACTCTAGATCCTATGTAAGGGAGGTAACTTGTTGACATTTTTGGGGGGAGGGGGAATCCCATTCAGAGGCTTACAAAGCAATTATTGTATATTTTTCCAAGATGCCTGGATGAATACACTAACCTATGAATAAGATATCACTACTAATTGAATGTAGCAGTGGCACCGCAAGAAGCCCAATGCCTGCCACTCAGCGTCTTCTCTATATTGATGCCAGACGCGATTATATTATTGCACTACTGACTTCTTTCAGTAGCACAGTATCTAGAATAAGACAGGGAATACATAATGGGTGGTACATCATTTTAATTTTATTCCAGGGCTACAGTGGCATAATATAGGGTGCAGACACATATTAATTGTATTAAGTGGCACAGTAGCATAATGCATTAGGGAGCATAGTGGCAAATTAATTACATTAGGGCCACTGTTGTATAGTAATTGTGTTAGGAGTACAGTTGCATATGTATTACATTAAGGGGCACAGTGGCATATTGATTTTATTATGGGGCACAATGGTAACAGTTTTAACATGACTGAGAACAGTGACGTTCTAGGTAGAGTTGAGCGATATTCGAGGTTCACCAATTTCATGTTCGAGTGATTTTGGGGGTGCTCGAGATCGAACTTGAGCTTTTTGCTAAAAGCTTGACAGTTCGAGTTACGTTCGAGAATGGTTCGATCACCATAAATGTGGCTTTTCACAGTAAGGCTATGTGCACATGTTGCTATCTGCATGTGTCCTGCGTCCCCAGCACAATCCCTCTCCCTTTCCTACTCACCGATCACGCGTGTCTCGCTCCATGGCTGTCACAAATCTGCGGCGTCTTTTCCTCTTTAGAAAATGGCTGCCGCTTCATTAGTCAATTAGTTATTCCATGCTTTCCCCGCCCACTGGCGCTTATGATTGGTTGCATTCAGACACGTCCCTAAGTAGAGTGACAGCTGTCTCACTGCAACCAATCACAGCCGCCGGTGGGCGGGTCTATATCGTGCATTAAAATGAATAAATTAAAAAAAAAAACGCGGTCCCCCCATATTTGATACCAGCCAGGATAAAGCCACACGGCTGGAGGCTGGTATTGTCAGGATGGAGAGCGCCACGGTATGGGGAGCCCTCCAGCCTAACAATATCACCCTGCAGCCGCCCAGAATTGCCGCATCCATTAGGTGCGACAGTCCTGGGGGACTCTACCTGACTCATCTCGAATTGCCCTGGTGTGGTGGCAATTGGGGTAATAATGAGTTTAATCATGGCAGACGTCTCTCCGAGACACCTTTCATGATTAAACTTAAAGTGAAAGTAAAGAAACACACACACCGAAAAATCCTTTATTTGGAATAAAAGACAAAAAAACAACACTGGTTCACCTCTTTATTAATCCCAAAAATACCCCTCCAGGTCCGAAGTAATCCACACGACACGATGTCAGCTCTGCTCCCTCAAGATGTAGTGGCACTGAAGTGACTCACGCGGTTAGCAGAGACTTCAGTCAGCACAGCAGGCTTCAAGATTACGTAATCTGCCTATCTATATTGTAAGAGGCACTAGACTAGTGGATAAAGTGCCCGCCTAAGAAGCATAACATCGGGAGTTCTAGTCCCAGTAAACCCCCCGGACATCAGCTGTGAGTTCTCTCTCTCTATATATATCTCTCCTTTCTCTCTCTCTCTCTCTCCTTTTTTTCTCTCTCTCTCTCTCCTTTCTCTCTCTCTCTCATTTCTTTCTCTCCTTACTCTCTCTCTCCTTTCTCTCTCTCTCTCTCCTTTCTTTCTCTCCTTTCTCTCTCTCCTTTCTCTCTCTCCTTTGTTTCTCTCCATTCTTTCTCTTCTCTCTCTTCTTTCTCTTCTTTCTCTTCTCTCTCTTCTTTCTCTCTCCTTTCTCTCTCTCCTTTCTTTTTCTCTCTCCTTTCTCTCTCCCTCTCCTTTCTCTCTCTCCTATCTCTCTCTCCTTTCTCTCCTTTCTCTCTCTCTTTCTCTCTCTCTTTCTCTCTCTCCTTTCTCTCTCCTTTCTCTCTCTCCTTTCAAATTCAAATTCAAATTCAAATATGCTTTATTGGCAGGACCAAAATACAATTAGTGTTGCCAAAGCAAGAGAAGTACAGTAAGTGTAGTGGGAGGGGATCAGGGTTATGGGGAGTTGGGGGCACAATTTGGGCTCTGAAAGTACATTTAGGGGCCTTATGTTCCCCTCAGCTTATGACATGTGGTGACATGTGGTTTACAAAGTAAAATATCAGTATTTGCAGATGATACAAAACTATGTAGGGTGGTTAACACAAAGGAGGACAGTTTGCAACTACAGATGGATTTGAGTAAATTGGAGAATTGGGCGGAAAAATGGCAAATGAAGTTTAACACAGATAAGTGTAAGGTTATGCATGTGGGAAGGAGAAACAGATGCTACGATTACTTACTAAATGGGAAACCGCTGGGGAAATCAGACATGGAAAAAGACTTAGGCATCTTAGTCAATAAGAATCTAAATTGGAGTGCCCAGTGTCAGGCAGCAGCCACCAAAGCAAATAGGGTGATGGGATGCATTAGAAGAGGTCTGGGGGCACGAGAAGAAAACATCATTCTCGCTCTCTACAAATCACTCGTCAGACCACACTTGGAGTATTGTGTGCGATTTTGGGCACCGGTGCTCAAAAAAGAACTGAACTTGAAAGGGTTCAGAGGCGGGCTACTAAAATAATAAATGGAGTGGGTGCATTACAATACACAGAAAAGTTATCAAAATTAGGTCTATTTACTCTAGAAAAGAGAAGACTTAGGGGAGACCTAATAAATATGTACAAATATATCAGAGGGCCATATAGAGATCTCTTCCATGATCTGTTTGTACCAAGGACTATGACAAGAACAAGGGGGCATTCTCTTCGATTGGAGGAAAGAAAATTCCTACATCAGCATAGAAGAGGGTTCTTCATGGTAAGAGCAGTGAGGCTCTGGAACTCTCTTCCTGAGGAAGTGGTGATGGCCAACTCACTGAATGAGTTTAAGAGAGGAATGGATGCTTTTCTTGATAGCAAAAGTATAGAAGGTTATAAATAGCATAATCTTACAGGTAGATAGAAGAGCGACCTAGATAATTAGAGGAATGGGTGGGCTGCAACACCAAGACAGGTTATTAAGCTTGGGGTTATTTAGTTTGCAAAAACAAAGGCTTAGGGGGGATCTAATCACAATGTATAAACATATGAGGGGACAGTACAGAGACCTTTCAAAAGATCTCTTTACACCTAGGCCTGCGACTGGAACACGGGAGCATCCGCTACGTCTCGAGGAAAGAAGGTTTAATCATAACCACAGACGAGGATTCTTTACTGTACGAGCAGTGAGACTATGGAACTCTCTGCCGCATGGTGTTGTAATGAGTGATTCACTACTAACATTTAAGAAGAGCCTGGACGCCTTTCTTGAAAAATATAATATTACCAGTTATGTATATTAGATTTTATGACAGGGTGTTGATCCAGGGAACTAGTCTGATTGCCGTATGTGGAGTCAGGAAGGAATTTTTCTCCCCATTGGAGCTGTTTGACACATTGGGGTTTTTTTGCCTTCCTCTGGATCAACATGTTAGGCTACGGGTTGAACTACATGGACTAAAGGGGGCTTTACACGGTAGCGATATTGCTAGCAATTTATAGCGATAGCGACCGTGTAAGTACCCGCCCCCGTCGCGCATGCGATTGTTTGTGATCGCTGCCGTAGCGAACATTATCGCTACACAGCGTCACACATACTTACCTAGTCGGCGGCGTCGCTGTGACTGCCGAACAATCCCTCCTTCAAGGGGGAGGGACGTTCGGCATCACAGCGACGTCACCGCAACGTCACTAAGCGGCCGGCCAATCAAAGCAGAGGGGCGGAGATGAGCAGGACGTAACATCCCACCCACCTCCTTCCTTCCGCATTGCGGCCGGCGGCAGGTAAGGAGACGGTCCTCGCTCCTGCGGTGTCACACATAGCGATGTGTGCTGCCGCATGAGCGATGAACCACGACGCTAAACAACCCTTACCGATTTTTGACTTTGGGACGACCTCTCCATGTCCATGGTGAACGATTTTCACCATTTTTGAGGTCGCCTAAGGTCACTGGTAAGTATTACACGCTGCAATATCGTTAATGACGCCGGATGTGCGTCACTAACAACTTGACCCCGGCGACCAAACATTAATGATATCGTAGCGTGTAAAGCCCCCTTTAGAGTCTCCCTTCAACCTTAAAAACTATGAAAAACTATGAAACTATGAAACTATGACATATTGGGCGGCGATCTCCACCATTGATTCCTATTCCCCCAGTAGGAAGCGGAGTTTCATGTCCCCGTCCATGGAAGGAAAGTCCGGGGTATGGGTGGTAAATTTCTGGAAGTGGGAGGCCCTTACTGCTGAGTATTTGTCACAGTGCAGCAGGAAGTGCGCCTCGTCCTCCAGAGCCCCCTGCTGGCAGTGCTGGCACAGTCATTTCTCGAGCGGCTTGAATGTATGTCAGTGCCACCCTGTTTCCACCTCTAGGCTGTGGGCACTCAGACTGTATAGGCTCAGGGTCTACCTGTCTTTGGGGTGGCGTAACCTTTCCAGATATGGGGCCAGAGTGTAGTCCCTCCGCAGTGACCGGTAGATGGTGAGTTTCTGGGAGTTCTCTAATTCACTCTTCCAGTCCTCTATGTATTACATCTTGAAGCTCTCTGAGATCTCTTTTATTTGGGCTTTTGTCAGGGTGTGTTGCTGACTTTGGCTGTACTGGTTGCCGGGGTTCATGGCTTGCTCTGGACTCTGGCTCAGCAGGGCTTTATGATGGTAGGAGCTGGGGTTGCTGTTCTGTATGTGCGCCTGGTGTGATAGCGCCCTCTTGTGTATGCTTAACCATAAGGTGGTCGGCCCAGCTCTGCCCGACAGGCTATGTTTGAGATGCTGCGATGGACTTGGAGGAGATATTTACAGAACTCCATGTGGAAGACTTCGGTTGGGCTGGAGTCCCACTTTGTGTGGTCTGGGTAGGTCACTGGGCCCCATACCTTGCTGCCATATAGCAGTATAGGGGTGATGACGCTGTCAAATATCTTGAGCCAGAGTCTCACAGGTGGTTTGAGGTGGTACAGTTGTCTTCTGATGGCGTAGAAGGTTCTGCACGCTTTTCCTTTTAGGGCTTCTGCTGCTTGCTTGAGGCTCCTGTTATTGCTTAGCTCCAGACCGAGGTAGGTATAGCTGCTGGTTTTCTCCAGCGTGGTGCCGTTTAATGTGAAGGAGGGAGAGTTTATTTTATTCTGGTTCCTCTTCTGAAACACCATGACTTTGGTCTTCTTTTGGTTGATGGGAAGCGCCCATGTGGTGCTGAATGTTTCCAGTACTGCCAGGCTATCTTGGAGGCTTTTCTCGGTTGGGGAGAGTAGCAGGAGGTTGTCTGCGTACAGCAGGAACTTCACCTCTCGGTCATGCAGACTGAGGCCTGGAGTGGGGGAGGACTCTAGAGCTGTTGCTAGTCCATTTATATAGATGTTGAGTAGAGTTGGCCTCAGGCTGCAGCCTTGTCTGACCCCACAGCCCTGTCAGAAGAAAGCCGTTCTCTTCCCGTTCACCTTCACGCTGCACCGGTTCTCAGTGTATGAGCTCTTGATCACGTCGTAGGTTCTGCCATCTATTCCGCTTTCCAGAAGTTTCAGGAACAGGCCTGGATGCCAAACTGAGTCAAATGCCTTTTTGAAGTCCACGAAACATGCAAATATTTTCCCCTGTTTTTTGCCGTGGACGTGGGTCTTGATGAGGCTTTGCAGGGTGTAAATGTGGTCCGTGGTGCGGTGGTTTATGCTTTCTCCCTCTCCTTTCTTTCTCTTCTTTCTCTACTTTCTCTTATTTCTCTTCTTTCTCCTCTTTCTCTTCTTTCTCTTCTTTCTCTCATTCTCTCTCTTCCTTCTCACTTTCTCTTCTTTCTCTCTCCTTTCTTTCTCTCTCTCCTTTCTTTCTCTCTCTTTCTCTCTCTCTCCTTTCTCTCTCCTATCCCTCTCTCCTTTCTTTCTCTCCTTTCTCTCTCTCTCTCTCTTTCTCTCTCTCCTTTCTTTCTCTCTCTCCTTTCTCTCTCTCCTTTCTTTCTCTCTCTCTCTCTTTCTCTCTCCTTTCTCTCTCTCTTTCTTTATCTCCTTTCTTTCTCTCTTTCTCTCTCTCCTTTCTTTCTCTCCTTTCTCTCTCTCCTTTCTTTGTCTTCTTTCTCTACTTTCTCTTCTTTCTCCTCTTTCTCTTCTCTCTCTTCTTTCTCTCTTTCTCTCTCTCTTCCTTCTCTCTTTCTCTTCTTTCTCCTCTTTCGCTTCTTTCGCTTCTTTCTCTCTCTTCTTTCTCTCTTTCTCTCTTTCTCTCTCTCTCTCCTTTCTCTCTCTCTCCTTTCTCTCTCCTATCCCTCTCTCCTTTCTTTCTCTCCTTTCTCGATCTCCTTTCTTTCTCTCCTTTCTCTCTCTCTTTCTCTCTCTCCTTTCTTTCTCTCCTTTCTCTCTCTCCTTTCTTTCTCTTCTTTCTCTACTTTCTCTTCTTTCTCCTCTTTCTATTCTCTCTCTTCTTTCTCTCTTTCTCTCTCTCTTCCTTCTCTCTTTCTCTTCTTTCTCCTCTTTCGCTTCTTTCTCTCTCTTCTCTCTTCTTTCTCTTTCTCTCTTTCTCTCTCTCTCTCTTCTTTCTCTCTCTCTCTCTTTCTCAGACCTGGTGATGATCAGCTGATGCACTGATGCAGTCACCTGACAAAATCAGCTGAAACTATAAGGGGCACTTTGCACACTGCGACATCGCAGGTGCGATGTCGGTGGGGTCAAATTGAAAATGACGCACTTCCGGCATCGCATGCGACATCGCAGTGTGTAAAGGCTGGATGATACGATTAACGAGCGCAAAAGCGTCGTAATCGTATCATCGGTGCAGCGTCGGCGTAATCCATGATTACGCTGACGTGACGGTCCGATGTTGTTCCTCGCTCCTGCGGCATCACACATCGCTGTGTGTGAAGTCGCAGGAGCGAGGAACGTCTCCTACCGGCCTCACTGCGGCTTCCGTAGGATATGCGGAAGGAAGGAGGTGGGCAGGATGTTTACATCCTGCTCATCTCCGCCCCTCCGCTCTGATTGGCTGCCTGCCGTGTGACGTCGCAGTGACGCCGCACGACCCGCCCCCTTAACAAGGAGGCGGGTCGCCGGCCACAGGGACGTCGCACGGCAGGTGAGTGTGTGTGTGAAGCTGGCGTAGCGATACCTTTCGCTACGCCAGCTATCACCACATATCGCTGCTGCGACGGGGGCGGGCACTATCGCACTCGGCATCGCAGCATCGGGCTGCGATGTCGTAGTGTGCAAAGCCCGCCTAAGTCGAGCGGTGAGGCCTGCTTTTTACCGCCCGGCCGGCTAAACTATCAGCTGATGCTGTCGGACAGGAGTCTGCACTGAAGTGTGTAGTTTGTTTTGTTTTTTTTGCACTGATGCATCAGCTGATTGTATAAAAGCCGTTTATACAATCAGCTGCTGTGTCATGTGATTCAGGCCCTTGAACCTGACACATCATCTGATCGCTTTGCCTTCCAGCAAACCGATGAGATGATATTGGATCCGGATTGGACGGCGCAGGACCCTTGACCCAGGATTACTGCGGAGGGGGGTTCTTTAATTCAATAAAGATGGAGTCACTAATTGTGTTGTGTTTTATTTATAATAAAAATATTTTTCTGTGTGTTGTGGTTCTTTTGATCGGTACTAGAAATTCATGGTGGCCATGTCTAATATTGGCGGGCCACCATGAATTTCGGGCTTAGGGCCAGTTGATAATATACAGCTAGCCCTAACCCCATTATTACCCAGCTAGCCATCGTCACTAGGGCTGTTGGTAGAGTTGGATACAGCGCCAGATGATGGCGCTTCTATGAAAGCGCCATTTTCTGGGGCAGCTGCAGACTGCAATTTGCAGCAGAGGGGCCCAGAAAGCTCAAGCCAACCTGTGTTGTGGACTCCAATCCCCAGCTGCCTAGTTGTACCTGGCTGGATACAAAAATATGGCGAAGTTCAAGTCATTTCTTTTTGAATTATTTCATGAAATTCATGAAATAATTAAAAAAAAAAGGTCTTCCCTATATTTTTGTTTCCAGACGGGTGCAAATAGGCAGCTGGGGGTTGGGGGCAGCCCGTAGCTGCCTGCTGTACCTGACTAGCATACAAAAATATGTCGAAGTCCACGTCATTTGTTTTATAATTATTTCATGAAATTCATGAAATAATAAAAAAGGGCTTCCCTATATTTTTGGTTCCCAGCCGGGTACAAATAGGCAGCTGGGGGTTGGGGGCAGCTCGTAGGTGCCTGCTGTACCTGGCTAGCATACAAAAATATGGCAAAGCCCACGTCATTTGTTTTTGAATTATTTCATGAAATTCATGAAATAATTAATAAAAAAAGGACTTCCCTATATTTTTGCTTCCAGCCAGGTACAAATAGACAGCTGGGAGTTGGGGGCAGCCCGTAGCTACCTGCTGTACCTGGCTAGCATGCAAAAATATGGCGAAGCCCAAATAATATTTTTGGGGGGCAAAAAGTCCTGCATATAGTCCTGGATGGAGTATGCTGAGCCTTGTAGTTCTGCAGCTGCTGTCTGTCTGTATGGAGGAGAGCAGACTGCAGCTGCAGAATGGCAAGGCTCAGCATGCTCCATCCAGGACTGTATGCAGGAGTTTTTGCCCACCATGTTTTTGTATGCTAGCCAGGTACAGCAGGCAGGTATGGCTGCCCCCAACCCCCAGCTGCCTATTTGTACCCGGCTGGGAACTAAAAATATAGGGAAGCCCGTTTTTTTTAATTATTTCACTTATTTCATGAAATAATTAAAAAACAAATGACGTGGGCTTCGCCATATTTTTGTGTCCAGCCAGGTACAACTAGGCAGCTGGGGAATGGAATCCGCAGCACAGGTTAGCCCGAGGTTTCTGGGCGCCTCTGCTGCGAATTGCAATCCACAGCTGCCCCAGAAAATGGCGCTTTCATAGAAGCCCCATCATCTGGCGCTGTATCTGACTTGCCCACCCCAGGGCTATGGGACACCCGGTGCCGGGCCGGACTAGTCCGGGGGTCGTCAGTGGTGGCGGGGCCCGACTCCGTGGCCCTGGTGGGTGTCAGTTAAAATGGCTGGTGACTTGGGAGTAATTAAAGTTTTTATTTCGTGACGCCACCTGTGGTTTGCGGCTATTAAGCCGCCGCTGCTGTGTGAGGCCTCCGGGGTGATGATATGGCAGCAATGGTGGTACTGCTCTCCACAGGTGGAGCGGTGCCCGGGGACACTGTTGGTGCTCGTGAGAGTCTATGGTGTTGTCTGGATAACACGTTGCAGGGCCGACAGGCAATGAGAGAAACAGGCACAAACAACAGTCTCTTTACCTTCTCCTCTTTTACTTCACAAACGGTTAGTCCTGGGAGACCGTTACAGGTGGTAGAGGGCTCCGGCCAGCCTGGAAGTAACTGAGATGTCGTTTTGGCCAGATGAGAATGAGGCCTACTCCTGTTCTTTCCCTTACTGTGATAGGACCCTGCTCTCTGAATTTAGCAATGGCCCTCTTGCTGCTGGGACCGGTGGTACGTCCCTTTCCCTCTGTGGTAGGCCGAGCAGGCCCTCTCTGGTGCTTCTCTGCTGGAGTCCACACTGGGCCCTGATGATGCAGCTGTACCTTCGGGCTGTTTATGGGCCAGGTGCTTGCAGCTCTCCTGCCCTTCGGATTCGGCTACCAGGGAGTATTTTAGGCCCTGGTGGCCACAGACTCCGATGTCCGAGTCTCTTCTGTGCCTCTCAGCTCCTCCTGCTTCACTGGGCCAAGCTGCTCCAGCTCTAGGCCCCAATTCCACAGGACAGCACACTCTGCGTCTGCACTCTCTGCTTTCTCCTACAGACTGAACACTAACTCCTCCCTCAGGTCAGACTTAAGGAATGCTCCCTGGAACTCCAGGTTCAGAGCTCCCCCTGCTGGCCTGAGGGAGAACTGCGTTGGATGTTAATCTTACTGGCCAATAGACCCCCCAATTACCTCCAGGCTCAGCATCAACCCTTTGGAGGGGCAATGCTGCTGTGGCGACCAGGTCCTGGGGCGGCACATATCCAACTCTTCCAACAGCCCTGGTGACGGTGGCTTGCTGGGTAATAATGGGTTAATACTGTCTTTGTTTTACTAGCTAGTATTAAGCCAGAGATTCTTAATGTCAGGCAAGTTTGACCCAGCCATTAAGAATCTCCAATAAAGAGTACAAAAAAGACACCACACAGAGAAAAAATACTTTAATAGAAATAAATACACAGACACACTTAGAGACTCCATGTTCATTACTCCCTCTTATCTCTCCACGATCTGGCTCTTCTGCCTTCTTTCTCCTTCAACACATGCAGCTCTGCTACATCAGCAGCGCTGCATGGGGGAAGACGCTGTTCCCTGTGCAGTGTTTTCACTCCGTGAGTGAGAAGGAGCTGCTGCCTGTACGTGGTGACATCACCACTGACAGGCGCATTGCTATAGCAACGGTGATCTCTGTTATTGACCGACTGTGGCAGCCAGTTTATAACGGAACGGGGAAGCAGACCGGGAACCCGACCATGTCACCGGTACACGGAGATGCACTGACAGGTCCTACATGACGCGTCATAGTCATGTGACCAGTCTGTAGCCAAAGAGATAACAGACACGTGACTGGTCACATGCTATTTTGACGTCACGGAAGGTCCTATCAGTGCTGGTTACCGGGAGGATGCAGCGATCATCGGAAGGAATAGCGACATGAGACAGAGAGCAGGACGGATCACGGGGACCGGTAAGTGTTATGGCAATGTTTATTAACTGTATGTGTACATTTTTAATGTGTTTTTATGTGTTTATGATTGCATGCTATTGTTTTCAATGGGGTTCGAGAGGTTCGTCGAACGACTTGTCGAACGGAGCACCGTTCGATGAACCGAACCGAACTCGAACTCTAGGGGGGTGGCTCATCTTTAGTTCTTGGAGCACAGTGGCATATTTTTTGCACATTGGCCTATAAATTTCACTAAGGCTATAGTGGCATACTATTGTGTTAAGTGGGCACAAAAACATATTGCTTTTTTAAGGGGGTTCACTAGTATGATGTGAACAATAAAATATTCTTTTTATTAATCAGACACAGTCTTAAAGAGCAATGTGGCATATCAATGTAGCCAGTGGCAAAACTACAGTCTGATGGGCCCCGATGCAGAGTGTGAGCATGGGCTTCACCTCATCAGATGTATGGGCCATTGCAGCATTCTAAATCCTATAAAGACATATGTGGCGCCCCTGCGGCTTCAGTTGCCACAGGGTACTGCACCTCACTTAAGGTGCAGTGTTCATCTCGGGTAAGGAGGGGGTTAATCACCGGTGTTTCCACATTTCACCTTACTTGCAGCTTAGGTGCCTTCTCACTGGGGACTGGACTAGGGTAGGCTGCAGGGTGGCCATCACGAGGCATGGAACTTTCCCGGTCACTAGGACAACCACCTGAAGGGCAGGCACCACTTGGAGTAGAAGTGGGAGCAACCTGGACACAATCTTCAGTCAAGTCGGGACTACAGTTCTGGCTACACGACACCACTCTTCTTTCTTTTCTTCACGGTACCCGAGGCTTGGACTAGGAAGTTCAGCCCGGGTTCCTCACTTGTGGAGGGACATCCCTTGGGAAAGGACACTTTAAAATACTGGTGGCTACCTCTAACTTATCTGGGATCGGCTGCAGCCCCTCATGGCGGAAACCGGCACCTCCTGGGCAACCCACGGACTGTGAGTAAAGACCTAGAACCGTAGCTACTGTGTCCGCCCTTCATTGCCGGCACCGTAGCCCCGCGTTTTGGCGACAACGGCCACTACTACCTCCATCATCTTCCCTGGGGCCTAGCTTCACCTGCGGGAAGATGAACTATCCTAGCTGTGACACCATCCGCTCCAGTGGACAGCGACCACAGCAGCAGCTAATCCCTGGCCGCATACCACAGGAGGCGTCGCGAAACAACAACTATCCCCATCATCCCATCCACCACTAATCCCCTTTTTATTGTACACCTCGGGGCCACGAAGCCGAGCAGGGCCACTCGTGACATCCCAGATCTGACATCACTGGCCTAGCGAAGAGTACATTTAACCCCTTGCCCCGTGGGTGCTAAAACTACAACTTGCCCCCCCTTCCCATTTTATTGTGTAGTAATGTCCCCCATCCTGGGCCACTTCATGGTAAATATGTCCACATCATTGCCCCATCCTGGTATATGACCCTATCATGGCTATATCCTTATATATATATTTCCACTATCATGGCCCCATCCAGGTATATATATTTCCATCATGATATATCTCCCCATCATAGTCCCATCCTGGTATATGTCCCCATCATAGCTCCATCCTGTTGTATGACCCCGATCATGAATATAGCCTGGTATATATGGCCCCACCCTTATATATATATATGTCCCCATCATTGGCCATCCTTGTATATATGGCGCCATCATGGTTTATCTTGGTATATATGGCCCGATCCTGTTATATTGCCCCACATCATGGTATATAGCACTCCATCCTGGTATATAGCCCCTCATCCTTGTATGTAGCTTCCATCCTGGTATATAGCCCCCTATCTTGGTATATAGCCCCCTATTCTGGTATATAGTCCCCATCATGCTATAGAGCCCACTACCGCACTGCACACAGTAAAAAAATAAACGACTGTACGATGTGTTCACTTTCATAATGAGGTATATAGAATTTTGTATAGAGAGCTAGGATTGATGTATAGATAGATGTACAGACAGACATGATGGATGGATAGATAGGATGTACAGATAGACAGACAGACAGATTACACAGACAGACAGATAGTATAGACAGACAGTATAGACAGACAGACACACAGTATACACAGACAGTATACACAGACAGACAGTATACACAGACAGTATACGCAGACAGATAGTATAGACAGACAGACAGTATTCACAGACAGATAGTATGCTGTAAACAGACAAACAGTATATACAGACACTATACACATACAAACATTATACACAGACAGTATTCACAGACAGATAGTATGCTGTAGACAGACAGACAGTATATACAGACACTATACACATACAAACATTATACACAGACAGTATACACAGACAGACAGCATACACAGACAAAAATAATACACAGACAGACAGTATACACAGACAGACAGTATACACAGACAAAAATAATACACAGACAGACAGTATACACAGACAGACAGTATACACAGACAGATAGTATACACAGACAAAAATAATACACAGACAGACAGTATACACAGACAGACAGTATACACAGACAGACAGCATACACAGACAAAAATAATACACAGACAGACAGTATACACAGACAGTATACACAAACAGACAGTATACACAGACAATATACAGAGACAGACAGTATACTCAGACAGATAGTATACACAGACAGACAGCATACACAGACAAAAATAATACACAGACAGACAGTATACACAGACAGACAGTGTACACAGACAGACAGTATACACAGACAATATACAGAGACAGACAGTATACACAGACAGACAGTATGCACAGACAAAAATAATACACAGACAGACAGTATACACAGACAGACAGTATACACAGACAGACAGCATACACAGACAAAAATAATACACAGACAGACAGTATACACAAACAGACAGTATACACAGACAATATACAGAGACAGACAGTATACACAGACAGACAGTATACACAGACAAAAATAATACACAGACAGACAGTATACACAGACAGACAGTATACACAGACAGATAGTATACACAGACAAAAATAATACACAGACAGACAGACAGTATACACAGACAGACAGTATACACAGACAATATACAGAGACAGACAGTATACACAGAAAGACAGTATACACAGACAGACAGACAGTATACACAGACAGATAGCTACATATTGTACACTATACAGGACACACATATCTTATAAGTAACACATATATACAGCAAATAACACATAATTCATATTATGAACCACCATACTACAGAAATACATCACAAGAACCACCATATGTACAGAAACAAAGCATAAAATGCCCATCAGTAAAGAAATATATCACCAGAACCCTCATAGGTACAGAAATAGATCACAAGAACCACCGTAGGTACCGAAACAATGCATCAAAATGCCCATAAGTACAGAACTACATCACCAGAACCACCATAGGTGCAGAAACAAAGCATCAAAATGCTCATCAGTAGAGAAATTCATCATCAGAACCACCAGCAATACAGAAATACATCCATGTAACCCCTATCAGTACAGAAACTTCCAGAATTACCTTAACATTGATAAGAAAATATTGGGAGTTGTAGCTATAAGTCCTTAACAGACCATACAGAAACCACAGTACTGGTAAGAATTAGTCAGTTTCACAAATAAACATTTACATCCAGGTACCTTATAGATAACGTCTCTTGAAGAGTCGTTCTTTTTCTTTACTTTATCTTGTCCAGATGCCATGATGAATTTTCATGGCCACAGCTCGTCTCTGCAGACTTCCATCTTCTCTGCTTTTCTGCAGCACATCCTGACACAATGCCTGAAAAATAAGAGTGTCATTATCATGTCACTGAATAAAAATATTTTATTGTGTAGTAATGTCCCCCATCCTGGGCCACATCATGGTAAATATATCCACATCATTGCCCCATCCTGGTATATGACCCTATCATGGCTATATCCTGATATATATATTTCCACTATCATGGCCCCATCCAGGTATATATATTTCCATCATGATATATCTCCCCATCATAGTCCCATCCTGGTATATGTCCCCATCATAGCTCCATCCTGTTGTATGACCCCGATCATAAATATAGCCTGGTATATATGGCCCCACCCTTATATATATATGTTCCCATCATTGGCCATCCTTGTATTTATGGCGCCATCATGGTTTATCTTGGTATATATGGCCCGATCCTGGTATATTGCCCCACATCCTGGTATATAGCACTCCATCCTGGTATATAGCCCCCTATCATGGTATATAGCCCCCTATCCTGGTATATAGTCCCCATCATGCTATAGAGCCCACTACCGCACAGCACACAGTAAAAAAATAAACGACTGTACGATGTGTTCACTTTCATAATGAGGTATATGGAATTTTGTATAGAGAGCTAGGATTGATGTATAGATAGATAGATGTACAGACAGACATGATGGATGGATAGATAGGATGTACAGATAGACAGACAGACAGATTACACAGACAGACTGATAGTATAGACAGACAGTATAGACAGACAGACACACAGTATACGCAGACAGTATACACAGACAGACAGTATACACAGACAGTATACACAGACAGATAGTATAGACAGACAGACAGTATTCACAGACAGATAGTATGCTGTAGACAGACAGACAGTATATACAGACACTATACACATAAAAAAATTATATACAGACAGTATACACAGACAGACAGCATACACAGACAAAAATAGTACACAGACAGACAGTATACACAGACAATATACAGAGACAGACAGTATACACAGACAGACAGTATACACAGACAAAAATAATACACAGACAGACAGTATACACAGACAGACAGTATACACAGACAGATAGTATACACAGACAAAAATAATACACAGACAGACAGTATACACAGACAGACAGCATACACAGACAAGAATAATACACAGACAGACAGTATACACAGACAGTATACACAAACAGACAGTATACACAGACAATTTACAGAGACAGACAGTATACACAGATAGTATACACAGACAGACAGCATACACAGACAAAAATAATACACAGACAGACAGTATACACAGACAGACAGTATACACAGACAATATACAGAGACAGACAGTATACACAGACAGACAGTATACACAGACAAAAATAATACACAGACAGACAGTATACACAGACAGACAGTATACACAGACAGATAGTATACACAGACAAAAATAATACACAGACAGACAGTATACACAGACAGACAGTATACACAGACAGATAGTATACACAGACAAAAATAATACACAGACAGACAGTATACACAGACAGATAGTATACACAGACAATATACAGATACAGACAGTATACACAGACAGACAGACAGTATACACAGACAGACAGTATACACAGACAGATAGCTACATATTGTACACTATACAGGACACACATATCTTATAAGTAACACATATATACAGCAAATAACACATAATTCATATTATGAACCACCATACTACAGAAATACATCACAAGAACCACCATATGTACAGAAACAAAGCATAAAATGCCCATCAGTAAAGAAATATATCACCAGAACCCTCATATGTACAGAAATAGATCACAAGAACCACCGTAGGTACCGAAACAATGCATCAAAATGCCCATAAGTACAGAACTACATCACCAGAACCACCATAGGTGCAGAAACAAAGCATCAAATGCTCATCAATAGAGAAATTCATCATCAGAACCACCAGCAATACAGAAATACATCCATGTAACCCCTATCAGTACAGAAACTTCCAGAATTACCTTAACATTGATAAGAAAATATTGGGAGTTGTAGCTATAAGTCCTTAACAGACCATACAGAAACCACAGTACTGGTAAAAATTAGTCAGTTTCACAAATAAACATTTACATCCAGGTACCTTATAGATAACGTCTCTTGAAGAGTCATTCTTTTTCTTTACTTTATCTTGTCCAGATGCCATGATGAATTTTCATGGCCACAGCTCGTCTCTGCAGACTTCCATCTTCTCTGCTTTTCTGCAGCACATCCTGACACAATGCCTGAAAAATAAGAGTGTCATTATCATGTCACTGAATAAAAATATTTTATTGTGTAGTAATGTCCCCCATCCTGGGCCACATCATGGTAAATATATCCACATCATTGCCCCATCCTGGTATATGACCCTATCATGGCTATATCCTGATATATATATTTCCACTATCATGGCCCCATCCCGGTATATATATTTCCATCATGATATATCTCCCCATCATAGTCCCATCCTTGTATATGTCCCCATCATAGCTCCATCCTGTTGTATGACCCCGATCATAAATATAGCCTGGTATATATGGCCCCACCCTTATATATATATGTTCCCATCATTGGCCATCCTTGTATATATGGCGCCATCATGGTTTATCTTGGTATATATGGCCCGATCCTGGTATATTGCCCCACATCCTGGTATATAGCACTCCATCCTGGTATATAGCCCCCTATCATGGTATATAGCCCCCTATCCTGGTATATAGTCCCCATCATGCTATAGAGCCCACTACCGCACAGCACACAGTAAAAAAATAAACGACTGTACGATGTGTTCACTTTCATAATGAGGTATATGGAATTTTGTATAGAGAGCTAGGATTGATGTATAGATAGATAGATGTACAGACAGACATGATGGATGGATAGATAGGATGTACAGATAGACAGACAGACAGATTACACAGACAGACTGATAGTATAGACAGACAGTATAGACAGACAGACACACAGTATACACAGACAGTATACACAGACAGACAGTATACATAGACAGTATACGCAGACAGATAGTATAGACAGACAGACAGTATTCACAGACAGATAGTATGCTGTAGACAGACAGACAGTATATACAGACACTATACACATAAAAAAATTATATACAGACAGTATACACAGATAGACAGCATACACAGACAAAAATAGTACACAGACAGACAGTATACACAGACAATATACAGAGACAGACAGTATACACAGACAGACAGTATACACAGACAAAAATAATACACAGACAGACAGTATACACAAACATACAGTATACACAGACAATTTACAGAGACAGACAGTATACACAGACAGATAGTATACACAGACAGAGAGCATACACAGACAAAAATAATACACATACAGATAGTATACACAGACAGACAGTATACACAGACAATATACAGAGACAGACAGTATACACAGACAGACAGTATACACAGACAAAAATAATACACAGACAGACAGTATACACAGACAGACAGTATACACAGACAGATAGTATACACAGACAAAAATAATACACAGACAGACAGTATACACAGACAAATAGTATACACAGACAATATACAGAGACAGACAGTATACACAGACAGACAGACAGTATACACAGACAGACAGACAGTATACACAGACAGATAGCTACATATTGTACACTATACAGGACACACATATCTTATAAGTAACACATATATACAGCAAATAACACATAATTCATATTATGAACCACCATACTACAGAAATACATCACAAGAACCACCATATGTACAGAAACAAAGCATAAAATGCCCATCAGTAAAGAAATCTATCACCAGAACCCTCATAGGTACAGAAATAGATCACAAGAACCACCGTTAACTAGTTGATATGTGATTTTCCAACATAGTGGAATCCCAGTCCGTGAGTGAGAAGGAGCTGCTGCCTGTACGTGGTGACATCACCACTGACAGGCGCATTGCTATAGCAACGGTGATCTCTGTTATTGACCGACTGTGGCAGCCAGTTTATAACGGAACGGGGAAGCAGACCGGGAACCCGACCATGTCGCCGGTACACGGAGATGCACTGACAGGTCCTACATGACGCGTCATAGTCATGTGACAAGTCTGTAGTCAATGAGATAACAGACATGTGACTGGCCACATGCTATTTTGACGTCACGGAAGGTCCTGTCAGTGCTGGTTACCGGGAGGACGCAGCGATCATCGGAAAGAATAGCGACATGAGACAGAGAGCAGGACGGATCACGGGGACCGGTAAGTGTTATGGCAATGTTTATTAACTGTATGTGTACATTTATAATGTGTTTTTATGTGTTTATGATTGCTTTCTATTGTTTTCAATGGGGTTCGAGAGGTTCATCGAACGGCTCGTCGAACGGGGCACCGTTCGATGAACCGAACCGAACTCGAACTCCAAGGGGGTGGCTCATCTTTAGTTCTTGGAGCACAGTGGCATATTGTTTGCACATTGGCCTATAAATTTCACTAAGGCTATAGTGGCATACTATTGTGTTAAGTGGGCACAAAAACATACTGCTTTTTTAAGGGGGTTCACTAGTATACTAACTTTAACAAGAGGCACAGTGGAAAAATTGTAATGATGTGAACAATAAAAATTTATTTTTATTAATCAGGCACAGTCTTAAAGAGCAATGTGGCATATCAATGTAGCCAGTGGCAAAACTACAGTCTGATGGGCCCCGACGCAGAGTGTGAGCAAGGGCTTCACCTCATCAGATGTGTGGGCCATTTCAGCATTCTAAATCCTATAAAGACATATGTGGCGCCCCTGCGGCTTCAGTTGCCACAGGGTACTGCACCTCACTTAAGGTGCAGTGTTCATCTCGGGTAAGGAGGGGGTTAATCACCGGTGTTTCCACATTTCACCTTACTTGCAGCTTAGGTGCCTTCTCACTGGGGACTGGACTAGGGTAGGCTGCGGGGTGGCCATCACGAGGCATGGAACTTTCCTGGTCACTAGGACAACCACCTGAAGGGCAGGCACCACTTGAAAAAGAAGTGGGAGCAACCTGGACACAATCTTCAGTCAAGTCGGGACTACAGTTCTGGCTACACGACACCACTCTTCTTTCTTTTCTTCACGGTACCCGAGGCTTGGACTAGGAAGTTCAGCCCGGGTTCCTCACTTGTGGAGGGACATCCCTTGGGAAAGGACACTTTCAAATACTGGTGGCTACCTCTAACTTATGTGGGATCGGCTGCAGCCCCTCACGGCGGAAACCGGCACCTCCTGGGCAACCCACGGATTGTGAGTAAAGACCTAGAACCGTAGCTACTGTGTCCGCCCTTCATTGCCGGCGCCGTAGCCCCGCATTTTGGCGCCAACGGCCACTACTTCCTCCATCATCCTCCCTGGGGCCTAGCTTCACCTGCAAAATGCTCATCAGTAGAGAAATTCATCATCAGAAACACCAGCAATACAGAAATACATCCATGTAACCCCTATCAGTACAGAAACAGCATCAAAATCCTCAAATCCTCATCAGTACAGGAATACATCATAAGAATCCATACACAGGTCATCAATTGTAATGTCAGGTCAGCCCAGTATATATATTTATCGCATGAACCTAGAACTTCCAGAATTACCTTAACATTGATAAGAAAATATTGGGAGTTGTAGCTATAAGTCCTTAACAGACCATACAGAAACCACAGTACTGGTAAGAATTAGTCAGTTTCACAAATAAACATTTACATCCAGGTACCTTATAGATAACGTCTCTTGAAGAGTCGTTCTTTTTCTTTATTTTATCTTGTCCAGATGCCATGATGAATTTTCATGGCCACAGCTCGTCTCTGCAGACCTCCATCTTCTCTGCTTTTCTGCAGCACATCCTGACACAATGCCTGAAAAATAAGAGTGTCATTATCATGTCACTGAATAAAAATATTTTATTGTGTAGTAATGTCCCCCATCCTGGGCCACATCATGGTAAATATATCCACATCATTGCCCCATCCTGGTATATGACCCTATCATGGCTATATCCTGATATATATATTTCCACTATCATGGCCCCATCCAGGTATATATATTTCCATCATGATATATCTCCCCATCATGGTCCCATCCTGGTATATGTCCCCATCATAGCTCCATCCTGTTGTATGACCCCGATCATGAAGATAGCCTGGTATATATGGCCCCACCCTTATATATATATATGTTCCCATCATTGGCCATCCTTGTATATATGGCGCCATCATGGTTTATCTTGGTATATATGGCCCGATCCTGGTATATTGCCCCACATCCTGGTATATAGCACTCCATCCTGGTATATAACCCCTCATCCTTGTATGTAGCTTCCATCCTGGTATATAGCCCCCTATCTTGGTATATAGCCCCCTATCCTGGTATATAGTCCCCATCATGCTATAGAGCTCACTACCGCACCGCACACAGTAAAAAAATAAACGACTGTACGATGTGTTCACTTTTATAATGAGGTATATGGAATTTTGTATAGAGAGCTAGGATTGATGTATAGATAGATAGATGTACAGACAGACATGATGGATGGATAGATAGGATGTACAGATAGACAGACAGACAGATTACACAGACAGACAGATAGTATAGACAGACAGTATAGACAGACAGACACACAGTATACACAGACAGTATACACAGACAGACAGTATACACAGACAGTATACGCAGACAGATAGTATAGACAGACAGCCAGTTTTCACAGACAGATAGTATGCAGTAGACAGACAGACAGTATATACAGGCACTATACACATACAAACATTATACACAGACAGTATTCACAGACAGATAGTATGCTGTAGACAGACAGACAGTATATACAGACACTATACACATACAAACATTATACACAGACAGTATACACAGACAGACAGCATACACAGACAAAAATAATACACAGACAGACAGTATACACAGACAGACAGTATACACAGACAATATACAGACAGGCAGTATACACAGACAGACAGTATACACAGACAATATACAGACAGGCAGAATACACAGACAGACAGTATACACAGACAGACAGACAGCATACACAGACAGACAGACAGTATACACAGACAGATAGCTACATATTGTACACTATACAGGACACACATATCTTATAAGTAACACATATATACAGCAAATAACACATAATTCATGTTATGAACCACCATACTACTGAAATACATCACAAGAGCCACCATATGTACAGAAACAAAGCATAAAATGCCCATCAGTAAAGAAATATATCACCAGAACCCTCATAGGTATAGAAATAGATCACAAGAACCACCGTAGGTACAGAAACAAAGCATCAAAATGCTCATCAGTAGAGAAATTCATCATCAGAACCACCAGCAATACAGAAATACATCCATGTAACCCCTATCAGTACAGAAACAGCATCAAAATCCTCAAATCCTCATCAGTACAGGAATACATCATAATAATTGGTACACAGGTCATAAATTGTAATGTCAGGTCAGCCCAGTATATATATTTATCGCATGAACCTAAAACTTCCAGAATTACCTTAACATTGATAAGAAAATATTGGGAGTTGTAGCTATAAGTCCTTAACAGACCATACAGAAACCACAGTACTGGTAAGAATTAGTCAGTTTCACAAATAAACATTTACATCCAGGTACCTTATAGATAACGTCTCTTGAAGAGTCGTTCTTTTTCTTTACTTTATCTTGTCCAGATGCCATGATGAATTTTCATGGCCACAGCTCGTCTCTGCAGACTTCCATCTTCTCTGCTTTTCTGCAGCACATCCTGACAAAATGCCTGAAAAATAAGAGTGTCCTTATCAGGTCACTGAATAAAAATATCCACCCCATACCATTGTTTGTCCCTGATGAAGCCTACTGGCGATACGCGTGGGGCGTATCCCAGGCTCTCCACAGCTCCTTGCTGTCACATGTAGATGGGTTACCACTGGTCTGTATGATTGTTTTGGACTACTTTGCACTTCCAGCCACCTTCTATGTTTGTGACTCTCACCTTAGGAATTATTGGTTGTGGCTGGTTACAACAAGATGAAGTGGTAACCCCCACTTTGTTAACATCAGTTTATATGGGGTGTTGCAATTTATGATGCTATTATATATAGATTTAAGAAAGTATTTTGACTGCCAAAAAAACCTATTTGATTGCAGCATACATTCCATCTATATTATTGCGATTTATGGAGACACCCTGGTGTGGGTATATGTTTTTAAGTATGTTTTAAGTATCTATGCAATTCAATATAATTCTATTTATTTATATGATAACTGGGTGTGCTTCCCACTATATGCAGTACTTCCTTCCTTCCCCTTGTATATTAGATATATGAAACTGAAATAGCTGCTGCAAAAACCCAAATTGTTATAAAGAAAAAAGGTTAACATTAATAGGGGTGCCCAAACTTTTTCATATGACTGTATTCATATTATCGCATAATAAGTATAGTAATTAGTGATGAGCGAGTACTAAAAAGCTCGGGTGCTCGAGGCTAGGGCCGAGCATCCCAAGATACTCGTCTACTCGGCCCGAGCACCGAGCCCAATATTATCCTATGGGAGACCCGAGTATTTTTATGAAATGACCCCCCGGCAGCATGTAGAAACCCTAAAAATGTCACAAAAGTCTCAGAAGAGTGCCCAACTGACATGGCAACAGCATGGGGAAGACCCCTTGAAGCATTTTTCACTGAAAAGTCACAGCTGTGAACAATTTTGTCCGCGTTTTACGCCATTTTTACGGACTCACCAGAAAACCTTCAAAAATGACACCAAAATGAATTTTCATGGTGGAAATGTTAAGGGCACATACCCAATAGTGAGATAGAGCTGGTGTATGTTACTTTTGGAGATTACATGAAAGATTTTACGTGAAAACATTGTGTGGCACTCCGATGTCTCTGAGAAGAGACGTACATGAAGGCCTCTTGAGTCTAATGTGCCCATTTTGAGGAAGTGAGTCTTTGTAGTATTTTCCTTTGCCAGGGCAGTCCAAAATTGTGAGGTTCACCAATGCCCCTGCATACAGACGTGCATGATGGCCTGTAAACCTGAAGTGCCCATTGTAAGGAAGTGGGTCTATTGTAGTATAGCCCTTTGGCAGGACAGCCAAAAATTGACTGCTTCTCACTTTTTGCTGTGTATTTAATCTGGGACCCAGCTAACCACTTTACCATCCATATTGAAGTTTTGACATGACACTAGTCAGGTACAGAATATGTTTTTAACTTTAGTAGGTTAGGGACTGTCTCAGATGGGTACACCATGACGAGGTGAGACAGCTTCTTACCTTTTTATAAAAATGTATATACTAAGTACTCTGTTTATTAAGCACTTGCAATTTATTTAATTATAGTCAGGGTATTTTTTCTACAATTTTCTCCTTGTTTTTTTTTACAGGCCAAAACATTGTGTGGCACTTCGATGTCCCTGAGAAGAGACGTACATGAAGGCCTCTTGAGTCTAATGTGCCCATTTTGAGGAAGTGAGTCTTTGTAGTATTTTCCTTTGAAAGGGCAGTCCAAAATTGTGAGGTTCACCAATGCCCCTGCATACAGACGTGCATGAGGGCCTGTAAACCTGAAGTGCCCATTGTAAGGAAGTGGGTCTATTGTAGTATAGCCCTTAGGCAGGGCAGCCAAAAATTGGGAGGCTCCACGTTGTCCCTGGATAGAGACGTGCATGAGGGTCTGTAAACCTGAAGTGCCCATTGTAAGGAAGTGGGTCTATTGTAGTATAGCCCTTTGGCAGGACAGCCAAAAATTGGGAGGCTCCACATTGTCCCTGGATAGAGACGTGCATGAGGGCCTGTAAACCTGAAGTGCCCATTGTAAGGAAGTGGGTCTATTGTAGTATAGCCCTTAGGCAGGGCAGCCAAAAATTGGGAGGCTCCACGTTGTCCCTGGATAGAGACGTGCATGAGGGCCTGTAAACCTGAAGTGCCCATTGTAAGGAAGTGGGTCTATTGTAGTATAGCCCTTTGGCAGGACAGCCAAAAATTGGGAGGCTCCACATTGTCCCTGGATAGAGACGTGCATGAGGGCCTGTAAACCAGAAGTGCCCATTGTAAGGAAGTGGGTCTATTGTAGTATAGCCCTTTGGCAGGACAGACAAAAATTGGGAGGCTCCACATTGTCCCTGGATAGAGACGTGCATGAGGGCCTGTAAACCTGAAGTGCCCATTGTAAGGAAGTGGGTCTATTGTAGTATAGGCCTTTGGCAGGACAGCCAAAAATTGGGAGGCTCCACATTGTCCCTGGATAGAGACGTGCATGATGGCCTGTAAACCAGAAGTGCACATTGTAAGGAAGTGGGTCTATTGTAGTATAGCCCTTAGGCAGGGCAGCCAAAAATTGGGAGGCTCCACATTGTCCCTGGATAGAGACGTGCATGAGGGCCTGTAAACCTGAAGTGCCCGTTATAAGGAAGTGGGTCTATTGTAGTATAGCCCTTTGGCAGGACAGCCAAAAATTGGGAGGCTCCACATTGTCCCTGGATAGAGACGTGCATGAGGGCCTGTAAACCTGAAGTGCCCATTGTAAGGAAGTGGGCCTATTGTAGTATAGCCCTTTGGCAGGACAGCCAAAAATTGGGAGGCTCCACATTGTCCCTGGATAGAGACGTGCATGAGGGCCTGTAAACCAGAAGTGCCCATTGTAAGGAAGTGGGTCTATTTTAGTATAGCCCTTTGGCAGGACAGCCAAAAATTGGGAGGCTCCACATTGTCCCTGGATAGAGACGTGCATGAGGGCCTGTAAACCTGAAGTGCCCATTGTAAGGAAGTGGGTCTATTGTAGTATAGCCCTTTGGCAGGACAGCCAAAAATTGGGAGGCTCCACATTGTCCCTGGATAGAGACGTGCATGAGGGCCTGTAAACCAGAAGTGCCCATTGTAAGGAAGTGGGTCTATTTTAGTATAGCCCTTTGGCAGGACAGCCAAAAATTGGGAAGCTCCACCTTGTCCCTGGATAGAGACGTGCATGAGGGCCTGTAAACCTGAAGTGCCCATTGTAAGGAAGTGGGTCTATTGTAGTATAGCCCTTTGGCAGGACAGCCAAAAATTGGGAGGCTCCACATTGTCCCTGGATAGAGACGTGCATGAGGGCCTGTAAACCAGAAGTGCCCATTGTAAGGAAGTGGGTCTATTGTGATATAGCCCTTTGGCAGGGCAGCCAAAAATTGGGAGGCTCCACATTGTCCCTGGATAGAGATGTGCATGAGGGCGTCAAAACATTGTTCCCATTGCAAAGGAGCGGGTCTCCTGTCGTTGTAATGTCCATTCTGAAAGAATGGGCGAAAAAATTTACCACTGGGGGTATACCTGAAACAACGGCCTAACTATTGTAACGGTCATCATGGTGGCGCATGAGGAGAAGGAGGAGCAGTCCAGCGATTATCCAAAGTCAAGAAGTGTGTACCCATGGGTGAGTTGAGGTACATGGTAAATTCCCGTTACAAACTTTAAATTCCGCTCTCATTTGCTGGTGGTGTGGTGAAGTCTGGCCCAATCCAACCCTTGTTCATCTTGATCAGACTCAGCCTGTCAGCATTTTCAGTTGACAGGCGGGTGCGTTTATCTGTAATGATTCCACCTGCGGCACTAAAAACACGCTCTGACAAAACGCTAGCGGCAGGGCAGGCCAGGACCTCCAAGGCGTAGAGAGCCAATTCATGCCACGTGTCCACCTTGGATACCCAATAATTGTAAGGCACAGAGGAATGTCAGAGTACAGTTGTTCGATCTGCAAGGTACTCCTTGAGCATCTGGGCAAACTTAGGATTTCTTGTGGCACTACCCCGCACCTCAGGGGCTGTGGTACGTGAGGGGCTGAGAAAACTGTCCCACATCTTAAAGACTGTTTCCCTACCTCTGGCGGATTGGAGTGCCCCTCTCAGCTGTACGCCTTGGTTGTCCACTGATTCCGGACCTATGTCGCTAGCGTTTTGTGAGGGGAATGCTTTGCCTACTTCCGTGACTATGGCCTTCCGGAACTGCTGCATTTTGGCTGACTCCGCCTCGGGAATAAGAGACATAAAGTTCTCCTTGTAGCGTGGGTCTAACAGTGTTACCAACCAATAATGATTGTCGGCCAAGATGTTCTTAACGCGAGGGTCACGAGACAGGCAGCTTCCCATAAAGTCAGCCATGTGCGCCAGACTCTTAACAGCCAGTACTTCAGTATCCTGACCAACACGATGACTGAACATGCTGTCCTCCTCCTCCTCCTCCTCCTCATCTACCCTGTCCTCTGGCCAGCCACGCTGAACCGAGGATATGACTGGTGTGCATGTCATATCCTCAATTTGGCCGGAGAGTTGCTCCATGTCTTCATCCTCCTCCTCGTCATAGTCCTCCACTGCACGTTGTGATGAGACGAGGCTCGGCTGTGTGTTATCACCCACACCGACTACTGTTTCTTGCTCCAACTCATCGCGCTCCGCCTGCAATGCATCATGTTTGTTTTTGAGCAGAGACCGTTTTAGAAGGCAGAGAAGCGGTATGGTGACGCTAATAATGGCGTCATCACCACTCACCATCTTGGTGGAGTCCTCAAAGTTTTGGAGGATGGTACATAGGTCGGACATCCATCTCCACTCCTCAGGTGTTATGTGTGGAGTTTGACCCATTTCAACACGGCTTAGGTGATGCAGGTACTCAACAACTGCCCTCTTCTGCTCACATATCCTGACCAACATGTGCAGAGTTGAATTCCAACGCGTGGGGACATCACACACCAGTCTGTGAGCCGGAAGATGCAAACGGCGCTGAAAGCCGGCAAGGCCGGCTGAAGCAGTAGGTGACTTTCGAAAATGTGCAGACAGGCGGCGAACTTTTCCCAGCAGATCAGACAGCTCTGGGTATGACTTTAGAAACCGCTGAACCACGAGGTTGAGCACATGGGCCACGCATGGAACATGTGTAAGCTGGCCTCGCCTCAAAGCCACCACCAGGTTCCGGCCATTGTCCCACATGACCTTTCCTGGCTTTAGGTTCAGAGGTGTGAGCCAGTGATCTGCCTGCTGTTTCAGAGCTCTCCACACCTCTTCTGCATTGTGGGGTTTGTCACCTATGCAGATAAGCTTCAGCACAGCCTGTTGCCGCTTCGCCGAGGCAGTGCTGCAGTGCTTCCAGCTTGGGACTGGTGTGGAGGGTAAAGTGGATGAGGATGCGCAGGAGGAGGATGAGGATGAGGAGCATGACATTCTGGAGCTGTAGAGTGTGGGTGAAACCCTGACTGAGGTAGGGCCTGCAAACCTTGGTGTGGGAAGGACGTGTTCCGTCCCTCGCTCAGACTGGGTCCCAGCTTCCACAATATTAACCCAGTGTGCCGTCAACGAGATGTAGCGGCCTTGCCCACAAGCACTTGTCCACGTGTCTGTGGTTAGGTGGACTTTGGCTGAAACAGCGTTGTTCAGGGCACGTGTGATGTTTTGTGACACGTGGTTATGCAATGCGGGGACGACACACGGGGAGAAATAGTGGCGGCTGGGGACCGAGTAACGTGGGACAGCTGCCGCCATCAGGTCGCGGAATGCTTCTGTCTCCACCAGCCTAAAAGGCAACATTTCCAGCGCAAGCAGTCGCGAAATGTTAGCATTTAGAATTGTGGCATGTGGGGCGTTGGCAGTGTATTTGCGCCTGCGTTCAAAGGTTTGCTGAATGGATAACTGAACGCTGCGCTGGGACAAGGACGTGCTTGATTATGGTGTTATTTCTGCGTAGGCAACTGCAGGTGCAGGGCCGGAGGAGGCTTGTTCGCAGGCAGCATGGACAGGGGATTGGCTCGCATGCACAACAAGCGAAGACGTAGCAGTGACATCAGCAAGCACTGCTCCTCGACTCTGTTGTACCTCCCACAAAGTCGGGTGCTTGGCTGACATGTGCCTGATCATGCTGGTAGTGGTCAGGCTGCTAGTTTTGGTACCCCTGCTGATGCTGGCACGGCAGGTGTTGCAAAAGGCCTTTTTAGAATCATCTGGAGCCAACTTAAAAAACTGCCAGACTCGGGAAGACCTAACATTTGTACAGGCACCTTGTGTCGTGTTGTTCCGGGGAACAGTTGCCTGACGTCTGCCTGGGGCCACCACCCTGCTTCTTACTGCCTGTTTGGATGCTACGCCTCCCTCCCCCTGTGCACTGCTGTCGTCGCTCTGCATATCCTCCTGCCAGGTTGGGTCAGTTACTGGATCATCCACCACGTCGTCTTCCTCTTCCACACCCTGCTGCTCCTACTGACTTCCTGACAATTGTGTCTCATCATCGTCCACCCCTTGTTGAGACACGTTGCCAACTTCGTGAGAACGTGGCTGCTCAAATATTTGGGCATCTGTACATACGATCTCCTCATGACCCACTTCAACAGGAGCTGGCGAGAGGCCAGAATGTGCGAATGGAAATGTTAACAGCTCTTCCGAGTGTCCAAGTGTGGGATCAGTAATGTCCGTGGACGTGTACTCAGCCTTGTGGTAGGAAGGAGGATCAGGTTCTGAAATGTGCGGTGCAGTATCACGGCTACTGACACTTGACCGTGTGGAAGACAGAGTGTTTGTGGTGGTGCCAATCTGACTGGAAGCATTATCTGCTATCCAACTAACAACCTGTTGACACTGGTATTGGTTCAAGAGCGGTGTACTGCTGCGGTCCCCAAGAATTTGGGACAGGACGTGCGAGCGAGTAGATGTGGCCCTTTGTTGTGGTGAAATTAGAGCTTGCCCACGACCTCGGCCTCTGCCTGCACCACCATCACGTCCACTTCCTTGTTCGTTGCCAACGCCCTTGCGCATTTTGCAATGCTGTGCTGACGTGTATTCACTAGACTTGTGCGTTATATCCAAGTTTGTGCAAAACGCACACAAGTGCACCTGTACGCTGCCACCGACAGGCACACACGTGCGGTTTTTAAATGCAAGCACGGATGCACTAAGAACCTAATAGGTTTTTAGGAGCGACAATTACTGAGAAGTCTGACACTATCAGACACTGCTGACTGACGTGTATTATTCACTAGACTTGTGCGTTATATACTAGTTTGTGCAAAACGTGCACCTGTACGCTGCCACCGACAGGCACACACGTGCGGTTTTTAAATGCAAGCACGGACACACTAAGAACCTAACAGGTTTTTAGGAGCGACAATTACTGAGACGTTTGACACTATCAGACACTGCTGACTGACGTGTATTAGTCACTAGACTTGTGCGTTATATACTAGTTTGTGCAAAACGTGCACTTGTACGCTGCCACCGACAGGCACACACGTGCGGTTTTTAAATGCAAGCACGGACGCACTAAGAACCTAACAGCTTTTTAGGAGCGACAATTACTGAGAAGTCTGACACTATCAGGACTGTTTTAGACTGTGTACACCAGCCCCAGATATGATGAAGGCTGGTATACGGTCACCACTAGGAATGGCTATATACCCTGCCTGCCTGCCTGTATACAGCTACAATAGTCCTGAGAAGGACTCTTCTGGTCACTAGCCTGTATTCCGACCTGGCTATACCCTGCCTGCCCTGCCTGTATACAGCAACAATAGTCCTGAGAAGGACTCTGCTCCTGTACTCCGACCTGGCTATACCCTGCCTGCCTGTATACAACTACAATAGTCCTGAGAAGGACTTCTGGTCACACTGTTTGCAGCCCTGCTACTGAAATAACTATAAAGGGCCGCAAACCTTTCCCTGAAGCAGCAACACTCTCCCTGCACTGACTGTCTGGATGGCTGTGTGCAGAGCACAGCGCGCCCGCCGGTATAAAGGCTCGGTCACGCTGTGCGGGCCGGCCAATCACTGCAATTCCACAACTAACAGGGCTGTGGCATTGCAGTGGTCTGCCAGCCAATCCCTGCATGAGGGCTGGCTCTCAAAAGAGCGCCAACATGCAGGGATGAAGACCACGAGTACAGCACGAGTATCGCGAGATTACTCGGTCCCCGCCGAGTAGCCCGAGTACAGTGATACTCGTGCGAGTACCGAGTAGTGACAAGCATACTCGCTCATCACTAATAGTAATCAGTTCATTTCATATTCTGCTTAAGCCACTGACCATTTTGTATCGTATCTGCAAATCCGGTCTGTCCGACATAGGTGTAGATTCCCTGGTTTACAGGAATAGATTTACATTTATCAAACAGTAAATGGAGGAAGAGAAGGTGAAACACAAGATAAGGATTTTCTTACTTTTGTCAACATGAATAGCATGTAGATGTTTTTTTGTGTGGGTGGGGTGGAAGCTGATAATCTCAAGAAAAAAAAAAACAAGGCTCTTGAGTCTGTAGGTCCCCTCCACCCACCATGTTAATCATCCAAATACAGCAAAACAGACTGAGCTGGAGAGTGGGGATACTCCTGGGAATTAATGTATGATCTCATCCGCTTTGTGTTCTCAAGAACAAAGGCTTATTATTGTGTAATAATGGTGTTATGCTTGTTAACCCTTCATTTATTCAAACTTAGCTGGGGGAATAAAAGTTCATTATCATCTATTACCACTGATTGCTACAGAGGCTAAACCGAAAAAAAATGTTTTTAAGATGCTTAATGTTTTAAGGGATGCACGTACATTAATATAATGGAAAAGTGAGATATTTCTCTGGATTTGCTTGATGAACATGAAGTTAGTTAGCTTATGTTTCTCTAACTGAGTATGGGAATAAAAATGTAAATGTTTGTACTAATTTGTAAGTGTGTAATAGTGCTGTCTGCTATCTCCTTTTTATTTTTCTAACACTTCGTAAAAATGAACATGGATACAAGTGAATTCATCTTTCTTGTCTTATGCAGTTTATGAAAACTAAAAATCACAGTTTCTATCTACAACTTTCTACTGCCTTGAGATAACCTTTAAATTCATCTTCAAATCACATATTCACACCTTATATCTCCGACTTTCTCCAGCTCAAAACATTTTCTTAATCTGTTTTTTTTGCAAGATGTCAAACTAAATATTTGAACATACACATGATATCCCACCTAGATTACTGCAGAATATTTCTCTGTGGCATTCCCTTCAACAGTCTTGCATCCATCATTAAAGTGAACCTGTCATGTCCTTTTTGATATTAAACTGCCTCCAATGTGTTTTAAGTTATGCAATTACCATCACTAACATGGTTTTCACGTCCCATTGCTCACCACCACAAGTTCCAAGGCACAGCAGCAGATAAAGACAGGAGCCACGGCTATGGTCGGGTCCATAAAAAGTTTTGCGCAGCCTGCCTACGCGATGGCAACTAAAGTCAAGGACACAGAGGTGCCCAAGTATCTTCACGCCATGGGGATTCACACTACAAGGCGCAAGGAGGAAGGTCTCACATGTTTCACAACACCGGTGGTGACCTCTGATTCATCCAGGATCGGCTAGGGCCCATCACAGTAATGACCGGTACTCTGTGGGCGCAGCACACTAACTGTGAGCAAAATACCTGGAACCACAGCCCCTGTGGGAGACTCTGATTTGCCGGCACCCTGCACTTCGGCGCCAACGGCCTTTCTGCCATCTCCACCGTCCTCCCCGGGGCTCGCTACACCTGTGGGGAGCTGGACTATCTGAGCTGTGGTAACATCAGCCCTGGAGGAGAGCGACATCTCGCAGTGGCACCTAATCCCTGGCTGCAAAGCAACCCCCCCACCCCCCTTTAGACTCTTTCTTTGCCTGTAGCCGACGGGGCCACGGACCTGGGTCAGGCCATTCACAGCAACCCCATAAAACCACTGGCCCAGTGACGAGTAAGCCCTGCAGGTCCTGTGGGGTGCTACATTTGGTGCTGTGAGCAGGGTCACGACCCCATAACAACTGGTACTGTGCACCTTCATGGACTTTACAAAAACTAATTGCCCACCATTATCCATCCCGGCATGGGAAAAGAAGAGGCGCGCCATTGTGGACGGGACCCAAAAAGCGCGCAAATGCGTGGGTGGAGCCCAGAAAGAGCGCAAAAGAGAGCCCCACTGCCAGAGACTTACCGGACCTGACTTTATGGAATACCAAAACGTACCACAAGAGCCGGGAGCCCCCGCCTCCCCAGGACGCAGGAAAACATGGGATAGTGGCACGGACGGAGTAGGTGTGAGCCATGGCGAGCGGTGACCGGAGGGACCCAGGGCACGGGGTAGAAGCGTTGTGCTCCCCTTGCTGTCCAACTGTAACTCCGGCGGCGCGGCTCGCACTGAGACCGGCTCTTTTGTTGCCCCCAACCCTGGATGCCTGGAGTGCCCTCAGCTGTGGCATTGTGCACCTGTAGTGCAACAATGAGGCATGTAAATATTTATTTGAAAAAGGTGTATATAGTTACAGATTTGGCAGCCTTTATAGAAAGTACTGAATGTTTTTTTTCTTTTGCTTGACAAAGTGGATATGTGGGCCACCGTGATATGCGTGGCCAGGACTGCTTTTGTAAACAACTAGCACCGGTTTTGACATCATGGACTCTGCTGATGAAGAGTTTGATTGATGCTATTAATGCACAGATATAGAGCTTTGATATACTATTTTGCTCTGCTCTATTGCTATTTTCATTTTTCTGCTTTTCGCGTAAAGTGTATAAGGATTTATAGAACTGACTGGAGTAATGATGTTTGCAACATTCAAGTGATCCTGCCTTCCATAAAGGGAAGAATATTCAATTGTTTATATGCATAACAAAAATTACGGTGTACTAACTTTGCTTGGTTGCAGCCCAGGAGTGCTGTCATTTGCTGTTTGGGAATGTGGCGTTCCTGAGGCTTCAGTCGTCACAGAGTATTGCATCTGTCTTAAGGTGTAATGCTTATCCCGGGTAGGAAGAAGTTAACCGCTGGTGCTTGGAGCTTACACAATACACTTACATAAACACCCAATTAGTGAGCCAGCACTTACATTACTCAGGAAGCCAGGCTGGGAAATTCCCGGGCAGGGTGAGTCATCAAAAAGGTGGGGGCTCCCTGGGAAGTAAGTGGACACACTGAGTTTCACTTTAGAAGGGTTTTGACCTTAGAACAGTTTTGGAGCAAAAAGGAGAAGACAGCCTTATGAGAGCAGAGTTTAGCACAATGGTCCTGGGAACGGGAGGCTAGAGGAATTAGTCCCAGGACCAGGGGCCATGACACCGCACTGAATTTGAACAGGACGGACAGAGAGAGAAGTAGGAGACGACCGAGTGGAGCTGTGAGACAAAGGAGCAACTCAGTAGCCGGAGAATGAGTCCCAACAGCCCCTTCGGGACCGGCACCAGTCAGGGTGCAGAGCCATCGGTTAGGGGAACCTTCATGGACCCTAACGATCTTCAAGGAAAGGGGATTTCACGTCCCATTGCCCACCACCACAGGTTCCGGGGCACAGCAGCAGATAGAGACAGGAGCCACGGTCGGGTCCATAACAAGTTTCGCGCTGCCTGCGTACGGTCCGGCAACTAAAGCCAAGGACACTGGGGTCCCCAAGTAGTTTCATGCCATGGGGATCCACACTACAAGGCGCAAGGAGAAAGATCTCACATGCTTAACAACACCATTGGTTACCTCTGATTCATCCAAGATCGGCTGGAGCCCATGACGGCAATGACCAGAACTCTGCGGGCGAAGCACATGAACTGTGAATAAAACACCTTGAACCGCAGCCCCTGTGTGAGACTCTGATTTGCCGATGCCGCCGCCCCACGCTTCGGTGCCAACGGCCCTTCCCCCGTTGCCACCGTTCTCCCTGGGGCTCGCTCCACTTGTGGGGAGCTGGACTATCTGATCTGCAGTTTCATCAGACCCGGAGGAGAGCGACATCTCGCAGTGGCAGCTAATCCCTGGCCACAAACGACGGGAGGCGCTGCAAAGCAAACCCCGCATCCCCCTTTAGACTCTCTTTGCCTGTAGCCGACGGGGCCATTCACAGCAACTCCACAAAACCACAGGCCCGGTGACGAGTAATCCCTGCAGGTCCCGTGCGGTACTACACATGCGGTTTGGGCTGGGATACCCGAACACTTTTCTTAAACGTTGGAAATGTTCAGTTTTTTTCTTTAACTATTTGCAGCTTTATTATATTTGCTATGATAGTGGTGCTGTCTGATGAGTGAGGCGACATATTTGATGAGGGGAGGGGGTGGGGAAAGGTCAGAGGAGTGTTTTTTTTTTTAACTTTATGTGTGTATGTTCCAGCAGCTAATCAGTGTGTAGAAACAATCATACACCATACTTAACAGCACAAAAGGTGCTTACCCTAAGTTGACCAGTGATCCAGGCAAAAGAGGGGCCAAATGCTAGACCTCATGGCTGTTTTGCGGGGTTTGGCCCACTTCTTCCTGGATAAAGGTGAAGAGCTCTTCGGAGTATCCAAGTGTGGGGTCACTTGTCTGCTGGGACTCACCATGGTGGGAGCAAGGAGGATCAGAATGACGATTATGCAATCCTGCATAGGGTGGTTCTGGTAAAAATACTGGAAGCATTATCTGCAATCCAGCCCATCATCCTGCAAAGTGAGACAGGAAGCTAGGTCTAGATAATAAGGAGTCCCAGTTTGCCCTGGCACACAGCCATGGCCTCTGTGTGCACCACCACCAACGGGACATCCACTTCCATTTCCCTTACCGCAAGCATTCCGCATTTTAAATGTTGTATGCAGCTAAGAACAGTGTTATTAGAGAACAGAATAGATTTTTTAACTAGCAGCGGCACAGTGTGTAAGGGGTACTTTGCACTCTGCGACATCGCTAGCGATGCCGAGTGCGACAGTCCCCGCCCCCGTCGCAGATGCGATATCTTGTGATAGCTGCCATAGCGAACATTATCGCTATGGGAGCTTCACACGCACTTACCTGCCCTGCGACGTCGCTCTGGCCGGCGACCCGCCTCCTTCCTAAAGGGGCGGGCCATGCGGCGTCACAGCGACGTCACACGGCAGGCGGCCAATAGAAGTGGAGGGGCGGAGATGAGCAGGACGTAAACATCCTGCCGACCTCCTTCTTTCCTCATTACAGGTGGGATGCAGGTAAGGAGATGTTCCTCGCTCCTGTGGCTTCATACACAGTGATGTGTGCTGCCGCAGGAACGAGGAACAACATCATACCTGTCGCTGCAGCTAAATTATGGAAATGACAAACACTACACAGATCACCGATTTTCGACGCTTTTGCAATCGTTAATCGGTGCTTCTAGGCTTTACACGTTGCTACATCGTTACCGGCGCCGGATGTGCGTCACTTTTGATTTGACCCCGACGGGATTGCAGTAGCGATGTAGCAACGTGCAAAGTACCCCTAAGGCTAGAATCCCTGCCTACAGACCTGTAATACACAATCCCAAATCTAAAAATTTCCCCTAATACTAATGGCAAACTAAGAGCAGTATTACTAGAGAATAGAATACATTTTTTAGCTAGCAGCAGCATGGTTTATAAGGCTATAGGCCTGTAATACATTATCCCAACTCCTGAATCTCACCCAACACTAATTGCAAACTATTAACAGTATTATTAGAGAATAGAATAGATTTTATAGCTAGCAGCAGCACGATCTGTAAGGCTAGAATCCCGCCTACAGACCTGTAATACACAATCCCTTCTTCAGACTCTAACCTGACACTATTTGCAAACTAAGAACGATATTAGTACAGAATAAAATAGATTGTTTGGCAAGCAGCAGCATTGTTTTTAAATCTACAATCTCTGCCTACAAGCCTCAATTACATGATCCCTACCACAGCAGCTTTCCCTACACTAATTGCAGCTAAGTTGGGTATTATTAGAGAATAGATTATTTTTTAGGTACCAGCAGCACGATGTTTAAGGCTAGAAGCCCTGCTTCCAGACTATCCCTACTCCAAAGATCACCATACTCTAAAGGCAGAATAAAAACAATATTATTAAAGAATAAAATTAAATTCAATTAGCCCTGAAAAGAACTGTTTGTTATAGCGTGACTACCTGCTGGAGACAATAAACACACTGTCGCTTCTCCAGCAGAATCTCTCCCTAGTCCCTACACTATTTCCGGGTCTGATGTGGCAAACATGGTGTTATCTTATTTAGACCCAATGTCACTGAGCAGCCAACCAAGTAAACCAAGTAGTCTACGTGGCCACAGCATTACCATGATTGGCAGGCAATCTCAGCATGTTTAGTGCCTGAAAAAAAGCCATGAAACATGCTTGACCGGGACTCGAGCATGGCGCCTGAGTACCAGAATACTTGATAGAGTATAGAAAGTCTAGAGCACCCCGACACTTAAGCGAGTAATGAGTAGTGCTGAGCATGCTCATCCATCACTGATTGTAAGCCCTTATGGTAAAGACTAGAGTTGAGCGCGGTTCGTGGTTCTCCAGTTCGCGGCTCGAGTGATTTTGGGGGCTGTTCTAGATCGAACTAGAACTCGAGCTTTTTGCTAAAGCTCGATAGTTCTAGATGCGTTCGAGAACGGTTCTAGCAGCAAAAAAAACAGCTAATTCCTAGCTGGCTTTCCGCTGTAATAGTGTAAGTCACTCTGTGACTCACACTATTATGACATTTCAGTGTATAGTGTGCGGGAACAGCGCATTCAGATCACTGCTGTATGTATAATGGCGATCACCATTTTTTCTTTTTCCTTGTCTTCCTTCCCTAAGCGCGCGTGTAGTGGGGCAGGCCAGCATGTCAGCCAATCCCAGACACACACACAGCTAAGTGGACTTTTAGCCAGAGAAGCAACAGCATGTGTGATAGGATGTCCATGTCACATGTCCCTGCATTATAAAACCGGACATTTTCCTCCAGCACGCCATTATCTGCCTTCTGCGTCCTTGGTGTCAGACATCACTGGCGCAGCTCCTATCGCCGATACTGCTGTGTACGCTCCATACACAGCGCTGTACAGCATAGGGATAGCACTTTCTATCAGTCCTTTTAAGGGCTCATACTGGCAGGGTCAGAAACATAGGTGACAGGTCCGTGAAAACAGAGTTTAACAGCTACACAAGATGACAACGTCTGTGTAGCTAAGGTCAGGGATTTCCTCGCTGCATTTCCCCATAAGGAGGGATAGAAAGGCAGGCTTCCTTTCCTCTACCCAGAGACCCACAACCCTGGCACTGTACCCTCCTGCCCTTTGCACACTCAAACTCATTATTACTAAGCCATTATACTAGCAAACACTGAGTGAACTTAGTGGCATCCTAAACGTGGCTATTGGACTTCTGTATAGTCCCACTAGTGCAAAGATATTTGCAGCACGTCTGCCTGCATTGCACACTCCAACTCATTGTTACTAAGCCATTATACTAGCAAACACTGAGTGAACTTAGTGGCATCCTAAACGTGGCTATTGGACTTCTGTATAGTCCCACTAGTGCAAAGATATTTGCAGCACCTCTGCCTGCATTGCACACTCCAACTCATTGTTACTTACTAAGACATTATAATACCAAAAATTGAGTAAACTTAGTGGCATACAAGAACTGGCTGTTGTACTCCATTAGTGCCCCACTGGTGCAAATCTATGTGCAGCACCTCTGCATGACACCCTCCTGCTCTGTTTTTAATAAGCTATAATGATAGCAAAAAATACTGCCATTTAGTGGCATCATAGAACTGGATGTTGTATTTCATTATTGTCCCACTGGTGCCAAGCTATTTCTAGCACCTGTGCAGGACACCCTCCTGCTCTGTTTTTAATAAGCTATAATGATAGCAAAAAATGCTGCCATTTAGTGGCATACAAGAAGTGGCTGTTGTACTCCATTAGTGCCCCACTGGTGCAAATCTATGTGCAGCACCTCTGCATGACACCCTCCTGCTCTGTTTTTAATAAGTTATAATGATAGCAAAAAATGCTGCCATTTAGTGGCATTCTAAAAGTGGCTGTTGGACTTCATTATTGTCCCACTTGTGCAAAAATATTTGCAGCACGTCTGCCTGCATTGCACACTCAAACTCATTGTTACTAAGCCATTATACTAGCAAACACTGAGTGAACTTAGTGGCATCCTAAACGTGGCTATTGGACTTCTGTATAGTCCCACTAGTGCAAAGATATTTGCAGCACGTCTGCCTGCATTGCACACTCCAACTCATTGTTACTAAGCCATTATACTAGCAAACACTGAGTGAACTTAGTGGCATCCTAAACGTGGCTATTGGACTTCTGTATAGTCCCACTAGTGCAAAGATATTTGCAGCACCTCTGCCTGCATTGCACACTCCAACTCATTGTTACTTACTAAGACATTATAATACCAAAAATTGAGTAAACTTAGTGGCATACAAGAACTGGCTGTTGTACTCCATTAGTGCCCCACTGGTGCAAATCTATGTGCAGCACCTCTGCATGACACCCACCTGCCCTGTTTTTAATAAGCTATAATGATAGCAAAAAATACTGCCATTTAGTGGCATCATAGAACTGGATGTTGTATTTCATTATTGTCCCACTGGTGCCAAGCTATTTCTAGCACCTGTGCAGGACACCCTCCTGCTCTGTTTTTAATAAGCTATAATGATAGCAAAAAATGCTGCCATTTAGTGGCATACAAGAAGGGGCTGTTGTACTCCATTAGTGCCCCACTGGTGCAAATCTATGTGCAGCACCTCTGCATGACACCCTCCTGCTCTGTTTTTAATAAGTTATAATGATAGCAAAAAATGCTGCCATTTAGTGGCATTCTAAAAGTGGCTGTTGGACTTCATTATTGTCCCACTAGTGCAAAAATATTTGCAGCACGTCTGCCTGCATTGCCCACTCAAACTCATTGTTACTAAGCCATTATACTAGCAAACACTGAGTGAACTTAGTGGCATCCTAAACGTGGATGTTGGACTTTTGTATTGTCCCACTGGTGCCAACCTATTTCTAGCACCTGTGCAGGACACCCTCCTGCTCTGTTTTTAATAAGCTATAATGATAATACTAAAATAATAATAATAATAAATAAAATAATAATAATAAATAATAATAAAAATACTGCCATTTAGTGGCATACAAGAAGTGACTGTTGGACTTCCATTAGTGTCCCACTGGTGCAAATCTATTTGCAGAACCTCTGCATGACACTAGAGTTGAGCGCGGTTCGTGGTTCGTGGTTCTCCAGTTCTAGGCTCGAGTGATTTTGGGGCATGTTCTAGATCGAACTAGAACTCGAGCTTTTTGCAAAAGCTCGATAGTTCTAGAAACGTTCGAGAACGGTTCTAGCAGCCAAAAAACAGCTAAATCTTAGCTTGGTTTCTGCTGTAATAGTGTAAGTCACTCTGTGAATCAAACTATTATCACATTTCAGTGTATAGTGTGCGTGAACAGCGCCTTCAGATCACTGCTGTTTCTATAATGGCGATCGCCATTTTTTTTTTTTTTTTCTTGTCTTCCTTCCCTAAGCGCGCGCGTCTTGTGGGGCTGGCCAGCATGTCAGCCAATCACAGACACACACACACCTAAGTGGACTTTGAGGCAGAGAAGCAACGGCATGTGTGATAGGATCTGCATGTCACATGTCCCTGCATTATAAAACCGGACATTTTCTTCACGATCGCCATTATCTGCCTTCTGCGTCTTTGGTGTCAGACATCACTGTCGCAGTTCCGTCCTTTGTCCTATCGCCGATACAGCTGTATGCGCTCCATACACAGCGTTAGACAGCTTAGGGAGAGCACATTCTAGCAGTCCTTTTAAGGGCTCGTACCGGCAGGGTCAGAGAGCCATAGGTGACAGGTCCTGCAAACAGCAACAGCGTCTGTGTAGCCCAGGTCAGGGATTTCCTCCCTGCATTTCACCATTAGGAGGGAATAGAAAGGCAGGCTTCCATTCCTCTACCCAGAGCACCACAATCCTGCCACTGTACCCTCTTGTCCTCTGCACACTCCAACTCATTCTAACTAAGCCATTATACTAGCAAACACTCAGTGTACCTAGTGGCATCCTATACGTGGCTATTGGACTTTGCTATAGTCCCACTAGTGCAAAGACATTTGCAGAGCACATCTGCCTGCATTGCACACTCCAAGTTTTTTAAACTAAGCCATTTTACTAGCAAACACTCAGTGTACCTAGTGGCATCCTATACGTGGCTATTGGACTTTGCTATAGTCCCACTAGGGCCAAGACATTTGCAGAGCGCATCTGCCTGCGTTGCACACTCCAACAAATTATAACGAAGCCATTATACTAGCAAACACTCAGTGTACCTAGTGGCATCCTATACGTGGCTATTGGACTTTGCTATAGTCCCACTAGTGCCAAGACATTTGCAGAGCACATCTGCCTGCATTGCACACTCCAAGTTTTTTAAACTAAGCAATTTTACTAGCAAACACTCAGTGTACCTAGTGGCATCCTATACGTGGCTATTGGACTTTGCTATAGTCCCACTAGTGCAAAGACATTAGCAGAGCACATCTGCCTTCATTGCACACTCCAAGTTTTTTAAACTCAGCCATTATACTAGCAAACACTCTGTACCTAGTGGCATCCTATACGTGGCTATTGGACTTTGCTATAGTCCCACTAGGGCCAAGACATTTGCAGAGCGCATCTGCCTGCGTTGCACACTCCAACAAATTATAACGAAGCCATTATACTAGCAAACACTCAGTGTACCTAGTGGCATCCTATACGTGGCTATTGGACTTTGCTATAGTCCCACTAGTGCCAAGACATTTGCAGAGCACATCTGCCTGCATTGCACACTCCAAGTTTTTTAAACTAAGCAATTTTACTAGCAAACACTCAGTGTACCTAGTGGCATCCTATACGTGGCTATTGGACTTTGCTATAGTCCCACTAGTGCAAAGACATTAGCAGAGCACATCTGCCTGCATTGCACACTCCAAGTTTTTTAAACTCAGCCATTATACTAGCAAACACACAGTGTACCTAGTGGCATCCTATACGTGGCTATTGGACTTTGCTATAGTCCCACTAGTGCCAAGACATTTGCAGAGCGCATCTGCCTGCGTTGCACACTCCAACTAATTATAACGAAGCCATTATACTAGCAAACACTCAGTGTACCTAGTGGCATCCTATACGTGGCTATTGGACTTTGCTATAGTCCCACTAGTGCCAAGACATTTGCAGAGCGCATCTGCCTGCGTTGCACACTCCAACTAATTATAACGAAGCCATTATACTAGCACACACTCAGTGTACCTAGTGGCATCCTATACGTGGCTATTGGACTTTGCTATAGTCCCACTAGTGCCAAGACATTTGCAGAGCGCATCTGCCTGCGTTGCACACTACAACAAATTATAACGAAGCCATTATACTAGCAAACACTCAGTGTACCTAGTGGCATCCTATACGTGGCTATTGGACTTTGCTATAGTCCCACTAGTGCCAAGACATTTGCAGAGCGCATCTGCCTGCGTTGCACAGTCCAACTAATTATAACGAAGCCATTATACTAGCACACACTCAGTGTACCTAGTGGCATCCTATACGTGGCTATTGGACTTTGCTATAGTCCCACTAGTGCCAAGACATTTGCAGAGCGCATCTGCCTGCGTTGCACACTCCAACTAATTATAACGAAGCCATTATACTAGCAAACACTCAGTGTACCTAGTGGCATCCTATACGTGGCTATTGGACTTTGCTATAGTCCCACTAGTGCCAAGACATTTGCAGAGCGCATCTGCCTGCGTTGCACACTCCAACTAATTATAACGAAGCCATTATACTAGCACACACTCAGTGTACCTAGTGGCATCCTATACGTGGCTATTGGACTTTGCTATAGTCCCACTAGTGCCAAGACATTTGCAGAGCGCATCTGCCTGCGTTGCACACTACAACAAATTATAACGAAGCCATTATACTAGCAAACACTCAGTGTACCTAGTGGCATCCTATACGTGGCTATTGGACTTTGCTATAGTCCCACTAGTGCCAAGACATTTGCAGAGCGCATCTGCCTGCGTTGCACAGTCCAACTAATTATAACGAAGCCATTATACTAGCACACACTCAGTGTACCTAGTGGCATCCTATACGTGGCTATTGGACTTTGCTATAGTCCCACTAGTGCCAAGACATTTGCAGAGCGCATCTGCCTGCGTTGCACACTCCAACTAATTATAACGAAGCCATTATACTAGCACACACTCAGTGTACCTAGTGGCATCCTATACGTGGCTATTGGACTTTGCTATAGTCCCTCTAGTGCCAAGACATTTGCAGAGCGCATCTGCCTGCGTTGCACACTCCAACTAATTATAACGAAGCCATTATACTAGCACACACTCAGTGTACCTAGTGGCATCCTATACGTGGCTATTGGACTTTGCTATAGTCCCACTAGTGCAAAGACATTAGCAGAGCACATCTGCCTGCATTGCACACTCCAAGTTTTTTAAACTCAGCCATTATACTAGCAAACACTCAGTGTACCTAGTGGCATCCTATACGTGGCTATTGGACTTTGCTATAGCCCCACTAGTGCCAAGACATTTGCAGAGCGCATCTGCCTGCGTTGCACACTCCAACTAATTATAACGAAGCCATTATACTAGCAAACACTCAGTGTACCTAGTGGCATCCTATACGTGGCTATTGGACTTTGCTATAGTCCCACTAGTGCCAAGACATTTGCAGAGCGCATCTGCCTGCATTGCACACTCCAGCTAATTATAACGAAGCCATTATACTAGCAAACACTCAGTGTACCTAGTGGCATCCTATACGTGGCTATTGGACTTTGCTATAGTCCCACTAGTGCCAAGACATTTGCAGAGCGCATCTGCCTGCGTTGCACACTCCAACTAATTATAACGAAGCCATTATACTAGCACACACTCAGTGTACCTAGTGGCATCCTATACGTGGCTATTGGACTTTGCTATAGTCCCTCTAGTGCCAAGACATTTGCAGAGCGCATCTGCCTGCGTTGCACACTCCAACTAATTATAACGAAGCCATTATACTAGCACACACTCAGTGTACCTAGTGGCATCCTATACGTGGCTATTGGACTTTGCTATAGTCCCACTAGTGCAAAGACATTAGCAGAGCACATCTGCCTGCATTGCACACTCCAAGTTTTTTAAACTCAGCCATTATACTAGCAAACACTCAGTGTACCTAGTGGCATCCTATACGTGGCTATTGGACTTTGCTATAGTCCCACTAGTGCCAAGACATTTGCAGAGCGCATCTGCCTGCGTTGCACACTCCAACTAATTATAACGAAGCCATTATACTAGCAAACACTCAGTGTACCTAGTGGCATCCTATACGTGGCTATTGGACTTTGCTATAGTCCCACTAGTGCCAAGACATTTGCAGAGCGCATCTGCCTGCGTTGCACACTCCAACTAATTATAACGAAGCCATTATACTAGCACACACTCAGTGTACCTAGTGGCATCCTATACGTGGCTATTGGACTTTGCTATAGTCCCACTAGTGCCAAGACATTTGCAGAGCGCATCTGCCTGCGTTGCACACTCCAACTAATTATAACGAAGCCATTATACTAGCAAACACTCAGTGTACCTAGTGGCATCCTATACGTGGCTATTGGACTTTGCTATAGTCCCACTAGTGCCAAGACATTTGCAGAGCGCATCTGCCTGCGTTGCACACTCCAACTAATTATAACGAAGCCATTATACTAGCAAACACTCAGTGTACCTAGTGGCATCCTATACGTGGCTATTGGACTTTGCTATAGTCCCACTAGTGCCAAGACATTTGCAGAGCGCATCTGCCTGCGTTGCACACTCCAACTAATTATAACGAAGCCATTATACTAGCAAACACTCAGTGTACCTAGTGGCATCCTATACGTGGCTATTGGACTTTGCTATAGTCCCACTAGTGCCAAGACATTTGCAGAGCGCATCTGCCTGCGTTGCACACTCCAACTAATTATAACGAAGCCATTATACTAGCACACACTCAGTGTACCTAGTGGCATCCTATACGTGGCTATTGGACTTTGCTATAGTCCCACTAGTGCCAAGACATTTGCAGAGCGCATCTGCCTGCGTTGCACACTCCAACTAATTATAACGAAGCCATTATACTAGCACACACTCAGTGTACCTAGTGGCATCCTATACGTGGCTATTGGACTTTGCTATAGTCCCACTAGTGCCAAGACATTTGCAGAGCGCATCTGCCTGCGTTGCACACTACAACAAATTATAACGAAGCCATTATACTAGCAAACACTCAGTGTACCTAGTGGCATCCTATACGTGGCTATTGGACTTTGCTATAGTCCCACTAGTGCCAAGACATTTGCAGAGCGCATCTGCCTGCGTTGCACACTCCAACTAATTATAACGAAGCCATTATACTAGCACACACTCAGTGTACCTAGTGGCATCCTATACGTGGCTATTGGACTTTGCTATAGTCCCACTAGTGCCAAGACATTTGCAGAGCGCATCTGCCTGCGTTGCACACTACAACAAATTATAACTAAGTTACATTGTCAGGGATATTTATTCTTTATTATTCTGCTGTTAATAAAGCTAGACCACCACTGCAATCTTCACCACCTCTCAATTTTTACTACCACATTTTCAGTCCACAATCTTGTCGCAATCAACATGAGTGGCAAAATGACAGATGCTGGTGGAAAGGGGAAGAGGCGTGGTGGAAAAGGCAAAAAATGTTTTGTCAGTGGGGAAGGTGGCAAAGCTCCATTATCATCTGCTGAAGATAGACCATCTACTAGCAAAAGTAAGATGTCTACTACTTATTGTGGACAATCCGATGTGCTCCCTTTTTTACGGACACGAACAAGAGGAACAAAGGTAGATGATGGGCAAAACAGGAAAATGCTTGAATGGATCTCAAGTGGTCTAACAAGTGCCCTCTCAGCCACTTCAAGTACCGCATCCAAAAAACACCATTCCTCTGAGTTGTCATCCCAATCACACTTGATTTCTCCCAGCTCTGAAGTCTCCATCAGCCCTGCACAGTATGGTGGAACTGAGATGGCTGAGTCTGCAGAGCTGTTCAGTCACACTATAGCCTGGGAATCAGAGGTCTGCTCCCAAGCTACAGTGAGTACAGAACAGGAAATGGTCTGCAGTGATGCCCAGAACCTTTGTGACTCAGATTCAGGCCGTGAGGACCAAGTTTCTGAGCATAATGTTGACCCTTTGTCACAAACTGTAACACCTGTGGTTATAGACAATGAGGAACATACTGATGAAGATGAGACGCAGATACCCGATTGGGATGAGAACTTAAATATTCGGTCAGGGCAAGAAGAGGCTCGGTCTGAGGGGGAGGGGAGTGCAAACACAACAATTGATGATGACGTTCTAGATCCCACCTACTGTCAACCCCCAGTCAGGCACTCGAGGAGGTCAACAGAGGCGGTGGAGGAGGATGCAACCGACGACGAAGTTACCTTGCGCCTTCCTGGACAGAGTCGGAGCACTGGTAGCACGTCTACAACTGCATCCTCAGCCACCACTCTGCCTATGAGCATTATTCGGGGTGGATCAACAGGTCGCATGGCCTCTAAGCCTTGCCTAGCCTGGGCCTTTTTTCACATCGAAAAAGATCGCCCAACTCATGTGATATGTAACATTTGTCATGATTCTGTTAGTAGAGGTCAAAACCTCAGCAGTTTGACAACTTCTTCCATGAATCGTCACATGAATAAATATCATAAGTCCCGGTGGGAAGCTCACCGTGCTGCAATGCCGGCTAGCGGAGCGAACCATCCACCGCCCGCCCCTTCCAGTGCATCCGCACGCTCTTCATCTTCTAGGACTGTGGGGACAGCTGTCACACCTGTTTTTCCACGCAAAACTTCCACCACTGTAACCGCAACAGGCAGTTTGCTTGTAAGGTCGTCAGTTGGTTTGGAAGGGGAAACAAGTGAGTGTGTACAGCTCTCTCAGACATCGATAGCACCAACGTTGGATGAAGGCAACATCATGTCTCCGCCTGCACTTTCCTCACAAACCTGCATTTTTCCAGGGTGTCACGAACCACCGGGGGGGTCACTCAGAAATCCCCCGCGCTGGCTACCAGTACGTCACAATCGGGGGGTAACAAGTGGGGGTCACCCCTCCTTTATACCTCCCGACCGACAGACAGAGCACGTGACGCGCTCTCTAGCGCCCCTCTTATAGTCAGGCCAATTATGGAATTGCCCGACATTAAGCAAGGAGGCCGCTATACTACTTATGCCGATTATTGAAGGGTCCCCGGTGAGAGTAGGGTATATATTCCCCCGACCTCCGCGGGCGGAATATATAAAACCTCCCTGAATCTCACTGGCCTCCCCACAATAATCCTTGGCACAACTCGCTGCCACCAACCGCTTCACGGTAACTATTAGCCGAACACACAGACGTGGGATTCAAGATCGAGATAACAGAACAGCCCAAGATTAATTATATAATTTAATCAGCCTAAAGCACACTAGAAACTACAATATATACAATAGGGAATCTACAGAATATACATATGTCAGAGTACAGTTACAGATAAAGCATGGTTTACAAACAGGTATGCAATTCAATCAGTTACCTTGTTCGTCTGGCCACAGGGGGGCGCTGTAGACCAGGTTTCTAGGAACTCCCACAGATGTTTCCTGCACGTGACCCCCAGCGAAAGAACACTGGAAAATGGCCGAAGTAGGGTTATCAACCTGGGCAAATCCAGGTCCCCTCCTACCTTAGTGACCTCAGAGGGAGCACTGCTCCACCCCTGGCTGGAGTTATGGACAAAATCCACAACATGGAATATGGCCATATCTTGGCCTGGGAGCGTCGTAGGCGGACGCCAATGCTCTCATTGTGACAGTTATGAATTTAGCTACAGAATGAGAGGTTTCATGACTTGTCTACTAGTTCCCCATTGGCTGATATCACGCCTGGGGTATTTCCCAAGCTCCCGCTCCCATAAAAAGGGTGTGCCAGCATCGTCCGCATGCGAAAACACCATTTTTATGGTTGCCGTATTTATCGGAAATATGGCTTGCGAGATATGAACCATTTTTTACTGGAGTCGTTCTGTCTGGCTAGTTCCAGAGCCTTATAATGAGATACAACTCTTGTTACAGGGTGACGGCAGGGAGTCATCCTGTGTCCTTTGTTCCCACATCACCTAATTTCCATATCACAGGAGATGGCCATGGGATGGGTTGCTAAACAAGTTGTGTGAAGGAAAGGGGGGGTGACACCAGGAGAGGGCTTCCTGACATAACTTGAATATCATGATTTATCGTCATATCTCCGGATTTACCTCACACCTCCCCCCTTTTGAGGGCGCTAGGGGGCAGCACACTCCGGTGTTCCCCCGTGCGCCCGTCCGCGACCTCTCCTTGTCGGGACAGCCCGTCTGCGTTACCGTGGTCACGGCCCCTTTTGTGGCGAATGGTGAAGTTGTATTGCTGGAGCGCAAGGCTCCATCGCAACAGTCGCCCATTCGTCCCAGAGACGGTGTGCAACCAGCTGAGGGGGTTGTGGTCCGTCTCCACGATGAAGTGGCGCCCGTATAGATAGGGTTGCAGATGCTGCAGGGCCCACACTATGGCCAGGCACTCCTTCTCCATTGTGGAATAGGCCACTTCCCTCGGTAACAGCTTCCTGCTCAGGTACAAGACTGGGTGCTCTTGGCTCGCAGAGTCCACCTGGCTGAGCACCGCACCGAGGCCGAAGTCACTGGCGTCGGTCTGTACTACAAACGGCCGCGTGAAGTCGGCTGCCTGTAGCACGGGCGGGCTGGACAGGGCGTCCTTTAGGGCCCGGAAGGCTGTCTCGCGGTCCATTGTCCAATCGACTGCAGAGGGCAGCTTCTTCTTGGTGAGGTCCGTCAGGGGCTTTGCCAGGCTACTATAGCATGGAACAAACCTCCTATAGTACCCAGCGGTCCCCAAGAAGGACACCACCTGCTTCTTGGTCCTGGGGGTGGGCCAGGATGCGATGGCCTCCACTTTCTCAGGCTCGGGCTTCAGTGTTCCCCCGCCTACCCGGTGACCGAGGTACTGGACCTCGCTCATGGCCAGCTGACACTTGCCCGGCTTGATGGTCAAACCTGCCCGGTGGACCCGCCTGAGCACCTGTGCTAGATGCTCTAGGTGATCTTCCCAGGTGGGACTGAAGACGGCAATGTCATCCAGGTACGCGGCCGCGTACCCTTCAAGTCCCTTGAGCAGGGTGTTGACCATCCGCTGGAAAGTGGCAGGGGCATTCCTCATCCCGAATGGCATCACCGTGGACTCGTACAGTCCAAATGGGGTAATAAAGGCAGAGCGTTCCCTGGCCTTGCGAGTCAGGGGGATCTGCCAATATCCCCGGCTCAGATCCATGATGGTCAGGTACTGAGCCCCGGCCAACTGATCGAGCAGGTCATCGATGCGTGGCATTGGGTACGCATCGGCGACCGTGACCGCATTGAGCCCCCTGTAGTCCACGCAGAACCGAGTGGTTCGGTCCTTCTTAGGGACGAGGACTACAGGCGAGGCCCAAGCGCTGTTGGATGCCTGGATCACCCCCAGCTTCAGCATCTCGTCAATCTCCTGGCGCATGTGTTGCTGCACCTCCAGGGAGACCCGATATGCTGAACGCCGGATCGGGGGATGATCCCCAGTGTCCACGTGATGGACAGCCAAGTTAGTCCTTCCGGGCTGGTTGGTAAACAACCCCCGGAAGGGGTGTAGGGTGGCCCACAGCTGGGACCGTTGGTCCTCCAAGAGCTGGTGGCCAACCTCCACATCCTCAATGGATCCGCCTGCCCTAACCTGGGCTAGCATATCCAAGAGGGTTTCCGCTTCTCCCTCCTCGGGCAGGTTGCACACGGGGAGCGCACATGCCTCCCGCTCATGATGTGCCTTCATCATGTTCACATGGACGGGCTTCCGCCTTCCACGGGCAGGGTCCAGGGTGACCAGGTACGTCACAGGGTTGAGCTGCTGGTACACGAGGTATGGGCCTTCCCAGGCTGCCTGAAGCTTGTCCTGTGGTACGGGGACCAGTACCCACACCTTTTGACCCACTTGGTAGGTCCTCTCACAAGCGTTCTGGTTGTACCAACGCTTCTGATCGGCCTGGGCTTGAGCCATATTGTCGTGTACCAGTTGCGTCAAGGCCTGCATTTTGTCCCGGAAGCGCATGACATACTCGATAACCGACACTCCAGGGGTGGCCAAATCCCCTTCCCAAGCCTCTTTCACCAGAGCCAGGGGGCCCCGCACACGTCGCCCGTACAGGAGCTCAAACGGTGAGAATCCTGTTGAGGCCTGTGGAACCTCCCGGTAAGCAAATAACAGGTGTGGGAGATACCGCTCCCAGTCACGCCCATGGGAGTCGACCAACATCTTAAGCATCTGCTTTAAGGTGCCATTGAACCGCTCGCACAGGCCATTAGTCTGTGGATGGTACGGGCTGGCCACCAGATGTCGCACCTGGACTTGCTTACAGAGGGCCTCCATCAGCTGGGACATGAATTGGGTCCCCCGGTCAGTGAGCATTTCCTGGGGAAAACCCACTCGGGAGAAAATCTCCAGCAATGCGGTGGCCACCTTGTCAGCCCGAATGGACGACAAGGCCACTGCTTCTGGGTACCGGGTGGCATAGTCCACTACCGTCAGTATGAAGCGTTTCCCAGAGCTGCTGGGGATGGCCAGCGGGCCGACCAGATCCACAGCCACCCTCCTGAAAGGCTCATCGATGATTGGCAGAGATACTAGTGGGGCTTTGGGGTGTGGCCCCACCTTCCCCACTCTCTGACAGGTTTCACACGAACGGCAGTAGGCAGCCACATCGGCCCCCATTTTTGGCCAGTAGAAATGCTGGTTTAACCTGGCCTTGGTCTTAGCGATCCCTAGGTGTCCGGCCATCGGAATCTCATGTGCGATCCGCAACAACTCCGTCCGGAACGGATAGGGTACCACCAACTGTCGGTCCCTGGGCCACGCCTCCGGTGAACCCTGCTGGACCGTGGCCCGGTACAGCCGTCCTTGGTCCCAGACCACTCGCTCCGGGTCCGAGTCCGAGGGAGGCTGGGCCGCCTGCTCCTTAAGAGCTTTCAGGCTGTCGTCAGCTTCTAACGCTGCCTGAAACCCCTGACTAGATGTGGCCAGAATCGACGAGACTGTCACATCTTCGGTCAGTACCCCGGGACCTGTGTCCTGGCCTCCACCTGACTCGGCTGCCACTTGGTCAGAAGGGGAAGAGCTATCGGACCTCCGGGAGGCCCCTTGGCTTCCAGCACTCCCACTGCGGGTGACAGCGGCCACAGCCGCTGCGACCGTGGGTCGTGCCTGCTCCTCCTCCGTTCCTGACCAAGTCGCCGGTTCAGGCAGACCTACCTGGCTTCCTGACACCCCGGTTGTGGGGGAACCATGCACCGAGATCTTACCTGGGAGCACTTCCGCTCCTGGACCGGCCCCAATCTCACCTGCCTGTTCCCCTCCTGCAGCAACAGAACCCCGCTGTGAAATCTCTGGGGACCCCACATTTGCTGTGGTAGCCCCCACCCCACACACTGGTCCTCCCCCTGCAGCACCCTGCTCTCTGCTTATCCCTGCAGAGGGCAACAGATCCCAGCTCACAGGCTGATTACTTGTAGAGGCATTGTCACACCTTTCTCTGACCCCCTCCCCTGTCACAGCTGCAGCTGTGTGTGTGTCTATGGTGTCTATGCAAGCAGAAATATCAGAGTTCACTCCCTCCTCCCTTACATCATTCATAGATAACACATTAACATTGTCCGGAGGCATGTCAGTACTGGCTGAAGGTTCAGCCCTTGGTTGGGGCCCAAACTGGGAGGTTATCTGCCCCAAATCTGTCCCAAGTAGCACGTTTGCGGGGATCCGATCAGTTACCCCCACCTCCCTCACCCCTCGCCCTGCGCCCCAGTCCACATAAATGTCAGCAACAGGCAGCGCCGGGTCAATGCCTCCAATCCCGGAGACATCGAGGGTTTTTCCAGGGATCAAGTCTTGGGGGGACACCATCTCAGGCCGCACCAGAGTCACCTCCGAGGCGCTGTCTCGCAGTCCTATGGTCACAGACCGGCCGACGGTGACAGGTTGGAAGCTGTCCAGGGACCTACCACCACCCCCACCCACACAATACACCTTGGGCGGCCCTTGGGACGGGGACGGAGCCGGGGCCTTGGGACGCTGAGGGCACATGGCCTTGAAGTGTCCAGGTAGGTTGCACTGGTGGCACCGTCTTGGTTCTGCCACGGGCCTGGAGAGGGGAGTTGAGGGGGACACCCCCTGCAGTCTAGGGGCAGGTGGGGCAGTCGCAGAATTCATCTTACCCCCTCTCCAGGTGCTGCTGGTGGCTGCTCTCCTGGCTTCAGGAGCCCGATTGTTGGTGTAGTCATCGGCCAGGGCAGCTGTAGCCGTGGACCCCTTTGGCTTCTGGTCTCGGATGAACTGGCGGAGATCCTCAGGGCAGTTCCACAAGAGTTGCTCCGTGATGAACAAGTCCAGGATCTCCGGTCCGGTGGAAAGCTGCAGGCCTTGGGTCCAGTGGTCGGCAGCTCGGGCAAGTGCCCGCCTGTGGTCAGCCCAGGAGTCCTTTGGTCCCTTCTGTAGGCTCCGGAACTTCTTGCGGTAGGACTCTGGGGTGAGGTTGTACTGTTGGATCAGGGCCCGCTTGATGGTGTCGTAGCCCTGATCTGCCTCAGCAGGCAAGTCCCCAAGGATATCCAGGGCCTTACCCCTTAAACGGGGGGTCAGGTATTTGGCCCACTGCTCCTTGTCCAGATGGTGCTGCAAGCAAGTCCGTTCAAAAGCAGTCAAGAAAGAGTCCAAGTCTCCATCCTTCTCCAGCACTGGGAAGTCCTCAACACGGACCTTTGGAAGTTTGGTGTCTTGAAGGTCACGTGTGGCTGATGAGGGCCGGAGCTGAGCTAGCTGCAGCTGGTGGTCACGGTCTGCCTGTTGCCGTCGCTCCGCAGCCTCACGCTCTGCCTGGCACTCTTCACGCGCTGCCTGCCGCTCTGCCCTGCGCTCTGCCAGGAGTTCCTTGTAGCCCTCCTGGTCTCCAGCCTGGAGAAGGGCCATAGCCATTTGAAGAAGGCTATCCGAGCCTCCCAGGCTCGGTGGAATGGCACGTGGTGATCTGCGGCCCGCTGTGGAGCCTGGTGATTCACTGTCCATTGCAGAGCGGAGGGCTGGCATCTGGCTCGTTGAGGACCCTTGGGCGAGCTCCTCCTCATTTTGTCCAGCAGTGCCAGGTTGTGCGATGTCCTCTGCAGAGCTGTTCTCTGGCGTCGGGCTCTTGGAGGGCTCGTGGACAACCTCCTCATCGTCTCTGGCCTGAGCATCGGCCATTCCTTTGGCTTTGCTCCTGGTGCTCTCAGCCATTCTTGCAGACTTTGGTCACTGACACAGAACTGACACCTGATGCCTCCACACACCTTACAGTATCTGCACTCTGACACTCTAGTGTTGAGCTAGTCTGAAGACCCCAGCAGCCACAGCTGCTGTAGGCAGTCTTTAGTGTCTGGGAGTATGGGTCTCACACTCACACACACTATTATCTCGATCCCACCGCTTGCCACCAATATGTCACGAACCACCGGGGGGGTCACTCAGAAATCCCCCGCGCTGGCTACCAGTACGTCACAATCGGGGGGTAACAAGTGGGGGTCACCCCTCCTTTATACCTCCCGACCGACAGACAGATCACGTGACGCGCTCTCTAGCGCCCCTCTTATAGTCAGGCCAATTATGGAATTGCCCGACAATAAGCAAGGAGGCCGCTATACTACTTATGCCGATTATTGAAGGGTCCCCGGTGAGAGTAGGGTATATATTCCCCCGACCTCCGCGGGCGGAATATATAAAACCTCCCTGAATCTCACTGGCCTCCCCACAATAATCCTTGGCACAACTCGCTGCCACCAACCGCTTCACGGTAACTATTAGCCGAACACACAGACGTGGGATTCAAGATCGAGATAACAGAACAGCCCAAGATTAATTATATAATTTAATCAGCCTAAAGCACACTAGAAACTACAATATATACAATAGGGAATCTACAGAATATACATATGTCAGAGTACAGTTACAGATAAAGCATGGTTTACAAACAGGTATGCAATTCAATCAGTTACCTTGTTCGTCTGGCCACAGGGGGGCGCTGTAGACCAGGTTTCTAGGAACTCCCACAGATGTTTCCTGCACGTGACCCCCAGCGAAAGAACACTGGAAAATGGCCTAAGTAGGGTTATCAACCTGGGCAAATCCAGGTCCCCTCCTACCTTAGTGACCTCAGAGGGAGCACTGCTCCACCCCTGGCTGGAGTTATGGACAAAATCCACAACATGGAATATGGCCATATCTTGGCCTGGGAGCGTCGTAGGCGGACGCCAATGCTCTCATTGTGACAGTTATGAATTTAGCTACAGAATGAGAGGTTTCATGACTTGTCTACTAGTTCCCCATTGGCTGATATCACGCCTGGGGTATTTCCCAAGCTCCCGCTCCCATAAAAAGGGTGTGCCAGCATCGTCCGCATGCGAAAACACCATTTTTATGGTTGCCGTATTTATCGGAAATATGGCTTGCGAGATATGAACCATTTTTTACTGGAGTCGTTCTGTCTGGCTAGTTCCAGAGCCTTATAATGAGATACAACTCTTGTTACAGGGTGACGGCAGGGAGTCATCCTGTGTCCTTTGTTCCCACATCACCTAATTTCCATATCACAGGAGATGGCCATGGGATGGGTTGCTAAACAAGTTGTGTGAAGGAAAGGGGGGGTGACACCAGGAGAGGGCTTCCTGACATAACTTGAATATCATGATTTATCGTCATATCTCCGGATTTACCTCACACAGGGACACCCTACTCAACACCGTCTACACACAGCAGCCAGATCTCTGTCCCTCAGATGTGGTCAAATAAAAGGCCACTTCCTCCGACCCATGACAAAGCTAAGAGGTTGACTCTATCCCTCTGTAAGCTGTTGGCTACCGAAATGCTGCCTTTCCGCCTAGTGGACACACAGGATTTTAGAGACCTTATGTCTGTCGCTGTGCCCCAGTACCAGATGCCTAGTCGCCACTACTTCTCTAAGAAAGGTGTGCCCGCGCTACACCAGCATGTCGCACACAACATCACCGCTTCCTTGAGAAACTCTGTGTGTGAACGGGTGCATTTCACCACCGATACTTGGACCAGTAAGCTTGGACAGGGACGTTACATGTCGCTGACTGGGCACTGGGTAACTATGGTGATAGATGGTGAAGGGTCTGCTGCACAAGTCTTGCCGTCCCCACGACTTGTGTGTCAATCCTCTGTCTGTCCAAGTTCCGCCACAGCTTCTGCATCCTCCACCTCATCTGGGTCCTCCACCTCCGCCCCAAGCCTGCCTGGTCAGGCCACCAGCGTTCTCACTGCGCAGAAGGAATCACGCACGCCTCATTACTATGCTGGCAGCCGAGCGCAACGGCATCAGGCGGTCTTTAGCTTGACATGTCTTGGTAATAAGAGTCACACAGCTGAGGAGTTGTGGTCAGCTCTGCGGTCCGAGTTTAATAAATGGTTGTCTCCACTCAACCTGCAGCCTGGTAAGGCCGTGTGCGACAATGCTGCAAACTTGGGTGCGGCCCTTCGCCTGGGCAAGGTGACACACGTACCTTGTATGGCTCACGTGTTGAACCTTGTCGTGCAGCAATTTTTAACACACTATCCCGGCCTAGATGGCCTTCTGAACAGGGCACGAAAACTGTCTGCTCACTTCCGGCGTTCAAGCGCCGCAGCTGAGCGACTTGCATCGCTCCAGAAGTCTTTCGGCCTGCCGGTTCATCGCCTGAAATGCGATGTGGCGACACGCTGGAATTCAACTCTACACATGTTACAGCGACTGACACATACTCAACGGCTGGAGAGGATGATACAGGAGTATCTCCAAATGAACATCGATGCCATGACTGTGCAACTGGAGCCTTGCTCCTTTTGGGCTTCAAACATAGAAAAATGGCCAGAGCTCTCCAGTTATGCCTTGGAGATTTTGTCGTGTCCAGCTGCCAGCGTTGTCTCTGAACGTGTATTCAGTGCTGCTGGGTGTGTGCTGACAGATAAGCGCACGCGTCTGTCCAGTGACAATGTGGACAGACTGACGTTCATCAAAATGAACAAGTCATGGATCCAGAAGGAATTTACTACCCCTGTGTCATCCTGGGGAGAGTAAATGCTTGTGGATTTGGAATGTGCTTGATGCAAATCAAAACATCCTGTTTGCAACTAGGGCCCAAGTGCTGCCACTGATGGGGTGGGTGTCTGTGTGGCCCAATTTTTGGAAAAAAGGGAGACTCCGCTTGGAGTAACCCTTGCTTGCTGTGTTTTTAAAAGAAGCCAAGATGAACAGAGCTGGGATCAGGAAAGACTTTGCTACCTACCCCGGTGTCATCCTGGGGACGGATAAGAATGGCGTATTTTTGAATGTGCTTGATGCAAATCAAAACATCCTGTTTGCAACTAGGGCCCAAGTGCTGCCACTGATGGGGTGGGTGTCTGTGTGGCCCAATTTTTGGAAAAAAAGGGAGACTCCGCTTGGAGTAACCCTTGCTTACATTGTTTTTAAAAGAAGCCAAGATGAACAAGTCATGGATCAGCAAAGACTTTATCTACGTACCCCGGTGTCATCCTGGGGATGGATAAGAATGGCGTATTTTTGAATGTGCTTGATGCAAATCAAAACATCCTGTTTGCAACTAGGGCCCAAGTGCTGCCACTGATGGGGTGGGTGTCTGTGTGGCCCAATTTTTGGAAAAAAGGGAGACTCCGCTTGGAGTAACCCTTGCTTGCTGTGTTTTTAAAAGAAGCCAAGATGAACAGAGCTGGGATCAGGAAAGACTTTGCTACCTACCCCGGTGTCATCCTGGGGACGGATAAGAATGGCGTATTTTTGAATGTGCTTGATGCAAATCAAAACATCCTGTTTGCAACTAGGGCCCAAGTGCTGCCACTGATGGGGTGGGTGTCTGTGTGGCCCAATTTTTGGAAAAAAAGGGAGACTCCGCTTGGAGTAACCCTTGCTTACATTGTTTTTAAAAGAAGCCAAGATGAACAAGTCATGGATCAGCAAAGACTTTATCTACGTACCCCGGTGTCATCCTGGGGACGGATAAGAATGGCGTATTTTTGAATGTGCTTGATGCAAATCAAAACATCCTGTTTGCAACTAGGGCCCAAGTGCTGCCACTGATGGGGTGGGTGTCTGTGTGGCCCAATTTTTGGAAAAAAGGGAGACTCCGCTTGGAGTAACCCTTGCTTGCTGTGTTTTTAAAAGAAGCCAAGATGAACAGAGCTGGGATCAGGAAAGACTTTGCTACCTACCCCGGTGTCATCCTGGGGACGGATAAGAATGGCGTATTTTTGAATGTGCTTGATGCAAATCAAAACATCCTGTTTGCAACTAGGGCCCAAGTGCTGCCACTGATGGGGTGGGTGTCTGTGTGGCCCAATTTTTGGAAAAAAGGGAGACTCCGCTTGGAGTAACCCTTGCTTGCTGTGTTTTTAAAAGAAGCCAAGATGAACAGAGCTGGGATCAGGAAAGACTTTGCTACCTACCCCGGTGTCATCCTGGGGACGGATAAGAATGGCGTATTTTTGAATGTGCTTGATGCAAATCAAAACATCCTGTTTGCAACTAGGGCCCAAGTGCTGCCACTGATGGGGTGGGTGTCTGTGTGGCCCAATTTTTGGAAAAAAAGGGAGACTCCGCTTGGAGTAACCCTTGCTTGCTGTGTTTTTAAAAGAAGCCAAGATGAACAGAGCTGGGATCAGGAAAGACTTTGCTACCTACCCCGGTGTCATCCTGGGGACGGATAAGAATGGCGTATTTTTGAATGTGCTTGATGCAAATCAAAACATCCTGTTTGCAACTAGGGCCCAAGTGCTGCCACTGATGGGGTGGGTGTCTGTGTGGCCCAATTTTTGGAAAAAAGGGAGACTCCGCTTGGAGTAACCCTTGCTTGCTGTGTTTTTAAAAGAAGCCAAGATGAACAGAGCTGGGATCAGGAAAGACTTTGCTACCTACCCCGGTGTCATCCTGGGGACGGATAAGAATGGCGTATTTTTGAATGTGCTTGATGCAAATCTAGCTGTGAAGTGTACAACTGGGGCACAACTGCTGCCACTGAAGGGGTGGGTGTGTGTGGGCCCAATTTTTGGAAAAAAGGGAGACTCCGCTTGGAGTAACCCTTGCATGCTGTGTTTTTAAAAGAAGCCAAGATGAACAGAGCTGGGATCAGGAAAGACTTTGCTACCTACCCCGGTGTCATCCTGGGGACGGATAAGAATGGCGTATTTTTGAATGTGCTTGATGCAAATCAAAACATCCTGTTTGCAACTAGGGCCCAAGTGCTGCCACTGATGGGGTGGGTGTCTGTGTGGCCCAATTTTTGGAAAAAAAGGGAGACTCCGCTTGGAGTAACCCTTGCTTACATTGTTTTTAAAAAGAAGCCAAGATGAACAAGTCATGGATCAGCAAAGACTTTATCTACGTACCCCGGTGTCATCCTGGGGACGGATAAGAATGGCGTATTTTTGAATGTGCTTGATGCAAATCAAAACATCCTGTTTGCAACTAGGGCCCAAGTGCTGCCACTGATGGGGTGGGTGTCTGTGTGGCCCAATTTTTGGAAAAAAGGGAGACTCCGCTTGGAGTAACCCTTGCTTGCTGTGTTTTTAAAAGAAGCCAAGATGAACAGAGCTGGGATCAGGAAAGACTTTGCTACCTACCCCGGTGTCATCCTGGGGACGGATAAGAATGGCGTATTTTTGAATGTGCTTGATGCAAATGTAGCTGTGAAGTGTACAACTGGGGCACAAGTGCTGCCACTGAAGGGGTGGGTGTGTGTGTGGCCCAATTTTTGGAAAAAAGGGAGACTCCGCTTGGAGTCACCTTGCGGTGTTTTACATGATTTTAGAAGGGCGTGCCATGCCTATATCTGTGTGTCCTCCTCTTTTTCCTTGTCCAGCTGTTTTGTTTTCGCATGAGTATATGTCCTTGTCACTTTCCAATGTGTTTGAGTTGTTTGTCACCTTTAGGACACCTTTGAGGGTGTTTTCTAGGTGTTTTTCTGTGTTTGTGATTGCCTGCCATTGTTTCCTATGCAGTTCGAGTTCGGTTCGTCGAACGTTCGACGAACCGAACTCGAACGGGAGGTCCGTTCGGCGAACCAACCTCGAGCCGAACCGCGACCGGTTCGCTCATCTCTACATGACACCCTCATGCACATTTTGCTACGCTAATTTTATTGCAAACTCAGGGAATTCCTTGCTGCATTTGATAATTCGGAGGGATAGAAAGTCAGGCTTCCTTTAGCTTTTCCTTCTGTTCATAGACAGCATCTCCAAGTCCACACCCGAAGAGCAATTTCTCCTCCACGTGTAAGTGTGGAGAGGCAGCTAGTGCGCATGCATGTGCCGATTTACCCCAGCTGCAGCCTAACTACAGTGTTTCGTCTAGTGAGTATGCTCAGCCTGACTGTGCCATTGCTGAGGCTAAGTCTTCATTTCGGGATACAGCGCATGCTCCCACACTTAGTGCGAAAAGCCTCTTTGCACAGGTACTTGCACTCCGTGCCGGGTCTAAGTCCTGTTTTGTGCCTAGACACCATGCTAAAGCTGATAGTCTTTTTTCAGAGACTGTATTTCATGCTACTGAGCATGCTCAGGCACTTACTGCATCAGAGACTAGGTCCGGTAATGAACTCTTTGGCCCTGCCCCTGATGTGGGGGGCCCATATAGACCACAGGGCATCAGGTGTCCTGACAATGTGGCCAGGCCACTCCCAAATGGCTTTCAGAGGCCCGCCCCTATGACTTGTCACCTCATTATTGATGGTCAGACGATGACTGGTGAGGTGTTTGTGTCGTGGCAGCCATGAGGTCATTATTGAAGTTGCGGTTCCAAATAGGACGCTAGTTATGCCACTCATGACGTGTCACTCTGCTTTTGTCTCCAGGAAGTGCATTGTGGTCCACCCTGGTTTGGGGCGGACCCAGGTTATAAAACAGGCTGGAGCCAACAAGGAGGTGCGCTGTCTTCTATTATGCTCCGAAAGAGCACACCTCCATGTGTTGAACCCATTGCGGCTTTAGGCCAGAGGTAGGCAGGGATAGGGCGTCGATGCAGGCCGCCACCACAGTTGGTAACGCAGAACGGTTAAGACCAGCTCCTGTCCTACAAGTCCTGCTTGTGCAGCCCAGTGGAATTAACAGGCCTGCTGCTGCTGATGCGCCTGCTGTCCACAGGTGTGGCCCCAATGCACACGGTCAGCGTACTCAATGGCCCCTGTGATGTTAACAGGGAGTTCCTGGGCTGGGTGGGCGTGTGGACCCTGTGACGCTAACAGGGCTCCCAGTCTCCAAATCCGAGTGGCGTCTAACTCGGTTCAGGCAAATATTAGTTTCATAGCCACACAGATCTGTATCCTCCATCTAACCTTCCAGTTGCCAACCTCTCCTTTTCCATCTGGGAGCACGGTGGACACTGACTGCTGATGGGGATATATACCTTTCTCTTTCTTTTCTTATTAATTTTCGTTATATAGCGGTAACATAGTATATACCACCTTATCCAAATCTGCCAGTCCCACCGTAACAGATGGTGTTTCTTCATCAAATGTTACTGTCGCGGGCGGGGAGGAGGGTGTCAGCACACCGCGCTCACCCCTTCTGCTCGGGTCCGGCAGCTGCTCACTGGTGGCTCGAGCGGTGGGCCGGATCCCGGGGTGTCTCGAGCGACACTCCTCGCCCGTGAGTGAAAGGGGGTGTTTGTTGGGTGAAGGGATTGTTATAGTTCGTGACGCCACCCACGGTTGTGGTGATTGCACCACCGCTGCTCAGTGTGGGGGTCCCGGGGATGGTGATGCGGAGCAGCCAGGTGTTGTGTTGCCCCTCCGTGGGTAGGGGTTGGTGATCCCGGGGTCCGGTGATGAGATGTGAAGTGTAGGGCCTGGAGGGCGCAGGGACGCGGGGGCAGCGCTGTGCCTTGCGGCACTATGGTACTCACTCAGCCTGACACACGGACACAGTTTGTACGGTAAACCAACGGCTGGTAGGACGGTCCCACAGACGGCTGCACCTGCACTCCCGGTAGGTGACGGTGATGTCTCTCTTCCTTGCACCTATGTTGACTGATGGTAGCGGTGGATTCCCTCCGGTTACCCGCTCCCCGGCTGCAATCTGGGCCGGAGGAGCTCTACACTTTGCCCGCAGGCGCTGGCCCTGAGAAACTTGTGCCGTGGCGGTGGCGGTGTCTCTCCAATACGGGTTGGGCTGTTGCCTTCAATCGGGACTTGGTTGTTGGGGGATCTGCGTCCCCATCACTGACGGATTTGGCAAATCTGGCGACTCCTAGCCTTGCCGGGGTCCGAGAGGCCCCTGCCCTGGTGCTGACTGTCCTTCGGAACACTGCTCCAGACCACCGGGCACACAGCCAACGGGGTCCTTCCAGGAACTTCCAAACGGTCCCCCTCCAGACAGTCACCGCCGTTGCTGACCTTGCTGTTCTGGCCCTCACAAAGCTGGACCCTTCAGGCTGTCTTTCTCTTCTGTCACTTTACTTGCTTTTCCTCCTTTTCTACTTTCACTTTCACTTTCTTAACTCCTAAACTGAACTCTGTTGTTTACTCAAGCTCGTCCCTGAGCTATCTGCTTGGTTTCTTCCTGCCTCCAGTGTTGTGAGCTCCTCGGTGGGCGGAGCCAACCGCCTGGCCCACCCCCTGGTGTGCATCATCAACCTCTGGAGGAAGGCAACAAGGATTTGTGGTTAGCTGTGATGTGCCTACCTGGAGTGTGGGGTGTGGTGGTGTGTGACCTGTGTCCCCTGGCTTGCCCAGGGCGACACATTCCCCCTTAGCAAAATGCAGACCGTCCGCGGGCTGCCGTCCTACACCGGTTTTATTTTTCTGTAAAAGGGGATAACAGGGTTAAGCAAAACATAAATACATTTTTAATCAAAAACTCTTCCCAAGACGGGAGGCACATTTACTTAAACGTTGCAACGGTATACGGTCACGGTTTCCGCTCTCTCCCACCCAAGCAACCTGGCCCTGATGCTGCCCCTAAAGCCCAGGCAGCACCCCTTGACCCACAGTCCAGCACAAGTCACCCGAGCGGGATCTGTCCTTCCCCTCCAGAGGGTGGCCACCGGTTCCTTTGGTGGCTGGGCCCTAGCCTGCTCTGCTCAGGGCCCTCCCTCCAACCTGCCTCTCCGGAGGCGGCATTGCGGAAACGGTAATGGTACCCAACATATTTACAAGCCACTTAACGTTTGTGGTGCCCTGCAAGTTCACGGGCTTGTCCATGGATAGTTCCCATGCAATTAAACTTTAAACGGTCCCCACGGGGACAACGGTGCCGGCTCCAGCCAGTTGCAAATCAACAAAAGCAAATCTGGTGAAGTACTCGGTATAATCATTTTCTTCTGATCATTTCAAACTTTTTAAACTTTTAAACAAACAGCAACACTTTCAGTGGTGGTCCCAACGGGGACTGCTGCAGCAGGCGTCCGCTGCCCTACTCCGGCTCCTCTGCTAAGGCGAACCCATCCTCTGCCACCAGCACACCAAACAGGCACTGACATGCCTGCTGTGACAGGGGTACCCGGTACCCATTTCCACCGGTATGCGGGGTATGATAAACCACGGGGTCCCCCACATAGCGGGAGCGCTCAATTGCTCCTTGAGCCGCAACAGCGGACCTGGAGCTGGGGCAGGAGTCGTCATCTCTTAGTCCTGCGTCAGGCGAGTTGCCGCCAGCTGCCGCAGCCTCCTGGCCCCCAGTATCCAACACCTCAGACCCTTCTACGGTAGCACGGGGCAGCAGATTGGGCGAGCTTACAAGGAGGCGCTCCATAGATAACGGTAAGGATGATGTATAAGCCGAAGCTAGGCCGGGCCCCTCAGCCGCAGCGGCCGGTCCAGGTAGGACATAGGGACGTGGGTCACCAGTCGGTTCTGCTACATCCATTTCCCCTCCGTACCTCGGGGCAGTTGTAATCAGCTCCTCCACCTCGTTGGTCCACTGCTCCAGCATCCGGAAGATCTGATCCTGCTGACGCTGGTGGAATTGTATCACCCGGGCCTTCATCCAGGCCACGGTCCCGGGCTCAGGGTCTGGCACAGTCTCTATTGGGACGTCTGGCACCACGCTGTTAAGGGGCCGCGGTTCTAGCGGTTCCCCTTGGGGCACTTCAGGGCCGTCCTGGGCGTCTGCAGCCGGCTGATCCGCCGGAGCGGCTGGGCAGGGTATCGCTACCGATTGGGCAGGTAGCGGGCCTAATGGCGGGGCGGCAGCAACTATCACGGGTAGCGGGGAGAGAGGCAGGGTGAGCGGAAGCCGGCCGGGCCCCTCAGCTCCAACGGCCGATCCTTCAGGAATACAGGGGCGTGGGTCGCTTACCCGCTCCTCCAAATCCTCTTCCTCCTCGCGTCTCCACATAGCAGCCACCACGTCCGCCATGTCGGTCTCCCACTCCTCCAGGAGGAGTTGCATCTGGGCCTGCAGACGGTTACTCAGCGGGACGGTCCGGTCCCTCAACCACGTCGCCGTGCCGGGCGCAGGGGCTTCTTCATTGGGAGCTGGGTGGTACATCTTGTCACTCGTGCCTTCCAGGAACTGGGTATCTTTGCAGAGTCCTGGCGTCCCTGCCTTTATAGCCGCAGCTACATGCGTTCAGCCGCCATCGCGTCCCCCTTAGCTCTTTCCGGCCCCCCCTCTCACGGGGCGGGGTTTTGGCCTTCGCGCCTCTACTGCTCGAGAAGACGCTCGAGCGGGAACTTTTCGCGCCAAAGATGGCGGCTTCTGAAATTTTTCTGCCGGATACCTCCGGCGGTAACAAAGCGCACCTCTACCTGACGGCAGAGCGGTAAGATCCTGTTCATGACGCCAAGTTGTCGCGGGCGGTGAGGAGGGTGTCAGCACACCGCGCTCACCCCTTCTGCTCGGGTCCGGCAGCTGCTCACTGGTGGCTCGAGCGGTGGGCCGGATCCCGGGGTGTCTCGAGCGACACTCCTCGCCCGTGAGTGAAAGGGGGTGTTTGTTGGGTGAAGGGATTGTTATAGTTCGTGACGCCACCCACGGTTGTGGTGATTGCACCACCGCTGCTCAGTGTGGGGTTCCCGGGGATGGTGATGCGGAGCAGCCAGGTGTTGTGTTGCCCCTCCGTGGGTAGGGGTTGGTGATCCCGGGGTCCGGTGAGGAGATGTGAAGTGTAGGGCCTGGAGGGCGCAGGGACGCGGGGGCAGCGCTGTGCCTTGCGGCACTATGGTACTCACTCAGCCTGACACACGGACACAGTTTGTACGGTAAACCAACGGCTGGTAGGACGGTCCCACAGACGGCTGCACCTGCACTCCCGGTAGGTGACGGTGATGTCTCTCTTCCTTGCACCTATGTTGACTGATGGTAGCGGTGGATTCCCTCCGGTTACCCGCTCCCCGGCTGCAATCTGGGCCGGAGGAGCTCTACACTTTGCCCGCAGGCGCTGGCCCTGAGAAACTTGTGCCGTGGCGGTGGCGGTGTCTCTCCAATACGGGTTGGGCTGTTGCCTTCAATCGGGACTTGGTTGTTGGGGGATCTGCGTCCCCGTCACTGACGGATTTGGCAAATCTGGCGACTCCTAGCCTTGCCGGGGTCCGAGAGGCCCCTGCCCTGGTGCTGACTGTCCTTCGGAACACTGCTCCAGACCACCGGGCACACAGCCAACGGGGTCCTTCCAGGAACTTCCAAACGGTCCCCCTCCAGACAGTCACCGCCGTTGCTGACCTTGCTGTTCTGGCCCTCACAAAGCTGGACCCTTCAGGCTGTCTTTCTCTTCTGTCACTTTACTTGCTTTTCCTCCTTTTCTACTTTCACTTTCACTTTCTTAACTCCTAAACTGAACTCTGTTGTTTACTCAAGCTCGTCCCTGAGCTATCTGCTTGGTTTCTTCCTGCCTCCAGTGTTGTGAGCTCCTCGGTGGGCGGAGCCAACCGCCTGGCCCACCCCCTGGTGTGCATCATCAACCTCTGGAGGAAGGCAACAAGGATTTGTGGTTAGCTGTGATGTGCCTACCTGGAGTGTGGGGTGTGGTGGTGTGTGACCTGTGTCCCCTGGCTTGCCCAGGGCGACACATTCCCCCTTAGCAAAATGCAGACCGTCCGCGGGCTGCCGTCCTACACCGGTTTTATTTTTCTGTAAAAGGGGATAACAGGGTTAAGCAAAACATAAATACATTTTTAATCAAAAACTCTTCCCAAGACGGGAGGCACATTTACTTAAACGTTGCAACGGTATACGGTCACGGTTTCCGCTCTCTCCCACCCAAGCAACCTGGCCCTGATGCTGCCCCTAAAGCCCAGGCAGCACCCCTTGACCCACAGTCCAGCACAAGTCACCCGAGCGGGATCTGTCCTTCCCCTCCAGAGGGTGGCCACCGGTTCCTTTGGTGGCTGGGCCCTAGCCTGCTCTGCTCAGGGCCCTCCCTCCAACCTGCCTCTCCGGAGGCGGCATTGCGGAAACGGTAATGGTACCCAACATATTTACAAGCCACTTAACGTTTGTGGTGCCCTGCAAGTTCACGGGCTTGTCCATGGATAGTTCCCATGCAATTAAACTTTAAACGGTCCCCACGGGGACAACGGTGCCGGCTCCAGCCAGTTGCAAATCAACAAAAGCAAATCTGGTGAAGTACTCGGTATAATCATTTTCTTCTGATCATTTCAAACTTTTTAAACTTTTAAACAAACAGCAACACTTTCAGTGGTGGTCCCAACGGGGACTGCTGCAGCAGGCGTCCGCTGCCCTACTCCGGCTCCTCTGCTAAGGCGAACCCATCCTCTGCCACCAGCACACCAAACAGGCACTGACATGCCTGCTGTGACAGGGGTACCCGGTACCCATTTCCACCGGTATGCGGGGTATGATAAACCACGGGGTCCCCCACATAGCGGGAGCGCTCAATTGCTCCTTGAGCCGCAACAGCGGACCTGGAGCTGGGGCAGGAGTCGTCATCTCTTAGTCCTGCGTCAGGCGAGTTGCCGCCAGCTGCCGCAGCCTCCTGGCCCCCAGTATCCAACACCTCAGACCCTTCTACGGTAGCACGGGGCAGCAGATTGGGCGAGCTTACAAGGAGGCGCTCCATAGATAACGGTAAGGATGATGTATAAGCCGAAGCTAGGCCGGGCCCCTCAGCCGCAGCGGCCGGTCCAGGTAGGACATAGGGACGTGGGTCACCAGTCGGTTCTGCTACATCCATTTCCCCTCCGTACCTCGGGGCAGTTGTAATCAGCTCCTCCACCTCGTTGGTCCACTGCTCCAGCATCCGGAAGATCTGATCCTGCTGACGCTGGTGGAATTGTATCACCCGGGCCTTCATCCAGGCCACGGTCCCGGGCTCAGGGTCTGGCACAGTCTCTATTGGGACGTCTGGCACCACGCTGTTAAGGGGCCGCGGTTCTAGCGGTTCCCCTTGGGGCACTTCAGGGCCGTCCTGGGCGTCTGCAGCCGGCTGATCCGCCGGAGCGGCTGGGCAGGGTATCGCTACCGATTGGGCAGGTAGCGGGCCTAATGGCGGGGCGGCAGCAACTATCACGGGTAGCGGGGAGAGAGGCAGGGTGAGCGGAAGCCGGCCGGGCCCCTCAGCTCCAACGGCCGATCCTTCAGGAATACAGGGGCGTGGGTCGCTTACCCGCTCCTCCAAATCCTCTTCCTCCTCGCGTCTCCACATAGCAGCCACCACGTCCGCCATGTCGGTCTCCCACTCCTCCAGGAGGAGTTGCATCTGGGCCTGCAGACGGTTACTCAGCGGGACGGTCCGGTCCCTCAACCACGTCGCCGTGCCGGGCGCAGGGGCTTCTTCATTGGGAGCTGGGTGGTACATCTTGTCACTCGTGCCTTCCAGGAACTGGGTATCTTTGCAGAGTCCTGGCGTCCCTGCCTTTATAGCCGCAGCTACATGCGTTCAGCCGCCATCGCGTCCCCCTTAGCTCTTTCCGGCCCCCCCTCTCACGGGGCGGGGTTTTGGCCTTCGCGCCTCTACTGCTCGAGAAGACGCTCGAGCGGGAACTTTTCGCGCCAAAGATGGCGGCTTCTGAAATTTTTCTGCCGGATACCTCCGGCGGTAACAAAGCGCACCTCTACCTGACGGCAGAGCGGTAAGATCCTGTTCATGACGCCAAGTTGTCGCGGGCGGTGAGGAGGGTGTCAGCACACCGCGCTCACCCCTTCTGCTCGGGTCCGGCAGCTGCTCACTGGTGGCTCGAGCGGTGGGCCGGATCCCGGGGTGTCTCGAGCGACACTCCTCGCCCGTGAGTGAAAGGGGGTGTTTGTTGGGTGAAGGGATTGTTATAGTTCGTGACGCCACCCACGGTTGTGGTGATTGCACCACCGCTGCTCAGTGTGGGGTTCCCGGGGATGGTGATGCGGAGCAGCCAGGTGTTGTGTTGCCCCTCCGTGGGTAGGGGTTGGTGATCCCGGGGTCCGGTGAGGAGATGTGAAGTGTAGGGCCTGGAGGGCGCAGGGACGCGGGGGCAGCGCTGTGCCTTGCGGCACTATGGTACTCACTCAGCCTGACACACGGACACAGTTTGTACGGTAAACCAACGGCTGGTAGGACGGTCCCACAGACGGCTGCACCTGCACTCCCGGTAGGTGACGGTGATGTCTCTCTTCCTTGCACCTATGTTGACTGATGGTAGCGGTGGATTCCCTCCGGTTACCCGCTCCCCGGCTGCAATCTGGGCCGGAGGAGCTCTACACTTTGCCCGCAGGCGCTGGCCCTGAGAAACTTGTGCCGTGGCGGTGGCGGTGTCTCTCCAATACGGGTTGGGCTGTTGCCTTCAATCGGGACTTGGTTGTTGGGGGATCTGCGTCCCCGTCACTGACGGATTTGGCAAATCTGGCGACTCCTAGCCTTGCCGGGGTCCGAGAGGCCCCTGCCCTGGTGCTGACTGTCCTTCGGAACACTGCTCCAGACCACCGGGCACACAGCCAACGGGGTCCTTCCAGGAACTTCCAAACGGTCCCCCTCCAGACAGTCACCGCCGTTGCTGACCTTGCTGTTCTGGCCCTCACAAAGCTGGACCCTTCAGGCTGTCTTTCTCTTCTGTCACTTTACTTGCTTTTCCTCCTTTTCTACTTTCACTTTCACTTTCTTAACTCCTAAACTGAACTCTGTTGTTTACTCAAGCTCGTCCCTGAGCTATCTGCTTGGTTTCTTCCTGCCTCCAGTGTTGTGAGCTCCTCGGTGGGCGGAGCCAACCGCCTGGCCCACCCCCTGGTGTGCATCATCAACCTCTGGAGGAAGGCAACAAGGATTTGTGGTTAGCTGTGATGTGCCTACCTGGAGTGTGGGGTGTGGTGGTGTGTGACCTGTGTCCCCTGGCTTGCCCAGGGCGACACATTCCCCCTTAGCAAAATGCAGACCGTCCGCGGGCTGCCGTCCTACACCGGTTTTATTTTTCTGTAAAAGGGGATAACAGGGTTAAGCAAAACATAAATACATTTTTAATCAAAAACTCTTCCCAAGACGGGAGGCACATTTACTTAAACGTTGCAACGGTATACGGTCACGGTTTCCGCTCTCTCCCACCCAAGCAACCTGGCCCTGATGCTGCCCCTAAAGCCCAGGCAGCACCCCTTGACCCACAGTCCAGCACAAGTCACCCGAGCGGGATCTGTCCTTCCCCTCCAGAGGGTGGCCACCGGTTCCTTTGGTGGCTGGGCCCTAGCCTGCTCTGCTCAGGGCCCTCCCTCCAACCTGCCTCTCCGGAGGCGGCATTGCGGAAACGGTAATGGTACCCAACATATTTACAAGCCACTTAACGTTTGTGGTGCCCTGCAAGTTCACGGGCTTGTCCATGGATAGTTCCCATGCAATTAAACTTTAAACGGTCCCCACGGGGACAACGGTGCCGGCTCCAGCCAGTTGCAAATCAACAAAAGCAAATCTGGTGAAGTACTCGGTATAATCATTTTCTTCTGATCATTTCAAACTTTTTAAACTTTTAAACAAACAGCAACACTTTCAGTGGTGGTCCCAACGGGGACTGCTGCAGCAGGCGTCCGCTGCCCTACTCCGGCTCCTCTGCTAAGGCGAACCCATCCTCTGCCACCAGCACACCAAACAGGCACTGACATGCCTGCTGTGACAGGGGTACCCGGTACCCATTTCCACCGGTATGCGGGGTATGATAAACCACGGGGTCCCCCACATAGCGGGAGCGCTCAATTGCTCCTTGAGCCGCAACAGCGGACCTGGAGCTGGGGCAGGAGTCGTCATCTCTTAGTCCTGCGTCAGGCGAGTTGCCGCCAGCTGCCGCAGCCTCCTGGCCCCCAGTATCCAACACCTCAGACCCTTCTACGGTAGCACGGGGCAGCAGATTGGGCGAGCTTACAAGGAGGCGCTCCATAGATAACGGTAAGGATGATGTATAAGCCGAAGCTAGGCCGGGCCCCTCAGCCGCAGCGGCCGGTCCAGGTAGGACATAGGGACGTGGGTCACCAGTCGGTTCTGCTACATCCATTTCCCCTCCGTACCTCGGGGCAGTTGTAATCAGCTCCTCCACCTCGTTGGTCCACTGCTCCAGCATCCGGAAGATCTGATCCTGCTGACGCTGGTGGAATTGTATCACCCGGGCCTTCATCCAGGCCACGGTCCCGGGCTCAGGGTCTGGCACAGTCTCTATTGGGACGTCTGGCACCACGCTGTTAAGGGGCCGCGGTTCTAGCGGTTCCCCTTGGGGCACTTCAGGGCCGTCCTGGGCGTCTGCAGCCGGCTGATCCGCCGGAGCGGCTGGGCAGGGTATCGCTACCGATTGGGCAGGTAGCGGGCCTAATGGCGGGGCGGCAGCAACTATCACGGGTAGCGGGGAGAGAGGCAGGGTGAGCGGAAGCCGGCCGGGCCCCTCAGCTCCAACGGCCGATCCTTCAGGAATACAGGGGCGTGGGTCGCTTACCCGCTCCTCCAAATCCTCTTCCTCCTCGCGTCTCCACATAGCAGCCACCACGTCCGCCATGTCGGTCTCCCACTCCTCCAGGAGGAGTTGCATCTGGGCCTGCAGACGGTTACTCAGCGGGACGGTCCGGTCCCTCAACCACGTCGCCGTGCCGGGCGCAGGGGCTTCTTCATTGGGAGCTGGGTGGTACATCTTGTCACTCGTGCCTTCCAGGAACTGGGTATCTTTGCAGAGTCCTGGCGTCCCTGCCTTTATAGCCGCAGCTACATGCGTTCAGCCGCCATCGCGTCCCCCTTAGCTCTTTCCGGCCCCCCCTCTCACGGGGCGGGGTTTTGGCCTTCGCGCCTCTACTGCTCGAGAAGACGCTCGAGCGGGAACTTTTCGCGCCAAAGATGGCGGCTTCTGAAATTTTTCTGCCGGATACCTCCGGCGGTAACAAAGCGCACCTCTACCTGACGGCAGAGCGGTAAGATCCTGTTCATGACGCCAAGTTGTCGCGGGCGGTGAGGAGGGTGTCAGCACACCGCGCTCACCCCTTCTGCTCGGGTCCGGCAGCTGCTCACTGGTGGCTCGAGCGGTGGGCCGGATCCCGGGGTGTCTCGAGCGACACTCCTCGCCCGTGAGTGAAAGGGGGTGTTTGTTGGGTGAAGGGATTGTTATAGTTCGTGACGCCACCCACGGTTGTGGTGATTGCACCACCGCTGCTCAGTGTGGGGTTCCCGGGGATGGTGATGCGGAGCAGCCAGGTGTTGTGTTGCCCCTCCGTGGGTAGGGGTTGGTGATCCCGGGGTCCGGTGAGGAGATGTGAAGTGTAGGGCCTGGAGGGCGCAGGGACGCGGGGGCAGCGCTGTGCCTTGCGGCACTATGGTACTCACTCAGCCTGACACACGGACACAGTTTGTACGGTAAACCAACGGCTGGTAGGACGGTCCCACAGACGGCTGCACCTGCACTCCCGGTAGGTGACGGTGATGTCTCTCTTCCTTGCACCTATGTTGACTGATGGTAGCGGTGGATTCCCTCCGGTTACCCGCTCCCCGGCTGCAATCTGGGCCGGAGGAGCTCTACACTTTGCCCGCAGGCGCTGGCCCTGAGAAACTTGTGCCGTGGCGGTGGCGGTGTCTCTCCAATACGGGTTGGGCTGTTGCCTTCAATCGGGACTTGGTTGTTGGGGGATCTGCGTCCCCGTCACTGACGGATTTGGCAAATCTGGCGACTCCTAGCCTTGCCGGGGTCCGAGAGGCCCCTGCCCTGGTGCTGACTGTCCTTCGGAACACTGCTCCAGACCACCGGGCACACAGCCAACGGGGTCCTTCCAGGAACTTCCAAACGGTCCCCCTCCAGACAGTCACCGCCGTTGCTGACCTTGCTGTTCTGGCCCTCACAAAGCTGGACCCTTCAGGCTGTCTTTCTCTTCTGTCACTTTACTTGCTTTTCCTCCTTTTCTACTTTCACTTTCACTTTCTTAACTCCTAAACTGAACTCTGTTGTTTACTCAAGCTCGTCCCTGAGCTATCTGCTTGGTTTCTTCCTGCCTCCAGTGTTGTGAGCTCCTCGGTGGGCGGAGCCAACCGCCTGGCCCACCCCCTGGTGTGCATCATCAACCTCTGGAGGAAGGCAACAAGGATTTGTGGTTAGCTGTGATGTGCCTACCTGGAGTGTGGGGTGTGGTGGTGTGTGACCTGTGTCCCCTGGCTTGCCCAGGGCGACACATTACTTTTGCTTAACCAACAATCCCACGGACAATAACTTTTTTCCCCTTTCCAACACACCTGTTCCCCTTTCCACCAGCATTTGTCCTTTTTCAACTCATTTGGTATATGACCAAAAGTGCAACTTTGCAGGGACACCGTACTCAATGCCATGTCAGCACAGCAGACAGCCCTCGGTCCCTCAGATGTGGACAAGTAAAAGACCATTTCCTCCTATCCATGACAAAGCGTTGAGATTCACTCTGTGCAGTACTGGTGTTTACTGGAAAAGCAGATCTAAGAATCCGTACCACCTTCTGCAGATACTCCTGTATACGTGCATCCCTTTCTATGGCAGGAATTATTTCGCAAAATGTTGTCTTGTACCGGGGATATAACAGTGTGGCAACCCAGTAGTTAGCATTACTTCGAATTCGTACAATCCGAGGGTCATGTTGTAGGTAGTGCAGCAAGAAGGCGCTCATGTGTCTTGTGCATCCAGGAGGACCAAGTGCTTGGTGTGTTGGTGGCAGAGAGGTGAGAATCGTGCCTCCTTCCTCTGCCCTCTCCCCCCAACCTCGCACAACCGAAATGTGAGCAAGCTCTCACTCATCAGCTAAGTCTTCCATGCCCATCGCAAGTTCGTCCTCCATTTCTTCATGGGCTCCTGCACCTTCCTCAACAATTTTTGCTGATACTTTGCGCCCTTGTTAATCCCTATCCCCCACCATGACTGCTGCCTAGGTGCCGCTCACCGTATGGACTTTGTAGATCTTATTATCCCTTCTGCATATGACTCCTCCTGTACTTCCTCACCTTCCTCTTGGACCAACACCTGACTCCGAATAATGCTTACAGTGTGCTCCATCTTGTAGATGACCAGAATTGTCACGCTGAGAATGGCATCGCCAGTGCTAAACATCTTCGTCAACATTTGTAAACTGTGTAGAAGGGTGCATAGGTCCTTGATCTGACACCACTCCAGCAGCGTGATCTGCACCACCTCTGGATCAAGTTAGCCCAGGGTATACGTCATACCGTATTTCAGCAGGGCTCTGCGGTGCTGCCACACACGCTGCAACATGTGCAGATTCCAATTCCTGCGTGTCGGAACATCGCATTTCCGGCGTTTAACCGTCAGACCCTAAGACTTCAGGAGCGATGAAAGTTGTTGAGCTGCTGGGTGCGAAGGATGAAAGTGAGCACATAGCAGAGTGCCCGCTGCACAAGGCCATGTAGGCCGGGATGGTATTTTAAAAATTGCTGGAGAATCAGATTCAACACGTGAGCCATACAAGGCACGTGTGTCACATTGCCCTGACGAAGGGCCGCAGACAAGTTTGCATCATTGCCGCACACGGCTGTTAAGTCACCAACGTAGTCCACTCAATCAATTTGTACTCCGGTCGCCAGGTGACAACGTGTTCCTTTCGTGCATAGTGCTGATGATGGGAAAGGAGTCGATGCCTGCGGCACAGGTAGACGCAGGTTATGGTCACCTACTGGGTTGCGTTACCATGACAGATACAGAACCACAGGCTGAATGTAAGTGGTGGGTATCTTACAGATGAAGTACCATCATTCAGCTACAACCAATGGGAAGACACCACACCCTTTTTTAGGCCCCTCCTGTCTGCAGACCACTGCCAGACAAAGCTATGAACCTCTTGTTACTGTTACCCCCAGTTCAGTTTTATGAGTTTGTGTGCTTGTTACCTGACTACTTTTCCTGCTTGCTGTTTATGTACCTCGTTGGCCGATCCGCATTTCACCTCTGCGTGTTTTCTGATTAAGTCCTGGCCATCCCATTCTGTTCCTCTTCCTCAATTAATGTTTTTGACCCTGCATGACTACTATTCTCTGGAACTGCAGCCTTCCACAGGTATTGATCAACTTGGGCCCTGTGTAATTCCAAATCACTGTATAGGGGTTAAAGGGTTTCAGGGTTCTGGGTGTCCAGCTTGGTGAGTGGCTTGCCTCTAGCCTATCCTTTACAGACCATCTGAGTGTGTCGATCCAGGCAGGCGTTACACCGTGCTCTCTGCAGAAGGCCATGTAGGCCGGGATAGTGTTTTAAAAATTGCTGCACAACCAGGTTCAACACGTGAGCCATACAAGGCACGTGTGTCACATGCCCTGAAGAAGGGTCGCAGACTGGTTTGCATCATTGTCACACCCGACCTTCCCTGACTGCTGGTTGAGTGTAGACAACCAGTGATGAAACTCGGTCTCACTCTCCAGAGCTAACCGTCCACAATTCCTCAGCGGTGTCTCACATTTCCCCTACATTTCAAAGTAAACATTTGACTGCCTGATGGCCTTGAGCTCTGCTGCCAGCATAGTAAGGAGGTGTGTGGGATTCCTTGGGCGCAGTTACAAGGAAGGGTGGCCTGACCACACAGGGTTTGGGCCGAGGTGGAGGACCCACACGAGGTTGAGGAGGCAGAAGCAGTGGAGGAACTTGTACATACAGAGGAAGGATTGACACACAAGTCGTGGGGACGGCAAGACTTGTACAGCAAACCCTTCTCCATCTCTCACCATAGTTAACCAGTGCCGAGTCAGCAACATGTAACTACCCTGTCCATGCTTACTGGTCCAAGTATCTGTGGTGAAATGCACCCTGTCACACACAGAGTTTCTCAAGGAATCGGTGAGGTTGTGTGCGACCTGCTGTGGTAACGCGGGCACGCCTTTCTTGGAGGAGTGACGACTGGCCATCGGCTCTTGGGGCACTGCAATGGGCATAAGGTCTCGAAAATCCTCGGTCTCAAAAGGGTGTAAAGGCAGCCTTTCTGTTGCCAACAAGTTGCAGATGATGAAACTCAACCTCTTAGGCATGTCATGCCCTTCTAAAATCATGTAAAACACAGTGAGGGGACTCCAACCACAGTCTCCCTCGTTTCCACTAATTGGGCCACACACACCCCACTTGACTGGCATCACTTGATCCCCTTTTCAAAATGAAACAGATGCTTTGCATGAAGCACTCTCAAAAATACGCGTGCCTTTCGCCTCCTCTGGATGACCCAGGGGAAGAAAAGTCCTCTGAGAGCCATGACTTGTTCATCTTGGTTTTTTTTTCAAAAGCAAGGGGACTCCAACCACAGTCTCCCTCGTTTCCACTAATTGGGCCACACACACCCCACTTGACTGGCATCATTTGATCCCCCTTTTCAAAATGAAACAGATGCTTTGCATGAAGCACTCTCAAAAATACGCGTGCCTTTCGCCTCCTCTGGGTGACCCAGGGGAAGAAAAGTCCTCTGAGAGCCATGACTTGTTCATCTTGGTTCTTTTTTGAAAAGCGAGGGGACTCCAACCACAGTCTCCCTCGTTTCCACTAATTGGGCCACACACACCCCACTTGACTGGCATCACTTGATCCCCCTTTTCAAAATGAAACAGATGCTTTGCATGAAGCACTCTCAAAAATACGTGTGCCTTTCGCCTACCCTGGATGACCCAGGGGAAGAAAAGTCCTCTGAGAGCCATGTCCACATTGTCAGTGGACAGACACGTGTGCTTATCTGCCAGCAGACCCCCAGCAGCACTGAAGACAGGTTCCGAGAGGACGCTGGCTGCAGGACACGACAAGATCCCCAAGGCGTACGTGGCAAGCTCAGGCAATTTATCGAGATTGGAAACCTAAAATGAGCAGGGCTCAAGTTGCACAATAATGGCATCGACGTTTCCTTGCATATACTCATATATCTGTGTGTCCTCCTCTTTTTCCTTGTCCAGGTCTTTTGTTTTCGCATGAGTATATGTCCTTGTCACTTTCCCATGTGTTTGTGTTGTGAGTTGTTTGTCACCTCTTGGACACCTTTGAGGGTGTTTTCTAGGTGTTTTTATGTGTTTGTGAATGCCTGCCATTGTTTCCTATGCGGTTTGAGTTCGGTTCGTCGAACGTTCGATGAACCGAACTCGAACGGGACCTCCGTTCGGCGAACCGAACTCGAGCCGAACCACGACCGGTTTGCTCATCTCTAATCATTACGTCCAGGCCCTGGGGTTAATGTCAGTTGATAAGGGTCGGGATCTTGCTTGGATCCTACTTTGTCTAGGCCAGGATTCAACTGACAAAAGATTTGGAAATTGGTGTAGTTACTTTCTTTTTCTTGAGTCTGGGAATCTTTGGAGCAGACCTCTGATGCCCATGGAATAGAATGTGTGAACAGCTCTGCAGACTCACCCATGTGTGGTTCCCCACAGTCAGTTTGCCGATTGGTGACTTGTGATGCGAGGGGGGGGTTAAACAAGCCTAATTAGGGTAGCACCTCTGAGAAATGAACTGTGTGTGATGTTGGGGTGTAGGAAGAGGAGGAGATGCAGCACTTGCTATCCACTCTAGCACATGGTTTTTAGCACTCTCACTTCGAAGTTGAAGTGATGTGTGGCTGTCAAAGAAATCTAGCTGAGTAGACTGTCCTGTAACGGACATTTTTCTCAATTCTCTTGGGATAGGATGAACTGATGTTTGCTTACTAGAACTTTGATTAACATTAGAACGTGCCACACATACACCTCAAACACCCTGTCTATTCATCCTTTCACCACAACCTCGTCATGATTTACCACTCATGGTTGATGTATCCTTCTCCTTTTAAACAAATGTTTTGTAACCCTATGTTCACACCTGTCAAACACCTGACACAAAAGATAAATTATTTATTTCTTGCCTGAGATGGCAATATTGTGAAGACACTAAAAAGTACCAATTACTAGAACTGTGGTTCACTGCATAATTTAAAGCAGACACTTAAAAGTGCCAAAACCTATTTAGCTAGTTAACTAGCTAATTTACAATAGGCACTACTAACTAACAATACCTACAAATGTGGTTCACTGGCTAATTTGGAGCAGGCTGTAATAAATAGCAATACCTAGAAGTTTGATTGACTGCGTAATTTGTAGCAGGCACTCAAAAGTACTAAGACCTATTTAGATAGTTCATTATCAAATTTACAGCAGGTACTACTAACTAACAATACCTAGAAATTTGGAGCAGACAGTAATAAGTAGCAATACCTAGAAATTTGGTTCACTGCGTAATTTGGAGCAGGCAGTCAAAGGTTCCAAGACTTATTTAGTAGCATTCGGTATCTGACGAATAAAACAGAATCCGCTCCAATACTTTAATTTTCATTTCTGACTTCCTGGCACCTGTTTTCCAGCCAATGAACACATCTGATGTTGCTTGCCCTCATAGTAACGCCACAGCCATCTTTGTTGTAGTGTTACTGTGATTGGCTTGGCCATGCAGCGTCATAGGGGCTATATAAGCCAGAGGCCATTTTGTGAACACGCAGTCATTGGGGAGCTGGCGGTGTAGATAGACTGTATTGTGTGCGGGAAAGCGTTTGTAGATCTAACTAATAAATAGTCCTTCTAAGGGCTGAAGACAGTGTCCAGTAACTGCTAGCAGCTCCATAAATTGAAACACCGCAAATCTGTGAATACGGACCCAGCCATTGGGCCAGTGACAGTGCAGTGCTTTGTAAGTGATAGCGTTAGTGCTGCAAACTCCTAAATAGTCCTTGTAAGGGCTGAAAGCAGTAGTCAGTAGCTAGCAGCTCCATAAATTGCCAGGCTGCAAAACAGAGAATGCAGACCCAGCTATACGGCCAGTGTTAGTGCAGTGCTTTGTTTGGTGAGAGCGATCCATCTTTAAAAAAAAAAAAAAACCTCTTATTAGTGCTGCATATGGTATGTTAGTGAAGTGTCTGATATAGAGAGAGCTTCTTCAGAGGCAGGGAGAGTTTTAAAGCTGTCCTGACATCTGCTACTAATTAATCAATAATCCCAGCACAGTTGCGTCCTTGTGTTGGCTTCATAGCGAACATAAACTCCATAGTACCCTACTACTAAAAAAACCTAGTGTAAGTGTAAAAGAAAAAATTCAAAAAATTGCTGTCATGGCCTGTAGTTTTGCCTGAAGCCAAATACCATTATAGCACCAACCTAGCTTCCTGGTGTTTCATTCATATCATACAGAACCTAGATAGTGGCCTGCTGCTACTAAAACACAGTGTCAGTGTTACAAAATTTTAATTTATAGTCAGTGTCAGTGGCTCTACTTCTGCCTGAAGCCAAATACCGTCATAGGACCAACCTAGCATCCTGGTGTTTGCTTCATATTTTACAGAACCTAGATAGTGGCCTGCTGCTACTAAAACATAGTCTGAGTGCCAAAAACCAATACTAAAATAAAAGTGGTGACAAACCCTGTTTTTTTAGGGCTGAAAGACATTCACAACATCTTTGTCGACTCGTCCGAGTGGTACTTTGTCCAATAAAGGTACCTTGCGTTTTTTAGACTTACAGAAACAGCTATCGTGAGAAACTATTAAAACAAGTTTACCAACCTGGCATCAGTGTTGTTCCACTGCCTGTACAAAAGGTCACATTACAGTGTTCACCTTTAAATAATCAAACCCAAAAAATGGGAAGAGAGGCGGTAAGGGCCATGGATGAGGTGGTAGTGACAGTGGTGGTCGCCAGAGCAGTGTGACCAAGCCAAAGAAAAAGGTTCCTGCTTTATCTACCTCTGTCTTTCTATACCAATTTATTGTTCCATGTGGGAAACCACTCTTGCGCCCTGAACAGTGTGAACAGGTAACAAGTTGGCTAGCAGAAAATGCCTCCAGTTACTTGTAGTGTAGCAAATCCCAAGGGTCCACACAGACAGACTTGAGTAGCCCAAAGGCTGGGCCATCGAATCCTCAGCCTGGTCCTCCTTCCTCACAACATCAGTATTCTAAGGAAACATATGACCCCAAAGAAGGTTACTCTAAACAACTGTTTACCTTTGACCCTTTGACCTTCCTGGCCTCTCACCGCGCAACACCATCAATGCACGTGAGGCCGTGGTGTGCAATGATGCACAGATCTTTGAGCACCCAAGGCCAGAAGTAAGCCATGTTGTTGGCGTGACAAGCTGGGCAAACAGGTGGAAGTGTTTGAGGATGATGAGACACAGTTGCCCTCAGGTCAGCCTGAAACCTCCATTACCGAAGATGTTGTGCTTCAGGAATGTGAAGATGACCTGGTCGATGATGAGGTGACTGATCCAACATGGACGGGTGGCATGGATTGCGAGAGGAGCAGCGCAGAGGAAAATGTACCCATAGTCCGCAAAAAGGCTGTAAGAGATAGGGTTTTGACCACTGCCAGAGGTCCACAAACTGTGCACATGACACCACCACTTGTGTCATCTCAGAGTCCAAGGGTCCGAGCTGCAATTGTGTGGGAGTTTTTTTTCCCAAGAGTCCTTCGGACCAAACGGTTGCCATTTGACAAATCTGTCAGACCATGTTTAGCAGAGGCAGACATACTTCCAGCATGGGCACCACCAGCATGAGAAAATATATGTTAGCCAAGCACACCACTAGGTGGTTTAAAGCTCTAGGTAAAAAACACGATTTCCAGACTCAAAACACTGCCACTTCCCCAGGGCTGCCTGCTTCCCAAACTCGTGTGCAAGAAGGTGGCACTGATGCCTCCTTCTCCCAACCTGATGTTGGCCACACTCAATCATCATCGACCACATCTGCTTCGGTGTCCCAGAAATCCGTTCAGTTGTCCATACCACAAACCTTCGAAAAGAAGAGAAAATACCCCCTTACGCACTCAAGGGCACAAATCATAACTGCACACATTGCATGATTGATAGCCCTTGAGATGTTGCCATATCGGCTTGTGAGAACAGAGGCTTTCTTTAACCTTTTGGCGGTAGCAGAACATCGGTACTCTGTGCCTATTTTGCTCATTGTGTCGTCCCCGCGCTCCACAATCACGTATCCATAAACATCAAACGGGCTCTCATCGATTCCATAACAGGGAAGGTCCACTTAATCACAGACACGTGGACAAGCAGAAGTAGACAGGGACACTACATCTCACTGACGGCACACTGGGTGAACCTGGTGGCAGCTGGTACAGAGTCTGAGCCGGAAACATCCCATATAATTCCCACACCCAGAATAGCGGGCCCCACTTCAATCAAAGTTTCAGTAGCCTCCTACACAGCAACAACTTCCTCCTCCTCCTACTCTTCGTCTGGTTTCTGTGCATCCTCAACATCCACCGGTGTTCAACCGTCGTCATCATTCCCCAGCTGGGATCTCGGCAGCACTGCCTCAGCTAAGCGGCAACTCGCTCTACTGTAGCTCATCTGTATCAGTGACAAATCGCACACGGCACCTTAGCTTTTCAAAGCAATAACTGAGCAGACAGATAAGTGGCTTGTGTGGAGACATGGGGCTCAGTGGGTGCTCTCGTCCGCTAAAACCCGCCGCCTTTAGAAAGACAGCGTGGCTCAGGGCTCATCCCAACTGAACGCCGGCCTCCTTAACCATGGGCGTAACACTACTCAGACAACACAGGGTGAGGGAATCACAATAATTAGACTTTATTGGATCCCCAAACAATTAACGGCACATAACACATAACCAGCAAAACACAAATGTAACAGGCAACAGAGTCTCACCCTTCCGCTGGCTCACCAGGGATTTAGAATGTCCATGCCTCACAGGTTCCAGGGCTACTTACTCCAATCCGGCAGCACCCCGCTTTCGGCAGGCACCCACCGTGACTGGAATAACGCCAGATTTAGGAAGCTGGCTGAGGTCTGCAAAGTCTGTAACACGTGACTAAACTGTCCCAACCTGAGTATCCTCCTTAGGTAGTCCGGGTATGATGTTACAATCCTGGCAGCCGGAGTTGAAATCCCTAGGCTGTGGATATGGTCTCCAACCGGAACCGGAGTCCCAAGATTGAAGCCGTAAGATATCCTGATCCTCTAGTCAGCTCCTAAGAGCTTAGACTGGATCCATCAGCATCCATCAACAACCTGGTGGCTTAAAGAAGTCCTTTTTATAGCCACAGCCTTCCACTTGGATACACTGCATCCTCATCGGATTGGTTGGACAAGATTGCTTCTCCCATTGGATGAATTTCAAGCTGCATGGATAATGTTCATTTAAATGGTGTGCATAGAAAGACTGAGGATATCTACATGAAATCTGCAAATCACAGACTCGACAATGGCTACTAAGGTAATCACATTAGCAATACACAACTACATTACAATGGTTACTGGAAGGGTCTGGAGAAACAATAGCTAAGCAAACATGAGGTAATACACAATAGAACAATACATCTGGCTGAATGTTAAGAAACTTTAACCCATGAGAGGCATTTGGGTGTCCATGTCGTCACAGCTTGCACCGTTGTACCTCAGTCCAGGGATGGTAGTGTGCGATAATGGTCGTAATCTGGTGGTAGCTTTAAAGCTTGGAAAGCTTGCACACGTTCTTTGTATGGCCCACATTGTAAATTTAGTAGTACTGCACTTTCTCAAAAAATACCCTAAGATACCAGACCTATTTACTAAGGTATGACGTATTAGCGCTGATTTCCGCAAGTCATCTCATCTTTTGCTTGCCTGGCAGTGCTGCAACAGCGCTTACACTTGCCTCGTTACAGACTAAAATGTGACCTCCCTACAAGATGGAATTCAACCTATCATATGTTGGCCAGGATCCATGAGCAGCAGAGGGCTGTATCCCAATTTCAGCTGGAACATGCCCGTCAGACACAGCTGCCAGACATAAGTACTGCAGAGTGGGTGTGGATTGCAGACATTTGTCAGGTCCTAGAGAATTTTGATTACTGTACCAACATTGTGAGCAGTGGGGATGCTCTTATCAGCATTACCATTCCACTGATTTGTTTATTGAAACGCTCTCTGTATGGTCTGACTGACCACAGTGTTAATGCACCCAAGGTGTCTGTGGATCCAGACTTCACAATGGTTGCTAGTAATCCGCAGAATCTCGGCCAACAGGCTCAGGCCTCCTTTGGTCAGCATCATGAGGATAAAGAGGATGATGAAAAATAAGAATGGTTTGAAGTTTGTAACCAAGGGATTGACAACCCAAGCTTCAGGGCTGTCCAGCATGGATGGCCTGAGGAGGAGCAGGAGGAGGAGAGACAGACTGAGGAGGAGTTTTAGGGAGACAGAATGTATTCTTAGCAGTGACACACAAAGGTTTCCAGTTCGGATTGTGGCACACATGGCACAGTTCATGTCATACTGCCTTTCTCATGACTGTCGACTAGTCCACATTTTGGCACACAACAAATATTGGTTATGTACCTTCCTTGACACACGCTACAAAGACAAATTCGCTTTGCTACTTGTCGAGGCAAATAAGGATTGTACTACAGAAACATTCAAGAGGGCTGTAGTGGGCCAGTTGATAAAACGATTTTCCTCAGAAAATGCTGGCTTCAGAGGTAGTGTGTCATCTCACCCAACCGGATTACAAGAGAGGGCTACGCATAATAGAAGCAACACAGGCGGGGGACTAATGTGCCAAAACTGGTCCATTTTCCACAAACCATTAACTTCAAATCAGATACTGGTTGGGGGAACTATGACAAGGAGGGAACACTTAAGTAAGATGGTGAGGGACTATGCAGGTGACCATATCAGCGTTCTTTCAGAGTCTACAGTTCTCGTTAACTATAGGGTTTCCAAGCTCAACACTTGGCCAGACCTCGCTTTATAAGCTTTGGAAGTGCTAGCTTGCCCTGCTGCGAGTGTGTTGTCTGAGCGTGTTTTCAGCTCAGCGGGATCAATAATAGCATATACTCGCACACAACTATCCATAGAAAGGGTAGACAGTTTGACGATGATTAAAATGAACCATAAATGGATTGCCCCAGAGTATCTCAGGCCACCTGTTAACAAGACCCAATGATAACTGTAGCCCCAAAATTTGTATTTCTTAAGTTCAAATAAGTTCCATTGTTTCTCATTCAAGACTATTTTGTCTTCTATCATCTAATGAGACCACATGACTAATCTAACTTGTTATGCTGCTGTGATTTAATTGTTCGGACCAATCACCCAGGGCAATATTTTTCAAGCCTTTGTACATTATGCACTGGCACAACCACTGTCAAGCCTACACTGTGTATAACAATTGGTCAGGCAGTCTCTATTTATGTTCTTTATTGATGCTGTGCTCCACGGTGTGTTACACATGGCCCCCTGGAGAAACTGAATTTTTTTTAACTCCTTAGCATGTTATACACGGTTGCAAATCCTCCCAATTTAAAAAAAAGCAGTTGGGAAAACCTTCTTATGCTGTGCTCCATGGTGTCTGAACCATTCCCCCCTGGGGAAACTGCATTTCTTTTAACCTCCTTGGCATGTTATGCACTGTTGCAAATCTTCCCAATTTTTTTTTAAAAAAGCAGTTGGGAGTACCTTTTGATGCTGCGCTCCATGGTGCCTGAACCATTATCCCCTAGGGAAACTGAATTTTTTTTTAAATCCTTGATGTTAGCTAGTGGAATAAAGCCTGAGTTCCAGAGTGAAACAACTGCCACTTCCACGGTGCTGCATACTTCACAAACTGCGGTCTAGGAAGCAGGTGATGATGCCTCCTGCTCCCAACCTACTTTTGGCCAGATGCAATTCTCATCAACGACATCAGCTGCGATGTCCCAGCATGGCGTTAATTTGTCCATAAAACAGACATTACTAAATAATATGAATAGAATTTGAATAGAGGGCCACTGGAGGTGTTGTTGAGGAGGAGGGCAAGGCCAACATCCCAATAGGCACATTGTAGATGACCTTTTAAAGTGCTGCCAAATATGTCCCAAAAAACAATGTGCGAGACAGACACCAATATAATGTATGTTAGAGCCCTTTCTAATCGAAAAAGGGAGAAAAATTTAAAAATCGAAACGTGTGAACATATGCTAAAGTGTTTGTTTTTTTTAAGGTTGGGGCTTGATTTTACGTTTTATTAAAGTGATTAGGCACTACAAACTTGTTCTTATCAATTTCCCCTCTTTTACTTTGGTTTGAGAGCTGTTCCGGCGACTACGTTAAAGCCGCGTGCTGCTCTGAGCACGTTATTTCAAGACACCAGAAATGCAGTCACACACCTTCTACAGGCTGTGCCTATACTGTTTCTGCCTTTTCCCATCCATTTCAGCCTTTTCCTCAGTCACCACAGCTTGCCGTTAGGTCCAACGTGAAATTATTTGGGTTTCCCATAGACTTACATTGCGCATCGAATATTCGCGAATAGTCGAATATTGGCGACCTGTTTGTCCAATATTTTGGTATTCGATCATCCCTACTAACTAGCAATACCTAGAAATATGTTTTACTGGCTAATTTGAAGCATTCCGTAATAAGTAGCAATAGCTATTTAGATCCTTCACTAGCAACTCTTTAGCAGGCACTCAAAAGTAGCAATCCCTATTTCTATCATGAAATGCCGATTTGTGGCACACACCTTCCCCTACACTGGATGTCCCTATTCTACTCTATCGCTCTACTATCTATCTCAACTACCTATCATTAAACTCCTAGCTAAGCTAAATGGCTAGCAGTAGCAGTGGTAGCACCTTCACTAATGTTAAACATTCACAAAATGCTGCCGACGCTGCATGTCCTCATTTTATATGCAGAGTGACATGTGAATTTAGCAGGTAATTACAGAATCCCTTCTGTGAGAACCTTGTGAATGGTTGCTGTGCCAAAATTAGCTGCAGGTACATCCACAAAGAAAGTTATTGAACAAAACCAAACATTGCCAACTTTTGGGGAAAGTGCTCATGTTAACGAGCCCAAGCTGAATAGGCTAAAGGGGGCTTTACACGCTGCGATATGGCTAATGCGGAGTCGTTGGGGTCACGGAATTTGTGACGCACATCCGGCCGCATTAGCGATGTTGCTGCGTGTGACACCGATGAGCGATTTTGCATCGTTGCAAAAACGTGCAAAATCGCTCATCGGTGATATGGGGGTCCATTCTCGATTATCGTTACTGCAGCAGTAATGATATAGTTCGTCGCTCCTGCGGCGGCACAAATCGCTATGTGTGACGCCGCAGGAACGAGGAACCTCTCCTTACCTGCCTCCAGGCCGCTATGAGGAAGGAAGGAGGTTCTGCCACTCATCTCCGCCCCTCTGCTTCTATTGGGCGGTCGCTCAGTGACGTCGCTGTGACGCCGCACGGACCGCCCCCTTAGAAAGGAGGCGGTTCGCCGGTCACAGCGACGTCGCCGGGCAGGTAAGTATGTGTGACATGTCTGCGCGATGTTGTGCGGCACGGGCAGCGATTTGCTCGTGTCGCACAACAGATGGGGGCGGGTACCCACGCTAGCGATATCGGGACCGATATCGCAGCGTGCAAAGTAGCCTTAAGACTTATACCCAATTTGAAATTGGCAAACCTTTATTGAACAGGTTCTCTCTTATCTTCCCAGTAACAACTAATCCAATCCACACAGCTAAAGAAAGCAAACCATAGCTGTCTATAAATTAAGTTATGTGTAATAATGAGATATGACACAAAGAAAAAGTATTGTACACTTACTGAAATTTGTTTAATACTTTGTACAAAAGCCTTTGTTAGTGATGACAGCTTCAAGACTAGTTGTGTGCATTGCTCAGGTGCAATTTGGGGCAATTCTTCCACACTTTAAATCCTGAAGGTTCCATGGGCTTCTGTGGACTCTGAATTTTAGTTCCTTCCATAACTTTTCTATAGGATTCAGGTCAGGTGATTGGCTGGGCCATTCTAGCAGCTTTATTTTCTTTCTCTGAAACCAATTGAAAGTTCCCTTACCTGTGTGTTTGGGATTATTTTCTTCCTGAAATGTCCACTCTCATTTCATCATCATCTTCATCCTGGTAAATTGCAACAGATTTTTATTAGTGATGAGCGAGTACTAAAAAGCTCGGGTGCTCGAGGCTCGGGCCGAGCATCCCAAGATACTCGTGTACTCGGCCCGAGCACCGAGCCCAATGTTATCCTATGGGAGACCCGAGTATTTTTATGAAATGACCCCCGGCAGCATGTAGAAACCCTAAAAATGTCACAAAAGTCTCAGAAGAGTGCTCAAATGACATGGCAACAGCATGGGGAAGATCCCATGAAGCATTTATCACTCAAAAGTCACAGCTGTGAACAATTTTGTCCGCGTTTTACGCCATTTTTACGGACTCACCAGAAAACCTTCCAAAATGACACCAAAATGAATTTTCATGGCGGAAATGTTAAGGGCACATACCCAATAGTGAGATAGAGCTGGTGTATGTTACTTTTGGAGATTACATGAAAGATTTTACGTGAAAACATTGTGTGGCACTTCGATGTCCCTGAGAAGAGACGTACATGAAGGCCTCTTGAGTCTAATGTGCCCATTTTGAGGAAGTGGGTCTATTGTAGTATAGCCCTTTGGCAGGGCAGCCAAAAATTGGGAGGCTCCACGTTGTCCCTGGATAGAGACGTGCATGAGGGCCTGTAAACCTGAAGTGCCCATTGTAAGGAAGTGGGTCTATTGTAGTATAGCCCTTTGGCAGGGCAGCCAAAAATTGGGAGGCTCCACGTTGTCCCTGGATAGAGACGTGCATGAGGGCCTGTAAACCTGAAGTGCCCATTGTAAGGAAGTGGGTCTATTGTAGTATAGCCCTTTGGCAGGGCAGCCAAAAATTGGGAGGCTCCACGTTGTTCCTGGATAGAGACGTGCATAAGGGCCTGGAAACCTGAAGTGCCCATTGTAAGGAAGTGGGTCTATTGTAGTATAGCCCTTTGGCAGGGCAGCCAAAAATTGTGAGGCTCCACATTGTCCCTGGATAGAGACCTGTTAGGTTCTTAGTGCGTCCGTGCTTGCATTTAAAAACCGCACGTGTGTGCCTGTTGGTGGCAGCGTTCAGGTGCACTTGTGTGCGTTTTGCACAAACTTGGATATAACGCACAAGTCTAGTGAATACACATTAGCACAGCATTGCAAAATGCGCAAGGGCGTTGGCAACGAACAAGGAAGTGGACGTGATGGTGGTGCAGGCAGAGACCGAGGTCGTGTGCAAGCTCTAATTTCGCCACAACAAAGGGCCACATCTACTCGCTCGCACGTCCTGTCCCAAATTCTTGGGGACCGCAGCAGTACACCGCTCTTGAACCAAGACCAGTGTCAACAGGTTGTTAGTTGGATAGCGGATAATGCTTCCAGTCAGATTGGCACCACCACAAACACTCTGTCTTCCACACGGTCAAGTGTCAGTAGCCGTGATACTGCTCCGCACATTTCAGAACCTGATCCTCCTTCCTACCACCAGGCCGAGTACATGTCCACGGACATTACTGATCCGACACTTGGACACTCGGAAGAGCTGTTCACGTTTCCATTCACACATTCTGGCCTCTCGCCAGCTCCTGTTGAAGTGGGCCATGACGAGATTGTATGTACAGATGCCCAAATATTTGAGCAGCCACGTTCTCACGAAGTTGGCAACGTGTCTCAACAAGGGGTGGACGATGATGAGACACAATTGTCAGGAAGTCAGGAGGAGGAGCAGGGTGCGGAAGAGGAAGACGACGTGGTGGATGATCCAGTAACTGACCCAACCTGGCAGGAGGATATGCAGAGCGAGGACAGCAGTGCACAGGGGGAGGGAGGCGTAACATCCCAACAGGCAGTAAGAAGCTGGGTGGTGGCCCCAGGCAGACGTCAGGCAACCGTTCCCCGGAACAACAACACGACACAAGGTGCCTGTACAAATGTTAGGTCTTCCCGAGTCTGGCAGTTTTTTAAGTTGGCTCCAGATGATTCTAAAAAGGCCATTTGCAACACCTGCCATGCCAGCATCAGCAGGGGTACCAAAACTAGCAGCCTGACCACCACCAGCATGATCAGGCACATGTCAGCCAAGCACCCGACTTTGTGGGAGGTACAACAGAGTCGAGGAGCAGTGCTTGCTTATGTCACTGCTACGTCTTCGCTTGTTGTGCATGCGAGCCAATCCCCTGTCCATGCTGCCCGCAAACAAGCCTCCTCCGGCCCTGCACCTGCAGTTGCCAACGCAGAAATAACACCATCATCAAGCACGTCCTTGTCCCAGCGCAGCGTTCAGTTATCCATTCAGCAAACTTTTGAACGCAGGCGCAAATACACTGCCAACGCCCCACATGCCACACTTCTAAATGCTAACATTTCGCGACTGCTTGCGCTGGAAATGTTGCCTTTTAGGCTGGTGGAGACAGAAGCATTCCGCGACCTGATGGCGGCAGCTGTCCCACGTTACTCGGTCCCCAGCCGCCACTATTTCTCCCGGTGTGCCGTCCCCGCATTGCATAACCACGTGTCACAAAACATCACACGTGCCCTGAACAACGCTGTTTCAGCCAAAGTCCACCTAACCACAGACACGTGGACAAGTGCTTGTGGGCAAGGCCGCTACATCTCGTTGACGGCACACTGGGTTAATATTGTGGAAGCTGGGACCCAGTCTGAGCGAGGAACGGAATACGTCCTTCCCATACCAAGTTTTGCAGGCCCTACCTCAGTCAGGGTTTCACCCACACTCTACAGCTCCGGAATGTCATGCTCCTCAGCCTCCTCCTCCTCCTGCGCATCCTCATCCACTTTACCCTCCACACCAGTCCCAAGCTGGAAGTGTCGCGGGCGGAGGAAGGGACGCTGCGCTCTCCCACTGCTCGGGTCCGGCTGCCGCTGCTCTACGGCTGCTGCTGCTCGGTGGCTCGAGTGATGGCCGGATCCCGGGGACTCGAGCGGCGCTCCTCGCCCGTGAGTGAAAAGGGGTGGTTTGGGTTTTGGGGATATTGTCCGTGACGCCACCCACGGTTGTGGTGATTGTGTGGACACCACCGCTGCTCTGGACGGGGATCCCGGGAGCCTGTGACAGGGAGCAACTTTGTTGTTATTTCTCCCCTCCGTGGGTAGAAGGGTTGGTTGTCCCGGGGCCCGGTGATGGGGTAGAGATGGATGACAGGCGGGTTGCGGGGCCTGATGAGGTGCAGGGTCGCAGGGGCAGCGCTGTGCCGCACGGCATGGAGGTACTCACTCAGCCCAATGATGATGACACAGTTCACAGTAAAACAAGCGGCTGGATGGACGGGTCCCTCGGACGGCTGCGGTTGTTCCTCCCTGCAGGTTAGTGATGACTGTCTCTCCCTGCACATAAGTTCAGTGTTGGTAGCGATGGGTTCCCACCGGTAACCCACTCCCCGACCTGGATATGGGCCGGAGGAGTCCCTTTTGCTCACAGGCGCTGGCCCTGGGAGACGGTTGCCCTTGGCGGTGGCGGTGTCTCCCTTTCACGATTGGACGGTTGCCTTCTATCGGGGCTTGGCTGCTTGGAAACCCGGAGGTCCCCTTCACTAACGGATTTGGCAAATTCACGGTGACTCCAAGCCTTGCCGGGATCCGAAAGGCCCCTGCCAATGGTGCTGGCTTCTCTTTGTATACCGGTCCGGTACCGCCGGGTCACCACCCGTCCACGGTCCTTACGGCAGACTCCAATCGGCCTCCACTGCAGACGGTCACCACATCCTGCCAACCTTGCTGTCCTGTCCGGGCCACTCACCCGGACCAACTTCAGGCTCTTTGCTGTCACTTTTCTCCTCTCTACTACTTTCCTCCTTCCACTTCCTTAGCTTAACTCTCACTGCCTGTGTTTTCCCTACTCCAGGACTGTGAACTCCTTGGTGGGTGGAGACCAACCGCCTGGCTCCAGCCCCTGGTGTGGACAGCAGCCCCTGGGGAAGGCAACAAGGATTTTGTGTTTTGACTATGATGTGCCTGCAGGGAGTGTGGGGTGTGTAAGTGTTGTGCTCTGTGGCCCCTGGCTTGTCCAGGGCGACACAGAAGCACTGCAGCACTGCCTCGTGTGACAATGGCCGGAACCTGGTGGCGGCTTTGAGGCGAGGCCAGCTGACACATGTTCCATGCGTGGCCCATGTGCTCAACCTCGTGGTTCAGCGGTTTCTAAAGTCATACCCAGAGCTGTCTGATCTGCTGGTAAAAGTTCGCCGCCTGTCTGCACATTTTCGAAAGTCACCTACTGCTTCAGCCGGCCTTGCCGGCTTTCAGCGCCATTTGCATCTTCCGGCTCACAGACTAGTGTGTGATGTCCCCACGCGTTGGAATTCAACTCTGCACATGTTGGTCAGGATATGTGAGCAGAAGAGGGCAGTTGTTGAGTACCTGCATCACCTAAGCCGTAGGGAAATGGGTCAAACTCCACACATAACACCTGAGGAGTGGAGATGGATGTCCGACCTATGTACCATCCGCCAAAACTTTGAGGACTCCACCAAGATGGTGAGCGGCGATGACGACATTATTAGCGTCACCATACCGCTTCTCTGCCTTCTAAAATGGTCTCTGCTCAAAAACAAACATGATGCATTGCAAGCGGAGCGCGATGAGTTGGAGCAAGAAACAGTAGTGGGTGTGGGTGATAACACACAGCCCAGCCTCGTCTCATCACAGTGAGTGCAGTGGAGGACTATGACGAGGAGGAGGATGAAGACATGGAGCAACTCTCCGGCCAAATTGAGGATATGACAAGCAGTCATATCCTCGGTTCAGCGTGGCTGGCCAGAGGACAGGGTAGATGATGAGGAGGAGGAGGAGGACAGCATGTTCAGTCATCGTGTTGGTCAGGATACTGAAGTGATGGCTGTTAAGAGTCTGGCACACATGGCTGACTTTATGGTAAGCTGCCTGTCTCGTGACCCTCGCGTTAAGAACATCTTGGCCGACAATCATTACTGGTTGGTAACACTGTTAGACCCACGCTAAAAGGAGAACTTTATGTCTCTTATTCCCGAGGCGGAGAGGTCAGCCAAAATGCAGCAGTTCCATAAGGCCATAGTCACGGAAGTAGGCAAAGCATTCCCCTCACAAAACGCTAGCGGCATAGGTCAGGAATCAGTGGACAACCAAGGCGTACAGCCGAGAGGGGCACAAGTCCAATCCGCCAGAGGTAGGGGAACAGTCTTTAAGATGTGGGACAGTTTTCTCAGCCCCTCACATACCACAGCCCCTGAGGTGCGGGGTAGTGCCACAAGAAATCCTAAGTTTGCCCAGATGCTAAAGGAGTACCTTGCAGATCAAACAACTGTACTCCGACATTCCTCTGTGCCTTACAATTAATGGGTATCCAAGCTGGACACGTGGCATGAATTGGCTCTCTACGCCTTGGAAGTCCTGGCCTGCCCTGCCGCTAGCGTTTTGTCAGAGCGTGTTTTTAGTGCCGCAGGTGGAAACATTACAGATAAACGCACCCACCTGTCAACTGAAAATGCTGACAGGCTGACTCTGATCAAGATGAACAAGGGTTGGATTGGTCCAGACTTCACCACACCACCAGCAAATGACAGCGTAATTTAAAATTTGTAATGGCAATTTGCCATGTACCTCCACTCACCCATGGTAACATACTTCTGGACTTTGGCTAATCGCTGGACTGCTCCTCCTTCTCCTCATGCGCCATCATGATGACCGTTACAATAGTTAGGCCGTTGTTTCAGGTATACCCCCAGTGGTAAATTTTTTCGCCCATTCTTTCAGAATGGGCATTACAACGACAGGAGACCCGCTCCTTTGCAATGGGAACAATGTTTTGAGGCCCTCATGCACATCTCTATCCAGGGACAATGTGGAGCCTCCAAATTTTTGGCTGCCCTGCCTAAGGGCTATACTACAATAGACCCACTTCCTTACAATGGGCACTTCAGGTTTACAGACCATCATGCACGTCTCTATCCAGGGACAATATGGAGCCTGACGCTGCCACCGACTGCCACACACGTGCGGTTTTTAAATGCAAGCACGGACGCACTAAGAACCTAACAGGTTTTTAGGAGTGACAATTACTGAGAAGTCTGACACTATCAGACACTGCTGACTGACGTGTATTATTCACTAGACTTGTGCGTTATATAATAGTTTGTGCAAAACGTGCACCTGTACGCTGCCACCGACAGGCACACACGTGCGGTTTTTAAATGCAAGCACGGACGCACTAAGAACCTAACAGGTTTTTAGGAGCGACAATTACTGAGAAGTCTGACACTATCAGACACTGCTGACTGACGTGTATTCACTACACTTGTGCGTTATATAATAGTTTGGTAAAAACGCACACAAGTGCACCTGTACGCTGCCACCGACAGGCACACACGTGCGGTTTTTAAATGCAAGCACGGACGCAATAAGAACCAAACAGGTTTTTAAGAGCGACAATTACTGAGAAGTCTGACACTATCAGACACTGCTGACTGACGTGTATTATTCACTAGACTTGTGCGTTATATAATAGTTTGTGCAAAACGTGCACCTGTACGCTGCCACCGACAGGCACACACGTGCGGTTTTTAAATGCAAGCACAGACGCACTAAGAACCTAACAGGTTTTTAGGAGCGACAATTACTGAGAAGTCTGACACTATCAGACACTGCTGACTGACGTGTATTCACTACACTTGTGCGTTATATAATAGTTTGTGCAAAACGTGCACCTGTACCGCTGCCACCGACAGGCACACACGTGCGGTTTTTAAATGCAAGCACGGACGCACTAAGAACCTAACAGGTTTTTAGGTGTGACAATTACTGAGAAGTCTGACACTATCAGGACTGTTTTAGACTGTGTACACCAGCCCCAGATATGATGAAGGCTGGTATACGGTCACCACTAGGAATGGCTATATACCCTGCCTGCCTGCCTGCCTGTATACTGCTACAATAGTCCTGACAAGGACTCTTCTGGTCACTAGCCTGTATTCTGACCTGGCTATACCCTGCCTGTATACAGCAACAATAGTCCTGAGAAGGACTCTGCTACTGTACTCCGACCTGGCTATACCCTGCCTGCCTGTATACAACTACAATAGTCCTGAGAAGGACTTCTGGTCACACTGTTTGCAGCCCTGCTACGGAAATAGCTATAAAGGGCCGCAAACCTTTCCCTGAAGCAGCAACACTCTCCCTGCACTGACTGTCTGGATGGCTGTGTGCAGAGCACAGCGCGCCCGCCGGTATAAAGGCTCGGTCACACTGTGCAGGCCAGCCAATCACTGCAATTCCACAACTAACAGGGCTGTGGCATTGCAGTGGTCTGCCAGCCAATCACTGCATGAGGGCTGGCTCTCAAAAGAGCGCCAACATGCAGGGATGAAGACCACGAGTACAGCACAAGTATCGCGAGATTACTCGGTCCCCGCCGAGTAGCCCGAGTACAGTGATACTCGTGCGAGTACCGAGTAGTAACAAGCATACTCGCTCATCACTAATTTTTATCATCAATGTCTCTGTAGATTTGTCCATTTATCCTTTCTTTAATTACATGACGTTTGCCAGTGCCAGTATGCTGAAAAACAGCCCTACAACATTATGTTCTTACCTTCAAACGTCTGGTGGATTTGGGGAGATATGCAATGCCTTTTGGCCTTAAAACATGGTGTCAATTATGGCATTCAAAGCGTTACATTTTTGTTTCATCTGACCCGACTATATTCTCTGTTGTGAATGTCATCCGAGTGGGTGCTGGTGTGGAGCTCTTTCTGGTGGCCAGGAATGGTAATGAAGCTGAAGTCTGAATCTGTGGCCCAGACAGGTGTGGGTGTTAATTGGGAATCCAGGAAATCCTATTGCAAATCAGCCTAGTGTATTTAGGAGAGCATTTTCTGCTTGGCAGCCACCGGTGGTAATGCTTCCTGCCTGCTTCTGAAGATGTCTGGGAGTTTTCCCTTCAATTTCTCCCATTTCATCTGTGCCTGAATCTACTTCAGATACGTTTGCTAGTTTCTGTGTTTAATTGCTGAAATTGCACTTAAGGATGTTTCTGCTTATTCCATTTGGTTCTGTGTTCAGTTTTTTGTATGTGAGAATCTGTCTTTCTGCTTCTGTGAACAGGGCAGTTCCTCCAGCAAGAAAGGGAGCTTGCACTCTGTTCATGCTTGGATTATTTGCACTTAAATATTATTTGTTCTGTGATTTTGTTCCTTTCCATTATATCTGCAGTTCTGTCTAAAGTGTCTGGCACAAGAGTACCTGATATAGTGGGGAAGAGACCGTGTGGTCTTAGTATTTTTTATTATCAGGAGTTTGGTATTTTTTGCAGGGTTTTTTGCTGGCCGCAATCAGTTATCTGTTCTGTCCTGTCGTATATAGTAAGTCAGGCCTCACATTTGCTAATCCATATTTTCTATACGTGTATTGTGATTTCTTACATCACCGTTGTTGCATGTTGGGGGCTTACTTTTATTTGGGGACTGCTCCGAGGTAAGTTAGGATTCCTCATTTCTATCTTTAAGGTGTAGCAAGTTTCTCAGGCAGTGACAAGGTATCTGTGTGATACAAGGTATCGGTGTGCTAGGAACATCCCACTGCTATGTCTAGTTTTTTCTGATAGTTATGGGATTGCGGTCAGCTCAGTTTCCAACTACTCTTGTGGTTTTGTTTTTTCTTGATTAATGGGATTTTTTGTGATTGTCCACGGTTACCAGATCATAACAATTCTTCCAGTATTTCACAGACTTGTCTAAATGTTGTTGAGCAACAAACTTTAAACTAGCTTGAATATGCTTTTTGTTCAGCAATGGAGTCTTGCGTGGTGAGTGTGCATTTAGGCCATAGAGGTTGAGTGCATTACGTAATGATTTCTTTGATACAACTGTACCTGCTAATCCTAGGTCTTTCTGTAGTGGTCCACATGTGGTCTTTGGCTCTTGGACAACTGCTCTGATGTTTCTTTTCACTTCTCCATCGGAAATCCTGGTTTTGACCGGTTTATGATGACATTCTGTTCTTTCCACTGCCAGATAGCACCTTTAGGAATATATTTACTTAGAAAATTGGTATCGTGTTCAATACTCAATTTACATGCTATATATCACTGTAATAAAAATGAAGGTCTGAAAGTGGTACAGCTGACTTGTGCTGACCCCATATGGAGAAAAGTATTCTTAAAGATTGTGGTATAAATAAGGCTATTTTAGTCAGTTGTGTTTTGTAAATTTTAAAAATTGATGACATTTCCATTAATATGAGTTGTGAGCTTGATGTTTAAACAAGTATCATATAAACAATAAATGAATGGTTCAGACCGCGCTTTGATATCTTTCAAATAAGTAAAACATCTTCAAGAAAGTGAATCCATGAAATAGCAAAACTTGATTGCATATAATTACAGATGAATGAATGAAGGTTCGGTGTTTGATGTGCATATACACAGACTTTACGAAAAAACAGAGCTCAGGTATGCAGACCACTTGTGCGAGCATCACTGTGCTCAGATACGCTCGGTGCTCAACCCAGTGCAAGCCATTTGCAGTGTTTGAATGGCTCGCACAGGGGGTAAAAACAGCATGATAGGATGTAGTGTGCACAAAAATAAAATGGAAAAATCCTGCCCATTGGCCCCTCTAAGTGATATATTTATGGCTGGCTGCATGTGGGCGAAGACCCGAACTGCCCAATTAATGACTTCTGTTGGGGTTCAGGTCTAGTTTCGTCCCAAACTGAACTTTGTGTAAAGTTTGGCTGAACCCGCCAAACCGAACATCCACAGGTCTGCTCATCTCTACACATAATCAATTGTTTCAATATGCTCACAAAACCATAGGCTGAAAAACATGTGGACATTCGAGGGTGCATAAGTCACAATATATATTGGCATATAATGTAAGTATGATAGTAAGAACAAAGACTAATCTGGTTACCATAAGACGCACTTTTTTTCCCCCAAATGTTGGGGGAAAGTGGGGGGTGCATCTAATGGTCTGAATGTAGGGCATGGCTGCGGGGAATGAGGGTGCTGCGGTGGAGCGGGTCATCAGGAGCATGAGCAGGCAGCAGCAGTGCCTGCCGTGACCATGTGGGCCTGCTCATTACATACGCACGCCCATCCTCCCGCCCATCTCTCAGCGCTGAAGCCGCGGCTGATACGTGGGCGTAATGATGGGCGGGGACGCGCGCGTAATTAACAGCCGGCCGTGATCACCCCTGGCAACTATAGCCTGGAGTGATCATGCACGGTGTTATGAACCGGCGCCGCCATAGCTGCAAGCAGCCTGCTGCGGTTCCTGTTGCGCCCAGGCGGCGGCTGCCGTTCTTGGCCGTGCCTCAAGTTGTCCAGTTGGCTGTTCCTTCCACCACGTCTAAGTGTGGAGAGGCGGCTAGTGCGCATGCGTGCGCCGATTTACCCCAGCTAGAGTTTAAGCCCGGTGTTTTGCCTAGTGAGCATGCTCAGCCTGTTTGTGTTATGTCTGAGACTAAGTCCTCAGTTCAGGCTACTGAGCATGCTCCCACAATTAACCCTAACAGCCTCTTTGCACAGGTACTTGGACTTCGTGCTGTGTCCAAGTTCTGGGATGTGCCTACTGAGCATGCTCAAACTGATAGTCTGCTTTCTAAGCCTGTGGCTCAGGCTACTGAGCATGCTCAGGCACTTAGTGCATCAGAGGCTAGGTCCGGTAAGGACCTCACTGAGCATGTCCGTGAGGTGGCAGGCCCTGATAGGGCAGAGGGTGTCAGGTGTCCTAATGATGTGGCAACTCCGGACTGGCTCGCAGAGGCCCGCCCCTATGATCTGGCACCTCAGTATTGGTCGTCAGACGATGACTGGTAAAGTGTATGGGGCGTGGCTGCCATGAGGTCATCAATGACGTGGCGGTTCCGGATAGGTCGCATGTGACGTCACTGATGACATGGCACTCTGCTATTGGACCTTGGTGGTTCCACCCTGGGTTTGGGGCGGACCCAGGTTATAAAAGAGGCTGGAGACAACATGGAGGTGCGCAGTCTTCACTTTTGCTCAGTCAGAGCACACTTCCATGTTAGAGCCTCATTGCGGCATAAGCCTATGTTGGGAATCGGTAGGTAGGGTTAGGCGAACGGTGCCTGTCACGCCAAGATTCGTGGCTCGGCACATCAGGGTCAGGCGCCGTGCTTCCCTCCTGCCGTTCCAGTCTTGCTATAGCAGCCCAGTGGCGTTAACTGGGCTGCGGCTGCTGTGCTTCCTTTCCGATTGTGCTCCCTACGCACACGGACAACGCACCTGCTGCGCCAACTGTCCGATTGAGCCCCCTACGCACACGGACAACGCACCTGCTGCGCCACCTGTCCGATTGTGCCCCCTACGCACACGGACAACGCACCTGCTGCGCCACCTGTCCGGTTGTGCCCCCTACGCGCACGGACAGCGTACCCCAGGACCCCTGTGGAGTTAACAGGGTGTTCCTTATCCTCCTCGGCTTCCCGGTCAACGCTACTGGTGTACCCATCTGGCCTGACGTGTCCTACACACACGTGGCCAGTCGAGAGGTGGCCAGAAACGCTAATCGGAGGACCGCTCGGCCTGACGTGTCCTACATACGTGGCCGACAGGGTGCTTTCGTGGCGGTCTTCCGGTCAACGCTACCTGGTTACCACCCGGCCTGACGTGTTTCCTGCACACATGGTTGGTGTAGCGCTAGGTGCACCAAAACGCTAATCGGGTTGTCGTCCGGTCTGACGTGTCCCAACACACGTGACCGGTTCCCAGAGTTCCTGGGTTATCTCAGAGCCATCCAGCTCTATAGTCTCCGCCTAACCCTCAGGTGCCAGCAGCTCCTTTGTCATCTGGAGCACGGTGAGCCCCGACTGGCGATTAGGATATATACCCCCTGGTCCTAATCTGCCGGTCCCCCCGTAACAGTAAGACTGCACCAGGGTCTGGCTGGCATGGCGGAGATGGAGCAGCTACGTCAGTTCATGCTGCAGCTTGATGCCAGAGTGAGGTCTCTGGAGAAGTCTGCTCTTGCTGCTGATATGGATGATGTGGTGGCTCAAGCGGCTGCAATGGTGTCTGTCACCAAGCCTACTCCAACCCTCTATCACCTCTCACTGCCCAACAAGTTTACGGGGAGTAGCCAGGCATGTAGGGGATTCGTGAACCAGTTGTCAGTTCATCTAGAGCTGTTGGCTGCACTGTTTCCTACAGAGAGGTCGAAGGTGGGGTTTATCATCTCCTTGCTCTCCGATAGAGCACTGGAGTGGGCTACACCATTGTGGGAGAGGAATGACCCCGTAGCACAGGACTCTAAGGAGTTTTTGGAGTCCTTGCGACAAGTGTTCCTGGGGCCTCAGGTCACTCACGACTCGGCCATACAGCTACTGACTTTGGAGCAGGGGCGTACCTCCTCAAGTCAATATGCTGTGAGTTTCCGGACACTTGCTGCAGAACTGGGGTGGTCAGAGAGGACTCTCATTCCACTGTTCTGGAGGGGATTAGCCTCGCACGTGAAGGACGCATTAGCGTCGCGTGAGGTACCAACTACCCTTGAGGGCCTCATGACTCTGGCTACCCGCATTGACCTGCGGACCTCCGAACGTCAGCTGGAGCGCAGGTCAGAGGGTCGTTCAGCCACTGTAGTGGTCTCTCCTACTGCACCTCCCTTAGAGGACATCTCTGTCCCTATGGACATCTCTAGGGTTGGTGTTGCTAGGTCTTCAAGTCGCAAGTGCATTTCCTGTTTCGCTTGTGGGCAGTATGGTCATTATTCCAACCGTTGCCCAAAGCATCAGGATAAGCGACCACGATTGGTGACCATAGCTGGAGGTAGACTGGACTCTGCGTCATCCATTAGGGTGACGTTTCCCGCGTCCATTTCCTTTAAGGGGTCAACATGGTCTACAAGGGCAAGTGTGGACACAGGTGCTGGGGATAGTTTCATCTCCTCCTCTTTTGCCCGGCGGCATGCCATCCAGCTGGTGCAAATGCCAAGGCCAGTGAGAGTCCGTGTGGTGGATGGGTCCTTGTTGCCCAAGGTAATTCACCAGCGGACAGTGCCCATTACCCTTGCCATGTCATCTGGGCATAGGGAGACCATTTCATTTCTGGTTCTCCCTAAGGGTGCAGATCATATTCTGCTGGGTATTCCTTGGTTGAAGCGGCATTCCCCACATATCGACTGGTCGTCTGGAGTGATTACGAGGTGGAGCGAGTCTTGTAGCTCCCACTGCATGTCTCCATCTTCCGCCCATCGTTCAGTGGTATCTGTGGCAACTATAGACCATTCGAGTGGGAGGGCCGCTAGAGGGGGGGGTACTGTTACAAACCGGTGCCGTCATAGCTGCAAGCAGCCTGCTGCGGTTCCTGTTGCGCCCAGGCGGCGGCTGCCGTTCTTGGCCGTGCCTCGGGTCGTCCAGTTGGCTGTTCCTTCCACCACGTCTAAGTGTGGAGAGGCGGCTACTGCGCATGCGTGCGCCGATTTACCCCAGCCAGAGTTTAAGCCCGGTGTTTTGCCTAGTGAGCATGCTCAGCCTGTTTGTGTTATGTCTGAGACTAAGTCCTCAGTTCAGGCTACTGAGCATGCTCCCACAATTAACCCTAACAGCCTCTTTGCACAGGTACTTGGACTTCATGCTGTGTCTAAGTTCTGGGATGTGCCTACTGAGCATGCTCAAACTGATAGTCTGCTTTCTAAGCCTGTGGCTCAGGCTACTGAGCATGCTCAGGCACTTAGTGCATCAGAGGCTAGGTCCGGTAAGGACCTCACTGAGCATGTCCGTGAGGTGGCAGGCCCTGATAGGGCAGAGGGTGTCAGGTGTCCTGATGACGTGGCAACTCCGGACTGGCTCGCAGAGGCCCGCCCCTATGATCTGGCACCTCAGTATTGGTCGTCAGACGATGACTGGTGAAGGGTTTGGGGCGTGGCTGCCATGAGGTCATCAATGACGTGGCGGTTCCGGATAGGTCGCATGTGACGTCACTGATGACATGGCACTCTGCTATTGGACCTTGGTGGTTCCACCCTGGGTTTGGGGCGGACCCAGGTTATAAAAGGGGCTGGAGACAACATGGAGGTGCGCAGTCTTCACTTTTGCTCAGTCAGAGCACACCTCCATGTTAGAGCCTCATTGCGGCATAAGCCTATGTTGGGAAGCGGTAGGTAGGGTTAGGCGAACGGTGCCTGTCACGCCAAGATTTGTGGCTCAGCACATCAGGGTCAGGTGCCGTGCTTCCCTCCTGCCGTTCCAGTCTTGCTATAGCAGCCCAGTGGCGTTAACTGAGCTGCGGCTGCTGTGCCTCCTTTCCGATTGTGCTCCCTACGCACACGGACAACGCACCTGCTGCGCCACCTGTCCGATTGTGCCCCCTACACACACGGACAATGCACCTGCTGCGCCACCTGTCCGATTGTGCCCCCTACGCACACGAACAACGCACCTGCTGCGCCACCTGTCCGGTTGTGCCCCCTACGCGCACGGACAGCGTACCCCAGGACCCCTGTGGATTTAACAGGGTGTTCCTTATCCTCCTCGGCTTCCCGGTCAATGCTACTGGTGTACTCATCTGGCCTGACGTGTCCTACACACACGTGGCCAGTCGAGAGGTGGCCAGAAACGCTAATCGGAGGACCGCTCGGCCTGACATGTCCTACACACGTGGCCGACAGGGCGCTTTCGTGGCGGTCTTCCGGTCAAAGCTACTTGGTTACCACCCGGCCTGACGTGTTTCCTGCACACGTGGTTGGTGTAGCGCTAGGTGCACCAAAACGCTAATCGGGTTGTCGTCCGGTCTGACGTGTCCCAACACACGTGACCGGTTCCCAGAGTTCCTGGGTTATCTCAGAGCCATCCAGCTCTATAGTCTCCGCCTAACCCTCAGGTGCCAGCAGCTCCTTTGTCATCTGGAGCACGGTGGGCCCCGACTGGCGATTAGGATATATACCCCCTGGTCCTAATCTGCCGGTCCCCCCGTAACACACGGCTGTATTCACTGCCCCCCGCACATCATCATCAGCGCGGTGAAGTGAATCAATGTACTCACCGTTCCCCTGCAGCATCGCGATGTCCTCCAGTCTGCCTGCCGCGCTGTGTGGACTGGACTAGCGGTGCTCACAGCGATGACGTCATCGCTGTGCGCACGTGTGTCTTCACAGCCGCGTCGGCAGACTGGAGGACAATACATCGCAGTGCTGCAGGGAACGTGGCCGACTCAACACAGCACTGCCGACAGACAGGAGGAGGGGCGACGCTGCGTGGAACAAGGAAAGGTGAGTGTAAACTGTGAAACGTTGCTTACCGCAACCCGGGGGTTTTACTCGCTTGCAGCGGTGCAGGGTAGCTTAGGCATACACAGGCAACACAGTCTCTCTCAAAAATGCAGCAGTTTATTAGTAGCCAACATAAACTGCCCTTCCAAAACACAATGAAGCCTCTCCTGGCCTAAAGGAAAATATAACATCCACATACCGTGGGCTTCCAGTCCAATTAAGTGTCCATAGTGGATTCTCCACACTCTGGCTCCAGCCAGCGAACACAAATCACTGTGGTTGCTTCCTGCAGCCTCCAGCCCTCTCCAGCCAGGCTGCAGTATTTTTCCCCAGTCATCACCGGGACTGATTTCCAGGAGTCTCTCTTCAGTCTTCACACAGACTGAGATCTCCAGCACACATCCTCCATGTGCAGCACTCTCAGGCTTCTCTCTGTTTCTAAAACTAACAGTCTCTTAAAACCCAACCGGATACACCCACAGGTGGAGGTATGTGATTCTCCAGCTCTGTCCATCACACTGATCACAGTTTAAAGGGAACCTAACCCTTAATTACAACCCAAGTTCTGTGGAACTACAAGTCCCACAGTCACACCTTCAGTTCAATATCACAGGGGGATCCTTCTCCACTGCGACCATCCACAACATTGGTGGTCGCTACCTCACAAAACGTTTATTTTTTTGTGTGTGCCGCAGGATGGGGGTATATGAGCAGGATGATGGGGGTATATGAACAGGATGATGGTATATGAGCAGGATGGGGCCATATACCAGGATGATGGGAGTATATGAACAGGATGATGGCATATAGCAGGATGATGGGGGTATATGAGCAGATGATGGGGGTATATGAGCAGGATGATGGGGGTATATGAGCAGGATGATGGGGGTATATTAGCAGGATGTGGCCATATACCAGGATGATGGCCTATAGCAGGATGATGGGGGTATATGAGCAGGATGATGGGGGTATATGAGCAGGATGATGGGGCCATATACCAGGATGATGGGAGTATATGAACAGGATGATGGCATATAGCAGGATGATGGGGGTATATGAGCAGGATGATGGGGACATATACCAGGATGATGGGAGTATATGAGCAGGATGATGGCATATAGCAGGATGATGGGGGTATATGAGCAGATGATGGGGGTATATGAGCAGGATGATGGCGTATATAAGCAGGATGATGGCGTATATAGCAGGATGGGAGCACATACCAGGATGCAGTATACAGCAAGATGGGGCTATACCAGGATGAGGGACATGTGTGTGTATATATATATATATATATATATATATATATATATATATATATATATATATATATAAGGCAGGAGGATCATTACCGGGATGGGGTACCTTAGTAGAGAATTTGGGGATATTACCCCCATAATAGTGTAAGCAGCAGATCCTCGCCCCATAACAGTGTGTCATGACCATATTTTTAAAATTTTATTTTCCTATTTTCCTTCTCTAAAACCAGGGTGCGTCTTATGGTCCGGTGCGTCTTATAGTCCGAAAAATACAGTAAGTCCTACTCCTTACCTCCATGAGTCAAGTTTTCTAAAATTATAAGGTAATTTAAAAATAACTACGGCACATAGCAGAGATAATTGCATACTCGTATTTAATATTATTTCTTGAAAGCAGTGTACAAGGCATTTTCTGACAAATCTGTGTCTACGTGCGTGTGAATTATTCGCTTTATACAACATAGAAAGTTGTATATTATGCTCATATGACCATAATTGATATTCCAGGGCGATCGCTGGAAGCTGGGGATTATCGGTGCACAATTTCTTTAGAGGAAAAGTCTACAAAGACAAATGAGATAATGTTTAATAGGATAAATATAGCAGATTGAAATCTTAAGAATATAAGCCAAGATAAGCTATGCGTCATGCATTTTTCATAAGTGTACGAAGTTTAAATGGGCCTCTGATCGAAATACACAAAACAACCAATTTCTTTTTATTTTAGCACTTTAGTTTGGAGCCTTATATCAAATTAGGGATCATTCATCATGTCCAAACATGATAGATAAAGTAACAAGATTTCCCACCATTTATAGTTGAATCAATACATTCAGTTGACTACTTAGTGGCAGAAAATGCTTCTGAGCAATGTCCAGTTTGCCAGGGTAACCAGCCTGCCTGACATCTTTCTTTTTAGATTATAAATCTACAGCACTGCAGTCTTGCAGTGCTGGGGTCCTGGGTTCTAATCCCACCAAGGACAACATCTGCAAGGAGTTTGTATGTTCTCCCCGTGTTTGCGTGGGTTTCCAATGGGTTCTCCGGTTTCCTCCCACACCCCAAAGGTACAGATAGGGAATTTAGATTGTGAGCCCCAATGTGGACAGTGTTGCTGATGGATATAAAGTGCTGTGGAATTAATGGCGCTATATAAGTGAGAAATATTATTATAATCACTACATACGTGTCTTTCAGTATACACAAACATCAAAGAAAGAGAGAGATTTGGGGACTTGGCATTGAATATAGATGTAATAATTTTGTTATCATATTCAACAAAGTAAAAGATGAATAAAATAATAAATAAAATAAAAGTAAAGTAAAGTGATTGTAATAAAGTTACAAATTATTTATGGCATTGACCATTGGTCAATGACAATAGAACAGAGGGCCATTTTAGTTTCCTAAAGGGATGACCTTGAGCATAGCCAGAAGTGGACATTTTATTCTATGTCTAATTCTCAGCAATAGGCAGGCATGATAATGCAAATGACTGAATACTAATAAATGTATAACAAGTCTCTATATTAGTAAGATTAAAATAGTTTTTGAATGTGAATATATTTCTTTATATGTCATTTTTTATTATTTTCCTTTAGTCAATTTATAGTAAGAAATGGACAGCATATCACATTACTGAATCGAGTTGTCCCATCTTGCACATATTGAAAGCTGAGATTTACAATTACAGCTGATCAATTTATTAGGCTTATCCTGTGACATTTCAAGTAAATGCCTTCCTGTCAGATGTGCATATACAATCTAGAGACAAATAACATGTTTATGTAAGATGTGCTCATGAAAACAGCATCTGATAAAGAAAGGTTGACAGAGGAGACAATGCATTGACCCAGGAAGCATACGGTCAGTGACCCTAATTCCTGAAATAAAATCCATTCAGATGATGGTATCACATCTTCCTGCCTTGAGTAAAAGAAATCTCCAGCTGCATTTGGTCCACACTGTATTACAATTAATTGTCTATAGTCTATGTGACAAAAATCCGCATAAGGCATAAAAGGAACATTTCTACTAAAAGCATATGTGTCTTCATTTCAACCTTTTTTATGCATTTTTCATGTAAATGTTAAAAAGTCTAGCCCAAAAAATGATTCCAAATTAAATTAGAAATAATAAGAGTTTTCACCAATTTTCCATCAATTACATCAGACCTGATTCCATTGTCAGAGCCCAAAGATGTAAAATAGAATCTGTTTACAATTGATGTTTTGTTAGCAATGTTGGGGTGATCACCACTGGCTGCTGCGGTGAGCCAGTGGTGATCCCCGCACATATCTGCTGATTTGAACAGCAGACATGTGTGCATCACAGGCGTAGGTGGATCCAAGATTCACCTGCGCCTGTTAATGCCTTAAATCATGCTGTCAAAATGTGACAAATAAACAAAAAAAACGCCTCACTGACCAAGATACATATGGGACTGAACTGCTAGGTCCTGCACGGATGATCCCAGGTGAGGACGTCCACAATTCAGAAAGAAGGCAAAATATCCAGCGGATTACAGGCGAAATAAGATAAAAAAAACCCCCTTCTTTATTCCTTACATTAAAAGTCCATATCACGTAGAATCCAGCAGATACAGGCAGATACAAGGCATATGATAATAAGTTTCATCCAACGTGTTTCGACATGTTAGATTGTCATAGAGCCTTATTCATGGATTCATATATATATATATATATATATATAATATATATATATATATATATATATATTATATATATATATATATATATATATATATATATATATATATATATATATATATATATATATATAAAATATATAGATAGATATAAAGATAGATAGATAGATAATAATTAAGACAGCAGTAACTCGGTAAAGAGCTTTTAAATTTTATCTTCAGGAGCTCATTACTCCCAACTCCTGTTTTTTTTACCTTTACTGGTTGCAGGGTAATCCTAAAGACTGACACTTTGGACCAGAAGCATTGTTTCTGTGCTTGTCCAACCTGTGCACTTTTCCAGCATTCTGGAAGAGGAAGCTTCATGGGGGAAGTGCAAGAACACGGAGACTGGGCAGATCCTACCATTTTGCCAGAAACAGTGCAGCACAAATACAGTGGTGTTAAAAAGGGGGAGAACGTAGGCTCATGACCTCTTGAGGTTACCTCAGGGTTCCCTGACTGGCCCTAGCACCAAGGCCATGTCCTCTTGCATTTGAGCCCTTTTCTAGATTTCTTCCTTTAAAGTATTATTAAATCAAACAATGGGAACAAGATATTCATGCAAAAAATATTTTTAATAAGATTTTAATGATACAAAGTAAACAAACATCACAAACAGAAACACTTCCTTGAGGAACTGAAATGCATGCCAGACAATATTTTCAATATATTTTTTATATAGCTGCAAGGTATCAGTCGGTATTACCTAATTTTACAGACCCCCTGACAATCTCTTGTTCCCATTGTTTGATTTAATAATGGTTTGTTGAAAAAATTCTACGATGAAGTGTCATGCATGTAAGCTATTTTGGACTTATGTAATATTAATTGTTCCTTTAAAGACCTCCCAACCGTCCTCTTTCACGCAACTCACTTCCCCTTTTACCCTATCTTTTCCATTCTGTCATTATCTCTCAGCCCATCCACAAGGTGGTACCTTTGGTAACAGTCCCACACTACTGTATCTGAAACTTATATCGCTAGCAGCACAACACACTAACATATGCAATCAGCACTTAATATAACACACAAAGTACATGGCATAACTGGTACAGGGCAAGCCAACCCTCTACATATCTCCCCACTTAAATATGGTTGTCCCTGATTATAAAACTTTAATACACACATACATGTATATTTGTGTAACACAAACTGTTCAAGAAGCGCCCATACCACCACCCAAAGATGTGGTATTAGATATATACAACAATATTTAAAAAAAAATATTGTCCATGGGTGTGGGGGTTAAATGGACAGTAAGACCATTCGGAATTAACATGAAACCCAAGAAAGAAAAACCGAACAAAAAGATCAAAAAATATATTATGTTTATTAAATATGTATAAGACAAACCAATAGGCTGGAAAAATGGGACGTCACAGAATCGTCTATAGACTCAAAGACCTGTTAATTACATGATAATGTCAGGGCCAGGCGGTCGGGCAGACCCAGGAGGTGGATCCACTGGTCCGAACTCTAAGATGGTGGTAAGGAGTCCGGTAGCTGAAGCACTATGGGCAGCAGAACAGTCCGTGCAAGTGAGTGTAACGGAGAAGTCCCTGGGACCACGGAGTCACAGATGGTAGTCCGGGTGACGTAGCTCAGGTTCGGAAGCCGAGATGAGGTCAGGCGGGGTCCGGAACCTTTGGAGCGAGATGACGGGTCACCGCAGGGATCCGAGATGGTACGGACTGTCAGATGGCAGACGGACAGCGTGCGGGGTTCGGGATTCAGCAGGACCGGATGCCGAGGCAGGATCAGCTCTAGAAGAGAGATACGTGAGTATGGCAAGGAGACACAAGGAGACCTGACTCCTAGCTTGGAAAACACGAAGATCAGGCCCCGCCCCCTTGGACAATAAACCCTTATATACCCTGTACCTGTTTAGCTTCATTTCCTGTTAATGGACGCTGGCCCTTTAAGAAAGGGTCAGTGACCGCGCGCGCGCCCTAATGCGCATGCGCGCCGCCCGGGTGCCAGAAGCCAGGGAAGGAAGCTGAGGGGAGGACGCAGGGGAGCCGGCCAGGGCCTGGGAAGCCGTCAGACGCCGGGATCGGAGGCCAGGGAACCTGGGAAGGACGGGCACCGGAGGCTGGAGAGCGGGGAGCGTGGCAGGTGAGCCGGGGAGCGGGGCTGAGGACCCGGGGAGCGGGGCAGAGGACCCGGGGAGGGGAGCCGAGGACCCGGGGAGCGTGACAGTACCCCCCCCCACGCCCCCCTCCCCGCAACCGGGACATGAAGGCACGGATCAGAGGAGTGCCCACGTTCTCCCTGGGCTCCCAGGATCTATCCTCAGGACCATACCCCTCCCAGTCCACCAGGAAGAACTGTCGGCCTCGAACAGTCTTCATGGCCACGATATCCCTTACCGCATAGATGTCATCCTCGGCAATAGGAGGAGGAGCCGGACTGGCAGCAGAGGAGAAGGGACCAAGGAAAACCGGCTTGAGCAGAGAGACGTGGAAGGAGTTGGGAATCCGCATCGTGGCCGGAAGCCTCAGTTTGTAGGAGACCTCATTGATCTTGCTGAGGACCTTAAACGGCCCGATGTAGCGAGGACCCAGCTTGTAGGAAGGTATCTTCAATCGGATGTACTGGGAAGCAAGCCAGACCAGGTCACCAGGAGAGAAACACGGAGGGTCCAGGCGCCTCTTGTCGGCGTGTTTCTTCATCCGCTGGGAAGCGCGCCCAAGGGACGCCTTGACAGAGTCCCAAATGGTAGCGAAGTCACGGGCTACAGTATCAGCAGCAGGGACATCCGAAGAAGGGGATATAGGCAACGGGATGGAGGGCTGAAGTCCGTAAACGACATGGAAGGGAGACTTGGAGGACGACTCACTGACGTGGTGGTTATGGGAGAATTCAGCCCAAGGCAGAAGTGTGGACCAGTCGTCGTGATGGGCGTTGACATAGTGACGTAAGAAGGAGGTCAAGATTTGATTGACCCTCTCCACTTGGCCATTAGACTGAGGATGGTAAGCAGAAGAAAAGTCCAGAGTCACTCCCAGATGTTTGCAGAGCGCCCTCCAGAAGCGGGAGGTGAACTGAGTTCCCCTGTCGGACACGATGTGGGATGGAAAGCCATGCAAGCGGAAGATGTGATGTATATAGGCTTCCGCGAGTTCCTGAGCAGAGGGCAGTCCGGCCATAGGGACGAAGTGAGCCATTTTGGAGAACCGGTCCACCACGACCCATATGACTGTGTGCCCGGAGGATAATGGCAAGTCCGTAATAAAGTCCATCGCTATGTGTTGCCATGGAACTGAGGGTATAGGCAGAGGCAGAAGACGGCCATATGGCAGGTGCTTGGGCGTCTTGTTCCTGGCACAAGAGGAGCAGGCAGAGACGAAAGCAGCGACGTCCGTGCGAAGGGATGGCCACCAGTAATGGCGTACAATCGCACCCCATGTTCTCTTCTGACCTGCATGACCGGCTGTTTTTGAGGCATGACCCCAGTGTAAGACTTTTTGCCTGTCGGTCTCAGAGACATAGGTCTTCCCGGGCGGTATCTGGGCCAGGGTGACAGGAGCCACCGGAATAATCTTGCTAGGAGAGATGATAGGTTGGGTACTCTCTTCCTCCTGCTCCATGGGCAAGAGAGACCTAGACAGGGCATCAGCGCGTACATTCTTGTCCGCGGGTCGGAAATGGAGCTGGAAATCAAACCTGGCAAAGAATAAGGACCACCTGGCTTGCCGTGGGTTCAGTCGCTGAGCGGACCGAAGGTATTCCAGGTTCTTGTGGTCCGTGTAGATAATCACGGGGTACACTGCTCCTTCCAGGAGGTAGCGCCACTCCTCCAGAGCCAGTTTGACCGCCAATAGTTCTCGGTCACCGATGGTGTAGTTGCGTTCAGGCGCTGAGAAGCTCTTGGAGAAAAAACCGCAAGTCACCATCTTCCCGGAGGAGGACTTCTGGATGAGCACTGCTCCGGCTCCTGAGGAGGAGGCATCCACCTCCAAGGTGAACTGGCGGTTTAACTCCGGTCGGTGGAGTACAGGAGAGGAGGCAAATGCTCGCTTCAGAGAGCAAAACGCGGCGTCGGCCGCAGGTGACCAGTCCTTTGGATTAGCCTCCTTCTTGGTCAAGGCGGAGAGAGGAGCAGTCAGGGCAGAGAAGTGAGGGATAAACTGGCGGTAGTAGTTGGCGAATCCCAGGAACCGTTGGATTGCCTTCAGTCCAGAAGGGGGAGGCCAGTTGAGAATGGAGGAGACCTTCTTTGGATCCATCTGCAGCCCTGTACCCGAGATGATGTATCCCAGGAAAGGGAGAGAAGACTGCTCAAAGACACACTTCTCATATTTGGCGTAGAGACGATTCTCTCTCAGTCTCTGTAGAACCAGCCGTACGTTCTCTCTGTGGGTCTGGAGGTCCGGAGAGAAGACAAGGATGTCATCCAGATAAACTACTACACAGATGTAGAGGAGGTCCCGGAAAATGTCGTTCACCAATTCTTGGAATACGGCAGGAGCGTTACACAGACCGAAGGGCATTACGCAGTATTCATAGTGCCCATCGCGAGTATTAAACGCGGTCTTCCATTCGTCCCCAGAGCGGATACGAACTAGGTTGTAGGCACCCCGAAGATCCAGTTTGGTGAACACACGGGCTCCTCTGAGCCGGTCGAACAATTCGGGGATGAGCGGCAGGGGGTACTTGTTTTTTATGGTGATCTGATTCAAACCCCGGTAGTCAATGCATGGGCGTAGGTCACCCTCTTTCTTCTTAACGAAGAAGAAGCCTGCTCCCGCAGGAGAGGAGGATCTCCGGATGAATCCCTTTGCCAGGCTTTCTGTGATGTAGGTAGACATGGCCCTGGTTTCGGCTGGAGACAACGGATATATCCGTCCTCGAGGTGGTGTTGTTCCTGGGAGCAGGTCGATGGCGCAATCGTAGGGACGGTGTGGCGGAAGTACCTCAGACTCCTTCTTGTCAAAAACGTCTGCGAAGGACCAATAGGCCGAGGGCAGTTCCGGTAGGTTCTCTGGAACCGGAGGTCGTCGGATGGGTTGTATAGACTTCAGACACCTCTCATGACAGGCGGAGCCCCATCGGGTGATTTCGCCAGTGCCCCAGCTGACTGATGGTTCGTGTGTCCGCAACCAGGGAAGTCCCAGCAGGATTTGATGGGACATGTGTGGAAGGACGTAGAGAGCGATGTTCTCGGTGTGCAGGGCACCGATACGCAGTTCGACCGGCCTGGTGACCCAGGAGATGGTATCAGCGAGGGGTCTCCCATCCACAGAGGCAATCACTAGGGGCTTATCGAGTGGAGTAACAGGCAACTGGTACTTGTCCACCGTGGCCTGCTGGATGAAATTGCCTGCTGCTCCAGAGTCGAGGTAGGCCTCAGCCGTGAAGCGCGTCTCTCCCGCTGACACTTGCACGGTCCACATAACCGGGTCTGAGAGAGTCCCAGCACCTAGGGTGGCCTCTCCTACCAACCCTAGGCTTTGGAGTTTCCCGGCCTCTCTGGACAGGAGCGTAGCAGGTGTGTGTCCTCTCCGCAGTAAAAGCAGAGACCCTTGGCGAGCCGCTCTGCTCGACGTTGTTCAGACCGCCGTACTCGGTCAATCTGCATGGGCTCGTGGACGGGAATCCCAGCTGTTGATGACTGAGGTACGGAGGGCTTCCGTGGAGGAGAGGAATGCCGTACCGGACATCTCTCACGAGATAGCTCTTTGGAGCGCTCCTGAAAACGAATGTCCACTCGAGTTGCTAGGGCAATCAGGGCATCTAGGGTGGAGGGCACGTCACGACCCGCCAACTCGTCTTTGATGCGACTCGAGAGTCCTTCCCAGAAGGCGGCTGTTAGGGCCTCATTATTCCACCCGAGTTCTGAAGCCAAAGTGCGGAAACGGATGGCATATTGGCCTACCGTCAGTGTTCCTTGACGTAAGCGGAGAAGGGATGAAGCAGACGCAGAGACGCGTCCCGGCTCGTCGAAGGTGCTGCGAAAGGCCTGCAGGAACTCTTGAAGGTCCTTGGTCATAGGGTCCTCCTTCTCCCACAAGGGATTCATCCACGCCAGTGCCTCGCCCTCTAGGTGAGACATGATGAAGGCGACCTTGGCTTGGTCGGAGGCAAACAAATGTGGCAGCTGCGTGAAATGAAGGGAGCATTGGTTTATAAAGCCCCTGCAGGTCTTGGGATCTCCGGCATAACGAGGTGGTGAAGCCAAACGGAGTCGGGAAGCATCCGAAGAGGCTGCCACGGGTGCGGGAGCCGTGGATTGACTAGTGGAGGCCCGGAATGTTGAAGGCGTAACTGCCGCTTGTAACGTGTACAGGCGGGTGTCCACGGAAGTCATAAAGTCCAACATGCGGGTCTGGACTTCACGCTGGCGTTGGAGTTCCTCTTGCAAGGCCGCTAGTGCTGCAGCGGGATCCATGGCCTGATCTTACTGTCAGGGCCAGGCGGTCGGGCAGACCCAGGAGATGGATCCACTGGTCCGAACTCTAAGATGGTGGTAAGGAGTCCGGTAGCTGAAGCACTATGGGCAGCAGAACAGTCCGTGCAAGTGAGTGTAACGGAGAAGTCCCTGGGACCACGGAGTCACAGATGGTAGTCCGGGTGACGTAGCTCAGGTTCGGAAGCCGAGATGAGGTCAGGCGGGGTCCGGAACCTTTGGAGCGAGATGACGGGTCACCGCAGGGATCCAAGATGGTACGGACTGTCAGATGGCAGACGGACAGCGTGCGGGGTTCGGGATTCAGCAGGACCGGATGCCGAGGCAGGATCAGCTCTAGAAGAGAGATACGTGAGTATGGCAAGGAGACACAAGGAGACCTGACTCCTAGCTTGGAAAACACGAAGATCAGGCCCCGCCCCCTTGGACAATAAACCCTTATATACCCTGTACCTGTTTAGCTTCATTTCCTGTTAATGGACGCTGGCCCTTTAAGAAAGGGTCAGTGACCGCGCGCGCGCCCTAATGCGCATGCGCGCCGCCCGGGTGCCAGAAGCCAGGGAAGGAAGCTGAGGGGAGGACGCAGGGGAGCCGGCCAGGGCCTGGGAAGCCGTCAGACGCCGGGATCGGAGGCCAGGGAACCTGGGAAGGACGGGCACCGGAGGCTGGAGAGCGGGGAGCGTGGCAGGTGAGCCGGGGAGCGGGGCTGAGGACCCGGGGAGCGGGGCAGAGGACCCGGGGAGGGGAGCCGAGGACCCGGGGAGCGTGACAGATAAACAGGTGCAGTGTATGTAATCACAATAAAAGCAAAGTGCATGATTATTAACCAACAGTACATGACAGAACAAAGGCTAATAGATAAATAAATAATAAATAAATTATTAAAATCTTAGTAAATACATGAATTGCAGAAAAAGGTAATATAGTCAATGTAATGGACTACTGTATATGTATATGGTTATATGAATACTGTAGTTATAGAAAAATTGTGCATATCCCAATGCGAAATGAACTGCATAACAAGAGCCCTAGTACCAAAAATCAAGAAAGACTACTACCCACATACAGGGTTAATACTAGAGATGAACGAGCCTCTGAAGGCTCGAGTTCGGTTCGTCCAACGGAGGCCCAGTTTGAGAACTGTTCGACGAACCGTTCGACGAACCTCTCGAACCCCATTGAAAAAACAATGGGAGGCAAACACAAACACATAAAAACACATTATACATGTACACATACAGTTAATAAACATTGCCATAACACTTACAGGTCCCCGCGATGCGTCCTGCACTCTGTCTCCCGCTGCTTTTCCTTCCAATAATCGATGCGTCCTCCCGGTAACCAGCACTGATGATAGGACCTATCGTGACATCAAAATAGCATGTGACCAGTCACGTGTCTATTATCTCATTGGCTACAGACTGGTCACATGGCTAGACGTCATTGCTAGGTCCTGTCAGTACATCTCTCCGGTACGCGGTGATCGTTCCAGCATGTCCGTATACCGGCGAAATGCTCTGGCATATGGTCGACTCCCCGTTCCTGCATGTGTGCGCTCTTTACAGAGTCAGCCCACATGCAGGGACTAGCTGTCACAGCCGGTAAATAGCGGCACCAGGAATCACGTGATCAGTGCACCGTTGCTATGGTAACCCGCCAGTCAGCGGTGACGTCACCGCTTACAGCACGCAGCCTCTGCTCACTCTCACTGAGTGATTAGACTGCACGGGGAGCTACATAGGCTTCGCCCCATTTTTGTGTCCAGCCAGGTACAACTAGGCAGCTGTGGATTGGAATCCGCAGCACAGGTTGGCCCGAGCTTTCTGGGAACCTCTGCTGCAAATTGCAGTCCACAGCCACCCCAGAAAATGGCCCTTTCATAGAAGCACCATCATCTGGCGCTTCCAGCAGCCCTGAAGCCGGGTGGCTTGCTGGGTAATAATGAGTTTATACTAGCTTTGCTTTACTAGCTAGTATTAAACCAGAGATTCTTACTGTCAGGCAAGTTTGACCCAGCCATTAAGAATCTCCAATAAAGGATTAATAAAAGACTCCACAAAGAGAAAAAATACTTTAATAGAAATAAATACACAGACACATGCAATGAAAAAAAAAATGACGTGGTCTTCGCCCAATTTTTGTGTCCAGCCAGGTACAGCTAGGCAGCTGGGGATTGGAATCCGCAGCTCAGGGTGCCCAAACTTTCTGGGCACCACTGCTGCGAATTGAAGTCCGCAGCCGCCCAAAAAATGGCACTTTTATAGAAGCGCCATCTTCTGGCACTGTATCCAACTCTTCCAGCTGCCCTGGTGATGGGTGGCTCGCTGGGTAATAATGGGGTTAGGGCTGTATATTATCAACTGGCCCTAAGCCCGAAATTCATGGTGTCATGCCAATATTAGACATGGCCACCATGACTTTCTAGTACAGATAAAAAAAAACACAACACAGAAAAATATTTTTATTAGAAATAAAACACAACACAACTGGGGACTCCATCTTATTGAAATAAAGAACCTCCCTCCGCAGTAATCCTGGATCAAGGGGCCCGTGCTGTCTAATCCGGATCCAATATCATCTGATCAGTTTGCTGGAAGGCAAAGCGATCAGATGATGTGTCAGGTTCAAGGGCCTGTATCACATGACACAGCAGCTGTTTGTATAAATGGCTTTTATACAATCAGCTGATGCATCAGTGCACAAAAAAGCCAAAAAACTACACACTTCTGTGCAGACTCCTGTCCGACAGCATCAGCTGATAGTTTAGCCGGCCGGGCGGTAGTGTAAGCTGATTCCGTCAGGTGACCGCATCAGCTGATCATCGCCAGGTCTGAGAGAGAGAGAGAAAAGAGAGAGGAAAAAGAGAAAGAGAGAAAAAGAGAGAGAGAAAAAGAGAAAGAAAGAGAGAAAAAAAGAAAAAGAGAGAAAGAGAAAAAGAGAGAGAAAGAGAGAGAGAAAGAGATAGAGAATGCAGCCTCATTCCGTTAAGCGGCTCATAGATGATTTCCGGCTACTCCCCTCTGTGCATAACTAAAATAATAATATTTTATAATTAATTATAATTAAAGAATAATAATTAATTAATTTGAAATTAAAAAAAACTTTACCGACACAGCCGGGACCTGAACTTGTGAAGTTATGCTTCTTAGGCGAGCGCTCTATCCATTCAGCCACTGGCTCCAATGAGGAACATAGGCAGATTTCGTTATCTTGAGGTCTGCAAAGCAGACCGAAGTCTGAGTGCAATTCTCTTCATGTGCTACGTGGAGAGGACAAAGAGCACTCATGTTCTGTAGCAGAGCTGACAGTGTCGTGTGGATTACTTCGGACTTGGAGGGGTATTTGGGGATTTTAATAAAATGGTGAAGAAGGATTTTTTTGTCTTTTATTCCAAATATGTGTGTGTGTGTGTGTATATTTATGTCATACAAACATTTTTGATGCATAATAAAACTGATACAATTTTGTTTACAGACTACATAGGTTATGGCCAGAGGCCAGTGTTCATTTTTCTCTTCCAGGTACCAGACGAGGGTGCAAACATGAAACCAGTAGTTGACAGTCCTCTGCCATTGGCAATATTGTCCATCTGCCCCCCCCCGCCTCGCTCCTGGCAGGGCACAGGACAGTTATGGACACATTCTCTAGGATTCACCCTTTCTTTCCGCTTCCTCCCCTCTTTACCAGTCCACTGTTGTACGACTTAGCCAAGGAGTTCTGGGTAGAGGCAAGGTCCATGGGTCAAAGTCAGTGTTCATTGAGCAACGGGACCCGTTAAAATGCCACAGCTGGTGTGAAACAGCAGCGGTAGTCCGGATGTGCTCTGCACTCACTATCTTCCCTGATGCATGAAGCTTGAATAAAGCACCTTTTGCTATGACGGTGAGTGCCTCCAATCCTTCTTATTTTTCCAATTTATCGTTTTTTAGTGCTGGGAAGAGCATCAACTGTCTATGCATACTTCCATTGCAGTAAAAAAGGAAGCGATTTACATATAAAAAAGGAAGTGTTTTATTTAATCATGCTACTCCCGCAAATATAGCGGTAATAGACACTGTATCAAAAAATTGAAAGAGTGCAGTGCCCAAAATATCTTGCTATATATATGGACATTATTGGTTGATCAGGCTCATTTATAGTTGGGATTTATGCATTTATTTTTTGTTTATTCATAGTCATAGCAGCGAGAACATTTTTATGTAATTTCACTACATGAGTTCTGAGTTTTTTGTGTCTGTAAAGACGTTGCACAAATAATGTGGATTTTTTTCCTGCAGATGGCCACACTAAACTACGCAATAACAAACTTCTCTGATTATTTCCTATATAGATAGTTTGGGCCTCATCTTTGCTGAATCTGTTCTCTACCTGTGTACTGTATTTCATCTTGTCTCACCGGCTTTACATGTTTGGGGGCTACCTATGATCATTGGGGAATTGCTCCAAGGCATATTAGCTTTCCTAGTTTTTCTCTCTTTAGTAACAAATAGCTCTCCGGCTGTGTCGTGGCGACCAGGTCATCATAGGCACGTCCCACGGCTATTTCTAGTTGTCTTGTCAGTTAGAGGTCTGCAGTCAGCTGAGTTTCCAATCACTCTGGTGATTCTCTGGGTTTCCTAGTTTCTACCCCTTTGATCCTCCTCGATCACTGAATCATAACACACAGTGTTTTAAAATAATTGGCTCAGGAGTGGAGTGATGCTAGCAGGACTACCCAATCTGTGTGTGAGAGCCTGGCACTTGCCAACCATTATTGATTTAGGTTTCGTGTGTACTTTTGAGTGTAGATCTTTTGGAGGTGTCTGTTTTCCTTATTGAAGGGTCTATCTATCCTGCTACATTATTTTCCTAATTGATTTTACTTTGTTACATGTATAGCTATCTGATACTTTCTAGCCCATTTTTATGAACTTTAACTGGGGCTTTTTTTTTAGTAGCTCTTATATTTTGAGCATTCACAGAAATCCTGAAAAATCATGCTAGGGCTTATTTTCGGGGTAGGTCTCACTTTTGGGGGAAACAAGATATTAAATGCATATGGATATCAACAATTTGTGAAATTTTGATGATCATAAAACCCCACTATGAGCCAGAATATCTCTAGTTTTCACAGATCTGGACAGTCCATAACATCTGCAAGATAGCTGTCTTACTGCAAATACATGTTTCCAAAGGCCTGCCTTCATGAGACAATCCCTTTTAGTAGGTGAAACTGTATGAGAATTGACAAAAAACATTATTTACAACGTTTATCAATTATGATGGAATTTTAGAACTTAGATGAAACACTGTTAAACTGCTATTTAGATCTGTATTCTATGTAATAATACCAGTTATATGTAGGCTCTACCTAGGTTGCTAATCTAGATTATTTGCTATGTGGACAACCTATTAAATAATCACATACAGCCTGCATTTTTGTTTTTGGAGGGGGGAAATCATAATGGATTTTAAAAATCCATGTGATACCTGTCTATAACTCATAATGCTAATAAAAAAGTAAAATATTAATGATAAAATGATTATTACAATCATAAAAAATCTTTACAAGTTGCCATTGCTTCAAAACAATCACAGACAGGCCTCATTTTCTCAAGGGATTCATGGACATGAGAAATGCTTTATCATTTTGGACTGTCTATAAATGCACATGCAGTTGGCGACCATGGATTTTAAAGCCTATCTATATTTTTAGCTTATGACTGAAAAAATCTGAAAGCGATAAAGAGGAGCGTCATATAAAACAAAGATACAAAAAGTCAGTTCAAAGGCGGGCAACTAGACTATTACAAGGAATGGAAGGCCTCCCATATGATGACAGGTTGAAAAAGTTAGATATGTTTAGCTTAGAAAAAAGACGTCTCAGAGGAGATCTCATTTATATGTATAAATACATGTGTGGTCAATATAAAGGACTGGCACATGACTTATTTCTTCCAAAGACAATACTAAGGACCAGGGGGCACTCACTGCGAGTGGAAGAAAAGCGATTCCGACACCTAAAAAGGAAAGGGTTCTTTACAGTTAGAGCGGTCAGACTGTGGAATACACTACCACAAGAGGTTGTAATGGCAGATACTATAACCGCTTTTAAAAAAGGGCTGGATGATTTCCTCAGTACACACAACATTGTTGGTTATAAATGACTTGGGGACCAGGTGTAGAACTGGTGGAGGAAGGTTGAACTAGATGGACCTAGGTCTTTTTTCAACCTAAGTAACTATGTAACTATGTAAAAAATAAGTTTCCAAAATAAAGTGTCAATATATTATAATTTCTTCATTCATATTCTGCGATATAACCCACCTATTATAATGTCATACAGCAATCAAATTACTAAATTTGAACAAAAAAATATGCGTGCTTATTGCTAAAAACAAATTGAACAGCAACCTGGGACCAATATTTGCATAATTTTTTGACAATCTCTTGTAGATTTTCATTACTCTTGCAGCAGTTTATGAGAGGGTTTTCTGAAATATGTCTGTGCATGTGCTGTGCGCGCGCCTGTACTTCTTATTAGTGAGCAGTAAATTGCCAGTGAGAGCCATTAGACTGTGCCGAGTCCGAGACTGAAATATAACTTAGGAATGTAAAATTACTTTGATATTACCAATTACCAGCAGCAGAACCTTCTGCCATCCATTCTATCTTTCTCTCTGTGTGTGAATAAGTACCATCCGCGGCCTCGGCTGCGGCCGCCGAGCTGCTCAGATCCGTGCTTGTACTGCAGGCGGTGGCTCGAGCCTCTCACGGATCCAGGAATCACGTCACTCTGCAAGGGGGAATGCGGGTGTTTGGTTTTGGGATGATTGTTTGTGACGCCACCCATGGGTTGTGGTGATGGTGGACACCACCGCTGCGGTGAAGGTACAGGGACTCCCAGGAGCGGTGTAGTGGCGCAGCTAGGTGTTGACCCCTCCGTGGGTAGGGGATGTTGGTCCCGGGGCCCGGTTGTGCAAGGGCTAGGGTGCAGGGCGCAGGGTTGTGGTGCGGCGCCGGATGGCACTGGTGTACTCACGATTAAACCACACAGAGTCACTGGTAAACCAAATGGAAGGATGGATGGAGGACTTTGGATGGAGGCCGGCTGCAGCTTCCTAGTCGGGTTGGCAATGTCCGCCTTTCTCCTGCACCTGTGTTTGTAGTGTGACCACTGTGCCTGGGCACTGGTAGTCCGCTCCCCGGCGTGTATGTGTCGTAGGAGCCCCTTTTGCCCGCAGACACTGGCCCTTGTATCTTTGCCCTCTGGTGGTGGCTCTTATCCGGACGGGTTGGGCTGTTGCCTTCAATTGGGACTTTGATGGGAATGAACCCCTGAGGTCCAGACCGCAATCAGTTAATTTCACTATGGTGGTCGCGTATAGCCTAGTTCGGGGTCTGAGTACCCTGCCTGGTGCTCCAGTATCCTGTTGGCTCCCCGGTTCGGTTCTGGTGGGCTGCTACCCTGTCCCGGTCCCTCACGGTTCCACTGGTCATATTCCCGGTATCCTGCAGGTGGCCACTACCGTCTGCCTGCCTGACTGTTTGGGGGGGGTTCCTAGGCTCCAACCCAGGCCCCGAGCAGAACCGTACTCCACTACTCTCCACTCTGCTGTACTGAACTCAACTGTCTACTGTGTTCCTGCCTCAGGCCAGCAGACTCCTCGGGAGCGTGTCTTTCCGCCTGACTCCGCCCACCTGGTGTGCCTGTCTGACTCTGAGGGAGGCAATCAGGTCTTTGTGGTTGACTGGTGGTACCTTTCTAGTGTGGGGGTGTGCGGTGAGTGTAATAACCTGTGACCCCTGGGGTCCAGGGCGTCACAAATAGCAGACAGGAACTTGTACATGAACATTGCTGTTACAGGGAATCACAATAAAAAAAGACCAAACTTCACAAATTACCCATAATTTTTGCATTGCTATATGATTCCTTTCTGACATTCATCTTACATAGAGGTGATCGAATCGATCTGCTGTAAATCGGCTCTGAGCTGAATTTCATAAAATCTACAGAATTTGAACAATTTTCTTTTCGTGAATCGCAAAATAATCCCCGATGCTTTTTTACACATTGCTGAAGAGTGCATCAGCCAGAGAGTTGGCTCACATGTCAGGCACAACTGCATGAGCTTCATAACACTGCTTTGCAGCAATTATATCACATGACCTAAGGTAACTATCACAGCCCCTATAAAAGATGAGGCAGGGAAATCAGTGGCCATTTTAGGATTTTACAGCCTAGAACAAAGAGGACAGAATGCATATCTCATTATTAGAGCTTTTGCAGACTGACATATTTTGAGTTTGAGTGCCATCCATCAAAAAATTGAATCAAACTCGGACCAATGTTATTCTTTAAGGCACTGCACATGTCCGAATCAGATGGCTCTAGGCCAATAAAGTCTACTGGTCCGTGTAAAAAAAAAAATCGAATCATGCTTGAATGAGATGAGAGTGTGGTCTGACTTTCATAATGGAAGAAGTAGGAGAATCTTTTTTTTTATTTTCCAACTCTGAGAAAAAATGTATCACACTCAGATCAGACTGTGATCAAACTTTGATAGGAGTCTGATCAGAGACTGATTAGCATAATCAGACAGCATTTCTTTGGTGGAAAAAATATAGGAACCTACTCTAAAGGCATTTGGTGTGCCAGTCATTGCACTGGCTACCCATACATCACAGGATCCAATTCAAACTGCTTGTTCTCACCCACAAAGCTCTCCACAGTGCGGCACCTCCCTACATCTCCACCCTCCTCTCTGTCTATCACCCCACCCGTTCTCTATGCTCTGCAAGCGACTTTCGACTAACATCCACACTAATTCGGACCTCCCACTCCCGGATCCAAGACTTCTTCCGAGCTGCACCAACCCTCTGGAACGCTCTACCCCAAGAAGTTAGGACAAATCCCATCTTACTCAGTTTCAGACGCACCCTAAAGACGCATCTTTTTAGGGCGGCCTATCACACTCCCTAATCAGATTCGATTCACATAGTCCCTCGACAACTTCTCACAACATAACTCCACATCAAACTCCATGGCACCCAAAGGCATCTCAAGGCTCTGGCCCACTGGTCCAGGAAACCATTATCAATCCCCCATTTCCGTGAGATGGCTGGATTGTCATTGTAAATAAACACTTGAACCTTGCCTCTCCCCCCCATCTCATTGTAGATTGTAAGCTCTTACGAGCAGGGTTGTGTTTTTTCCTTTTATTTTCCTCTAAATATTGTATTTCTATAACTGTTACTTGTTTGTATATGATCCTCCTGAATTGTAAAGCGCTGCAGAATGTGTTGGAGCTATAGAAATAAAGATTATTATTATTATTATTATTATTACTGCAGCACTAAACAACATAGAAAATGGGAATGGTAGTCTCAGTCTACGGGCTCGGTTCCACTTGTGCATAGTTTCTGATGTGAGAGTATCAGAAGTGATATGCTAATGACCCTCTGCTGCGAGCATCAACCGAGGGTCATGCTACTGTGATCCAATCTTGCAATTGGATCACAGCTGAGGAGAATAGAGGGGAACACTTTATCCCTCTCCTCCGCTGCATGTCCCTCCATACATAGTTACATAGTTACATAGTTACTAAGGTTGAAAAAAGACCTAGGTCCATCTAGTTCAACCTTCCTCCACCAGTTCTACACCTGGTCCCCAAGTCATTTATAACCAACAATGTTTTGTGTACTGAGGAAATCATCCAGCGCTTTTTTAAAAGCTGTTATAGTATCTGCCATTACTACCTCTTGTGGTAGGGCATTCCACAGTCTGACTGCTCTAACTGTAAAGAACCCTTTCTTATTTAGCTGCCGGAATCGCTTTTCTTCCACTCGCATTGAGTGTCCCCTGGTCCTTAGTATTGTCTTTGGAAGAAATAAGTCATGTGCCAGTCCTTTATACATCACGCTGCAGTCAGATAACATGCAATGTTTCACATGCACCCATAGACTTGTATAGGTGCATGTGAGCTGAGACTTGCTGCCAAATGCAGCATTGGGTGATTCTTTCCTCATGCCGATATGGCATGAGAAAAGAATCGCAGATGGACACTGCTTCATAGTTTTGCACTAGAGTGAGAGCAATCCGATGTGTTATCGGATTGCACTCGTCCTTGCAAAACGCAAGTGGAACCAAGCCCTATGAATAAAAATACATAGCTGAAAATCATTACAGAGATAGAGAGAGAAACGTTCCAGGAGCTACAGAGTCTGTGAGACTGTAAATTGAGACTGTAACGATCAAAAATACTTACCTTATCGTTGATCGTTGACATGTCGTTCTAACCTCAAATATCGTTGCTGCTTTTGGATGCAGGTTGTTCGGCGTTCCTGAGGCAGCACACATCGCTACGTGTGATACCCCAGGAACGACGAACAGCACCGTACCTGCGTCCAGCCATCAACAAGGTGGGCGTGTCTTTCCTTCGGCTGCTCTCTGCTCCTCCGCTTCTATTGGCCGCCTGATGTGTGACGTCGCTGTGACGCCGCACAAACCGACCCCTTAGAAAAGAGTCAGTTCGCCGGCCACAGTGATGTCGCTAGGCAGGTAAGTATGTGTGATGGGGACTAATGATGTGGTGCGCAACGGGCAGCGATATGCCCGTGACGCACAAACAATGGGGGCGGGTGTGATCGACAGCGACATCGCTAGTGATGTCTCTGTGTGTAAAGTGGCCTTAAATCTCTATCACCAGCTATTTCGGAATAGCAATCCTAAAATGTCAAAATCAACCTTTTAGCAAGCCTTGCCTTAGGATAAGAAGCTCAACCAGGTCCTCCATTTGGAGATATGTGCTCAAGGTTGTTTCCCCTCATCAATGCAAAGCAGGTCAAAATCTGCAAGAAGAGAGCCTTCTGCATTGGGTATAAGAGGAAACAGTCCATGGGGAGAGCGTCAAGACGATATAATTAGATTTATAGGCCATGCAATATTCTTCTGGGAATTTAAATATACAAATATTCTCTTCAGAGAAAAAGAGGACTAAAACTAATGCCACCTATTGGTAGTAGCAATCCTAAAAATCAATATTGACTCTTTAAAGGTTGTGCCACACAGATGCCCCACACCCAGCCAAATCAGACCCCCTGCTTTGCACAGAGTGCAAACGTGTCTGCAAATGGAATGTCAGGTTTGACTTTTTAGCCTTAAAGGCCGCTTTACACGCTGCGACATTGCTCAAGCGATCTCGTTGGGGTCATGGAATTTGTGACGCACATCCGGTCGCTTTAGCAATGTCTTTGCGTGTGACACCTATGAGCGATTTTGAATCGTCGCAAAAACAGTCAAAATCACTCATTGGTGACATGCCCCCCTATTCTCGAATATCGCTGATGCTCGGTGTACAAAGTAGTTTGTCGTTCCTGCGGCAGCATACACCGCTATGTGTGACACCGCAGGAACGAGGAACCTCACCTTACCTGCGGCCGGTCGCAATGAGGATGGAAGGAGGTGGGCGGGATGTTACATCCCGCTCATCTCCGCCCCTCTGCTTCTATTGGGCGACTGTTCTGTGACGCTGCTGTGACTTCGCTGTGACGCTGAACGAACCGCCCCCTTAGAAAAGAGGCGGTTCACCGGTCACAGTGACATCAGAGCAGGTATGTGCGTGTGACGCTGCCGTAGCGATAATGTTCGCTACGGCAGCGATCACCACATATCGGCCGTACGATGGGGGCAGGTGCTATCACACTCAACATCGCTAGTGTGACGCCCTGGACTAGCCAGGTAGTCACAGACATAACACCACACACACCCCCTCCCCTGGACAGTCACACCAGTCAAACAAAAAACCCTTGTTGCCTCCCTCCAGGGACTGATGTCCACACCAGGTGGGGCGGAGCCAAGTGGTTGGCCCCACCCACCGAGGAGTTCACAGGTCTGGAGGCGGGAAAAGAGATAGTTTAGTTTGAGAGTTGAAAGTGAAAGGTCAGAAAACTGTCGGTGTCTGGGTAGGGGCCCAGACACAAACAGCAAGGTTGGCAGACGGTGGTGGCCGTCTGCAGGAGTTAGTGGATCTCTGCGGAACCGTAGGACCGGGGTCAGGCGGTGGCTCGCCAGTACCGAACCGGGGAGTGGAGTGAAGCTAAGCACACAGGCAGGGCCATCGGACCCCGACTAGGCTTGGAGCCGCCGACAACGGTCAAATCCGAGTGTGACCAGAACCCCAGGGGTTTCCCAACAACCAAGATCCGACAGAAGGCAACAGTCCACACCGTGAGGATATACAGCCACCACCATAGGCTAGAGATCCAAGGGCCAGCGCCTGCGGGCAAAACTGGCTCCTTCGGTACCTATATGCTGGGGAGCGGACTACCGGTGGGCAACCACAGGAGTCAGAACATTCTAACCAGGTGCAGGGAAAGACAGCCACCATCAGCCGTCCGGGGAGAGAACAAACATTGCAGCCGGCTGCGGGACCCGTCCATCCAGCCGTTTGGTTTACCAAAGACTCTGTCATTGACTGCCTGAGTGAGTACACCAGTGCAATCCGGCACCGCGCCGCGCTGCCCCTGCAACCCTGCATCCCAGCCATCCAGCCTCCCTGTTACACCACCGGGCCCCGGGATCACCAACCCCTACCCACGGAGGGCACAACATCCTAGCTGCTCCCTACCATCGCTCCCGGGATCCCCGTCACCAGCAGCGGTGGTGCCCTTTATCACCACGACCTGTGGGTGGCGTCACAAACTATCTCCCAAAATAAACCACCCCTTTTCACTTGTGGACGAGGAGCGCTGCTCGTGTCCCCGGGTCCGGCCCACCGCTCGAGCCACCGAGCAGTAGCAGAAGCCCCGGACCCGAGCGTGGCGAGCGCGTAACCTCCGCCCGCGACACTAGCATCGTTGCAGCGTGTAAAGCGGCCTTACGTCATTTCCAGGATCATTAAAGGGTTGATATTGACTTTTAAGATTGCAAACCCACAGTGACTTTCACTAGAGTTCCCCAACTCAAGCGCCACCTAGATTGCCCCGTGGCCACTTACATGGCCCCATTAACTAACAGCAACAGGGCACAGCATTGATTCTAAACATCGTTTTCATTCTTTTAGTTCAATCAAGGTAAAGCACTGTCTAACAGTTTTACAGCTAAAGAGCATGAGGACAAAGGCCATAAAGTGGATGAGTTAATGAATAGATGAGCTGCTCTGCATTAAGCAGCATATTTCTTCCTGGATAACTGCTCATCAACTGCAACTGGAAATTGTCGCGAAAGATAATGCCCAGAAAGTTCTGTCCTTCTTATGTTTGGACAAAATACCTCAAAATCTCTGCAAGATGCATGCCCTGAATTTAATTGTGCAAAATGTCTTAAAGAAATATACCTGCATTAGGAAAATATTTGGCTTTGACCAAAAACCTATCTGCTAATTGCAACCATCCTTATGAGCCAGAGTACGGCTTGACAACTTTGGAAATAACAATATCTTTACCCTCATATTTATCTTGGAAAAAACACCATGATGCAAGAATGCAAGAGAGGGTGGATAAAGAAACAACAGCTTGTGCGTTCTAATCAATAACCTATGGGTGTTTGAGACACTGAAGGTCCATATTTCATAGAGCAGAACATGGAGGTGTCGCGGGCGGGGAGGAGGGTGTCAGCACACCGCGCTCACCCCTTCTGCTCGGGTTCGGCAGCTGCTCCTGGTGGCTCGAGCTGTGGGCCGGATCCCGGGGTTTCTCGAGCGACACTCCTCGCCCGTGAGTGAAAGGGGGGTTTTGTGGTTGGGTGTGGGGATTGTTATAGTTCGTGACGCCACCCACGGTTGTGGTGATTGCACCACCGCTGCTCAGTATGGGGGTCCCGGGGATGGTGATGCGGAGCAGCCAGGTGTTGTGTTGCCCCCTCCGTGGGTAGGGGTTGGTGATCCCGGGGCCCAGTGGGGTGCAGGGGCGCAGGGGCAGTGCTGTGCCTTGCGGCACTGAGGTACTCACTCAGCCAGTAAACACGACACAGTTCTCGGTAAACAAACGGCTGGTTGGACGGGTCCCTCGGACGGTTCACGTTGCTGCAGTTCCCTGCAGTTAGCGGTGACGGTCTCTTCCCTGCACATTTGAAATGTCTGTTTGGTAGCGGTGGATTCCCACCGGTTACCCGCTCCCCGACTGCAATCTGTGCCGGAGGAGCTCCACACTTTGCCCGCAGGCGCCGGCCCTGGGAAACTGGTGCCTTGGCGGTGGCGGTGTTTCCCCGTTGTGGTTGGACCTTTGCCGTCAATCAGGACTTGCTTGTTGGGGGATCTACGTCCCCTTCACTAACGGATTTAGCAATTTACAGCGACTCCAAGCCTTGCTGGGATCCGAAAGCCCCTGCTCTGGTGCTGACTGCCCTTTGTATACTGCTCCAGGCCCCCGGATACACACAGCCTCCGTGGCCCTTCCAGCAACCTCCAGACAGTCCCACTGCAGATCTTCACCACTGTCTGCTGACCTTGCTGGCTCCTTCTGGGCACACAGCCACAGACTAACTTCAGGCTTTCTCTCTTTACTGCTTTCTTCCTTCACTTCCACTTAGCTGTTTACTCTAACCCTGTCTAGACTACTCCTTCACTCTTGCCCTGCCTGGGCTCCACTCCTGTTGTTTACTCAAGCTCGTCCCTGAGCTATCTGCCTGGTTTCTTCCTGCCTCCAGAGTTGTGAGCTCCTCGGTGGGCGGAGCCAACCGCCTGGCCCACCCCCTGGTGTGCATCATCAGACTCCTGGAGGAAGGCAACAAGGATTTTTGGGTTAGCTGGTGTACCTACAGGGAATGTGGGGTGCGTGTGTGTTGTTATCTGTGTCCCCTGGCTTGCCCAGGGGGACACATTCCCCCTTAGCAAAACGCAGACCGTCCTCGGGCTGCCCATCCAACACCGGTTTTATTTTCCTTTTTGTTTTTCTGAAAAGGTAAACGGTATGACATTATAAACGGTAAATTATATACATTTTTAATCACAACTCTTCCCAAGACGGGAGGCACATTTACTTTTAACGTTACAACGGTATACGGTCACGGTTTCCGCTCTCTCCCACCCAAGCAACCTGGCCCTGATGCTGCCCCTAAAACCCAGGCAGCACCCCTTGACCCACAGTCCAGCACAAGTTACCCGAGCGGGATCTGTCCTTCCCCTCCAGAGGGTGGCCACCGGTTCCTTTGGTGGCTGGGCCCCAGCCTGCTCTGCTGAGGGCCCTCCCTCCAACCTGCCTCTCCGGAGACGGTATGGCGGAAACGGTAACGGTACCCAACATATTTACAAGCCACTTAACGTTTGTGGTGCCCTGCAAGTTCACGGGCTTGTCCATGGATAGTTCCCATGCAAATTAAACTTTAAACGGTCCCCACGGGGACAACGGTGCCGGCTCCTGCCGGTTCAATCACAAGGCCAATCAACAAACAAATCAGGTGACTTCTTTGGTAATTTCACTTATCATTTCAAACTTTTTAAACTTTTTCAAACAAACAGCAACTTCAGTGATGGTCCCAACGGGGACGGTGCAACGGGCATCCGCTGCCCTACTCCGGTCCCTTTGCTGCTTCATCCGAGGGAGGGGATGCAGAGCTCACCTTGCTCTCCAGGCTGCCCTTCAGCTTTACATCCAGGGCAAACCACCCCCTCTCTCCGCAGTGCCGGATGTAACGCACCATGTCCCCCGGTATAAGATTGCGGCCAGGATGCTCCTCGGGCAGATGGGCATTCACGTCCCGCCGGGCCACAAACACCTCGGCCTCCAGGCCCGGTTCGTATATGAATCCATAGCCCCGGCGGACATCAAACCGCCTCACCTGCCCCTCGTAGAACGGGCCCCGGACACGGAAGGTCGCTTGCCGCAGGTTTTCCTTTTCCCGAATGGCTCGGGCCACCAGCTCGGCTTTCCTTCTCTCCCTCTCCGCGATCTCCAGGCCCAGCTTTGTCGGCTCCTGTCCCAGTATGGCGCTGCTGCCAGCTCCGGCGCACGGGTTGAGCCCCGCGGGACATTCAGCACGTTACTCATTGTCAGGAAGGTGGGTAGCGTATCCCGCGGTGTCATGGCCTTGGGCGCTGCCTTGCAGCAACAACCCGGCGCCACCTCAGCCGAGGTGTGGGGGATGGGCACAGGGGCTTTCCGCAGCCGGGCCTTCGGCTCGGAGCGGGTCGTCGGCTCCGGCTCGGGAAACTGCTATGGGGACTGTCTCTGGCACAATCTTCGGGGCCTTCCAAGGTAATGCCTCCGGTTTGTTACGGGCTCCGGCTACAGGTCGGTCCGCTGGGGCGGACGGGCTGGGTATCGCTACCGGTTGCGGTGGTAGCGGGCCTAGTGGCGGGGTCACGGCCTCCGAGATGGGTGGCGAGGGAGGCAACGGGGGAAGAGGGCTTGGACCGGGCCCCACAGCCGCGATGACCGGCCCTGCAAGGGCATCGGGACGTGGGTCACTCACCCTCCCTTTCTCCGCCTCCTCCTCGCGTCTCCGCACGGTGGCTACAACGTCCGCCATGTCGGCCTCCCACTCCTCCATGAGGAGCTGCATCTTCACCTGCAGCCGTTGATAGAGCTGCGCGGTCCGGATCTCCACCCACGCCGCGGTTCCAGGCGCGGGGGGTACGGTGTCGCGGGACGGCATCCACATGGTGTCTTCACTGTTTGCTTCCAGGAACGGTATTCTCGCAAGGTCCTGGCGTCCCTGCTTTTATAGCCGCAGCTACATGTGGCCAGCCGCCATCGCGTCCCCCTTAGCTCTTTCCGGCCCCTCCTCTCTCGGGGCGGGGTTTTGGCCTTCGCGCCTCTACTGCTCGAGAAGACGCTCGAGCGGGAACTTTTCGCGCCAAAGATGGCGGCTTCTGAAATTTTCCGGCCGGATGCCTCCGGCGGTAACAAGGCGCACCTCTACCTGACGGCAGAGCGGTAAGATCCTGTTCGTGACGCCAAGTTGTCGCGGGCGGGGAGGAGGGTGTCAGCACACCGCGCTCACCCCTTCTGCTCGGGTCCGGCAGCTGCTCCTGGTGGCTCGAGCTGTGGGCCGGATCCCGGGGTTTCTCGAGCGACACTCCTCGCCCGTGAGTGAAAGGGGGGTTTTGTGGTTGGGTGTGGGGATTGTTATAGTTCGTGACGCCACCCACGGTTGTGGTGATTGCACCACCGCTGCTCAGTATGGGGGTCCCGGGGATGGTGATGCGGAGCAGCCAGGTGTTGTGTTGCCCTCTCCGTGGGTAGGGGTTGGTGATCCCGGGGCCCAGTGGGGTGCAGGGGCGCAGGGGCAGTGCTGTGCCTTGCGGCACTGAGGTACTCACTCAGCCAGTAAACACGACACAGTTCTCGGTAAACAAACGGCTGGTTGGACGGGTCCCTTGGACGGTTCACGGTGCTGCGGTTCCCTGCAGTTAGCGGTGACGGTCTCTTCCCTGCACCTTTGAAATGTCTGTTTGGTAGCGGTGGATTCCCACCGGTTACCCGCTCCCCGACTGCAATCTGTGCCGGAGGAGCTCCACACTTTGCCCGCAGGCGCCGGCCCTGGGAAACTGGTGCCTTGGCGGTGGCGGTGTTTCCCCGTTGTGGTTGGACCTTTGCCGTCAATCAGGACTTGCTTGTTGGGGGATCTACGTCCCCTTCACTAACGGATTTAGCAATTTACAGCGACTCCAAGCCTTGCTGGGATCCGAAAGCCCCTGCTCTGGTGCTGACTGCCCTTTGTATACTGCTCCAGGCCCCCGGATACACACAGCCTCCGTGGCCCTTCCAGCAACCTCCAGACAGTCCCACTGCAGATCTTCACCACTGTCTGCTGACCTTGATGGCTCCTTCTGGGCACACAGCCACAGACTAACTTCAGGCTTTCTCTCTTTACTGCTTTCTTCCTTCACTTCCACTTAGCTGTTTACTCTAACCCTGTCTAGACTACTCCTTCACTCTTGCCCTGCCTGGGCTCCACTCCTGTTGTTTACTCAAGCTCGTCCCTGAGCTATCTGCCTGGTTTCTTCCTGCCTCCAGAGTTGTGAGCTCCTCGGTGGGCGGAGCCAACCGCCTGGCCCACCCCCTGGTGTGCATCATCAGACTCCTGGAGGAAGGCAACAAGGATTTTTGGGTTAGCTGGTGTACCTACAGGGAATGTGGGGTGCGTGTGTGTTGTTATCTGTGTCCCCTGGCTTGCCCAGGGGGACACATTCCCCCTTAGCAAAACGCAGACCGTCCTCGGGCTGCCCGTCCAACACCGGTTTTATTTTCCTTTTTGTTTTTCTGAAAAGGTAAACGGTATGACATTATAAACGGTAAATTATATACATTTTTAATCACAACTCTTCCCAAGACGGGAGGCACATTTACTTTTAACGTTACAACGGTATACGGTCACGGTTTCCGCTCTCTCCCACCCAAGCAACCTGGCCCTGATGCTGCCCCTAAAACCCAGGCAGCACCCCTTGACCCACAGTCCAGCACCAGTTACCCGAGCGGGATCTGTCCTTCCCCTCCAGAGGGTGGCCACCGGTTCCTTTGGTGGCTGGGCCCCAGCCTGCTCTGCTGAGGGCCCTCCCTCCAACCTGCCTCTCCGGAGACGGTATGGCGGAAACGGTAACGGTACCCAACATATTTACAAGCCACTTAACGTTTGTGGTGCCCTGCAAGTTCACGGGCTTGTCCATGGATAGTTCCCATGCAAATTAAACTTTAAACGGTCCCCACGGGGACAACGGTGCCGGCTCCTGCCGGTTCAATCACAAGGCCAATCAACAAACAAATCAGGTGACTTCTTTGGTAATTTCACTTATCATTTCAAACTTTTTAAACTTTTTCAAACAAACAGCAACTTCAGTGATGGTCCCAACGGGGACGGTGCAACGGGCATCCGCTGCCCTACTCCGGTCCCTTTGCTGCTTCATCCGAGGGAGGGGATGCAGAGCTCACCTTGCTCTCCAGGCTGCCCTTCAGCTTTACATCCAGGGCAAACCACCCCCTCTCTCCGCAGTGCCGGGTGTAACGCACCATGTCCCCCGGTATAAGATTGCGGCCAGGATGCTCCTCGGGCAGATGGGCATTCACGTCCCGCCGGGCCACAAACACCTCGGCCTCCAGGCCCGGTTCGTATATGAATCCATAGCCCCGGCGGACATCAAACCGCCTCACCTGCCCCTCGTAGAACGGGCCCCGGACACGGAAGGTCGCTTGCCGCAGGTTTTCCTTTTCCCGAATGGCTCGGGCCACCAGCTCGGCTTTCCTTCTCTCCCTCTCCGCGATCTCCAGGCCCAGCTTTGTCGGCTCCTGTCCCAGTATGGCGCTGCTGCCAGCTCCGGCGCACGGGTTGAGCCCCGCGGGACATCCAGCACGTTACTCATTGTCAGGAAGGTGGGTAGCGTATCCCGCGGTGTCATGGCCTTGGGCGCTGCCTTGCAGCAACAACCCGGCGCCACCTCAGCCGAGGTGTGGGGGATGGGCACAGGGGCTTTCCGCAGCCGGGCCTTCGGCTCGGAGCGGGTCGTCGGCTCCGGCTCGGGAAACTGCTCGGGGACTGTCTCTGGCACAATCTTCGGGGCCTTCCAAGGTAATGCCTCCGGTTTGTTACGGGCTCCGGCTACAGGTCGGTCCGCTGGGGCGGACGGGCTGGGTATCGCTACCGGTTGCGGTGGTAGCGGGCCTAGTGGCGGGGTCACGGCCTCCGAGACGGGTGGCGAGGGAGGCAACGGGGGGAGAGGGCTTGGACCGGGCCCCACAGCCGCGATGACCGGCCCTGCAAGGGCATCGGGACGTGGGTCACTCACCCTCCCTTTCTCCGCCTCCTCCTCGCGTCTCCGCACGGTGGCTACAACGTCCGCCATGTCGGCCTCCCACTCCTCCATGAGGAGCTGCATCTTCACCTGCAGCCGTTGATAGAGCTGCGCGGTCCGGATCTCCACCCACGCCGCGGTTCCAGGCGCGGGGGGTACGGTGTCGCGGGACGGCATCCACATGGTGTCTTCACTGTTTGCTTCCAGGAACGGTATTCTCGCAAGGTCCTGGCGTCCCTGCTTTTATAGCCGCAGCTACATGTGGCCAGCCGCCATCGCGTCCCCCTTAGCTCTTTCCGGCCCCTCCTCTCTCGGGGCGGGGTTTTGGCCTTCGCGCCTCTACTGCTCGAGAAGACGCTCGAGTGGGAACTTTTCGCGCCAAAGATGGCGGCTTCTAAAATTTTCCGGCCGGATGCCTCCGGCGGTAACAAGGCGCACCTCTACCTGACGGCAGAGCGGTAAGATCCTGTTCGTGACGCCAAGTTGTCGCGGGCGGGGAGGAGGGTGTCAGCACACCGCGCTCACCCCTTCTGCTCGGGTCCGGCAGCTGCTCCTGGTGGCTCGAGCTGTGGGCCGGATCCCGGGGTTTCTCGAGCGACACTCCTCGCCCGTGAGTGAAAGGGGGGTTTTGTGGTTGGGTGTGGGGATTGTTATAGTTCGTGACGCCACCCACGGTTGTGGTGATTGCACCACCGCTGCTCAGTATGGGGGTCCCGGGGATGGTGATGCGGAGCAGCCAGGTGTTGTGTTGCCCTCTCCGTGGGTAGGGGTTGGTGATCCCGGGGCCCAGTGGGGTGCAGGGGCCCAGGGGCAGTGCTGTGCCTTGCGGCACTGAGGTACTCACTCAGCCAGTAAACACGACACAGTTCTCGGTAAACAAACGGCTGGTTGGACGGGTCCCTTGGACGGTTCACGGTGCTGCGGTTCCCTGCAGTTAGCGGTGACGGTCTCTTCCCTGCACCTTTGAAATGTCTGTTTGGTAGCGGTGGATTCCCACCGGTTACCCGCTCCCCGACTGCAATCTGTGCCGGAGGAGCTCCACACTTTGCCCGCAGGCGCCGGCCCTGGGAAACTGGTGCCTTGGCGGTGGCGGTGTTTCCCCGTTGTGGTTGGACCTTTGCCGTCAATCAGGACTTGCTTGTTGGGGGATCTACGTCCCCTTCACTAACGGATTTAGCAATTTACAGCGACTCCAAGCCTTGCTGGGATCCGAAAGCCCCTGCTCTGGTGCTGACTGCCCTTTGTATACTGCTCCAGGCCCCCGGATACACACAGCCTCCGTGGCCCTTCCAGCAACCTCCAGACAGTCCCACTGCAGATCTTCACCACTGTCTGCTGACCTTGCTGGCTCCTTCTGGGCACACAGCCACAGACTAACTTCAGGCTTTCTCTCTTTACTGCTTTCTTCCTTCACTTCCACTTAGCTGTTTACTCTAACCCTGTCTAGACTACTCCTTCACTCTTGCCCTGCCTGGGCTCCACTCCTGTTGTTTACTCAAGCTCGTCCCTGAGCTATCTGCCTGGTTTCTTCCTGCCTCCAGAGTTGTGAGCTCCTCGGTGGGCGGAGCCAACCGTCTGGCCCACCCCCTGGTGTGCATCATCAGACTCCTGGAGGAAGGCAACAAGGATTTTTGGGTTAGCTGGTGTACCTACAGGGAATGTGGGGTGCGTGTGTGTTGTTATCTGTGTCCCCTGGCTTGCCCAGGGCGACACAGAGGAGGGAAGTAGGATGAGGATGATCAGCAGCAGGTGGATGTGAAGGGGACTTAGGGGGGCTTTACACGTTACGACATCGCTTCCGAAATATCGTCAGGGTCACGTCGTTAGTGACGCACATCCGGCGCCGGTAGCGACATCGCAACATATAAATCCTAGGTGCGACGATAAACAATCGCAAAAGCGTCAAAAAATGATGATCTGTGTAGTGTCGTACATTTCCATAATGTTGGGTCGACCGCAGGTACGATGTTGTTTGTCGTTCCTGCAGCACCACACATCGCTGTGTGTAAACCCGCAAGAGCGACAAACCTCTCCTTACCTGCGCCCACTGTCAATGCTGAAGGAAGAAGGTGGGCGGGATGTTATGTCCCGCTCATCTCGGCCCCTCCGCTTCTATTGGCCGGCAGATTAGTGACTAGAGTTGAGCGCGGTTCAAGGATCGAGGTTCGCCAATTTCATGTTCGAGTGATTTTGGGCGGTGTTCTAGATAGAACTAGAACTCAAGCTTTTTGCTAAAAGTTCGGCAGCTCGAGTTACGTTCGAGAATGGTTCTATCAGCAAAAAGCCTAGCTAATTACTAAATGGCTTTTCACTGTAATAGTGTGAGTCACTCTGTGATTCACACTATTATCTAATTTCAGCGTATAGTGTGCAGGGGGGATGGGGTTTAGATCTGTAATGCTGAGAGAATGCCGATCGCCATTTTTTTTTTTTCTTCCCTAAGCACGCGTTTAGTGGGGCAGGCCAGCATGTCAGCCAATCCCAGACACACACACAGGTAAGTGGACTTTTTGCCAGACAAGCAAGGGCATGAGTCATAGGTTGTGAATGTCACATGTCCTTGCATTATAAATACAGCCACTTTCCCTCACGGCGCCATTATCTGCCTTCTGCGTCTGGGTGACAGTCACCGCTCATGCAGCTCCTGTCGCCGGTCCTGCTGTATACGCTATACACACAGCGCTTTACAGAATAGGGACAGAAGTCTATTTCAGCACTTTTTAGGGCTCATTTTCTCGGGCTCAGAGCCATAGGTGACAGTCAGGTCTGTGGAAACGCTGTATACAGCTTAAGATAACAGCGTCTGTGTACCTAAGCTCAGGCAATACCTTGCTGCATTTCACCATTAGGAGGGATAGAAAGTGAGGCTTCTTTAACTCTACACTGACCCACAACCTGGCCACTGTACCCTTCTGCCCATTTTTGCAAAGCTATGTTAATAGCAAAGAGTGCTGCCAGTTAGTGCCATCCAAAAAGTGGCTGCTGTACTCCATTAGTGTCCCACTTGTGCCAAGCAAGTCCCACCACCTCTGCATTGTACACTGCTGCCCTTTTTGCAAAGCTATTTTAATAGCAAAGAGTGCTGCCAGTTAGTGCCATCCAAAAAGTAGCTGCTGTACTCCATTAGTGTCCCATCTGTGCCAAGCATTTTCCAGCACCTCTGCATTGTACCCTGCTGCCCTTTTTTGCAAAGCTATTTTAATAGCAAAGAGTGCTGCCAGTTAGTTCCATCCAAAAAGTGGCTGCTATACTCCTTTAGTGTCCTACTGGTGCCAAGCATTTTCCAGCACCTCTGCATTCAACCCTCATGCACATTTTGCTACGCTATTTTTATAGCAAACAGAGCTGAACATAAGTGGCATCCAAAAAGTGGCTGCTATACTCCATTAGTGTCCTACTGGTGCCAAGCATTTTCCAGCACCTCTGCATTGTACCTTGCTGCCTTTTTTGCAAAGCTATTTTAATAGCAAAGAGTGATGCCAGTTAGTGCCATCCAAAATGTAGCTGCTGTACTCCATTAGTGTCGCACTTGTGCCAAGCATTTTCCAGCACCTCTGCATTGTACCCTGCTGCCCTTTTTTGCTAAGCTATTTTAATAGCAAAGAGTGCTGCCAGTTAGTGCCATCCAAAAAGTGGCTGCTATACTGCATTGTTGTCCTACTGGTGCCAAGCATTTTCCAGCACCTCTGCATTCAACCCTCATGCACATTTTGCTACGCTATTTTTATAGCAAACAGAGCTGAACATAAGTGGCATCCAAAAAGTGGCTGCTATACTCCATTAGTGTCCTACTGGTGCCAAGCATTTTCCAGCACCTCTGCATTGTACCCTGCTGCCGTTTTTTTGCAAAGCTATTTTAATAGCAAAGAGTGCTGCCAGTTAGTGCCATCCAAAAAGTGGCTGCTGTACTGCATTAGTGTCCCACTTGTGCCAAGCAAATCCCACCACCTCTGCATTGTACCCTGCTGCCTTTTTTTGCAAAGCTATTTTAATAGCAAAGAGTGCTGCCAGTTAGTGCCATCCAAAAAGTGGCTGCTATACTCTATTGTTGTCCTACTGGTGCCAAGCATTTTCCAGCACCTCTGCATTGTACCCTGCTGCCCTTTTTTGTAAGGCTATTTAAATAGCAAAGAGTGCTGCCAGTTAGTGCCATCCAAAAAGTGGCTGCTATACTCCTTTAGTGTCCTACTGGTGCCAAGCATTTTCCAGCACCTCTGCATTGTACCTTGCTGCCTTTTTTGCAAAGCTATTTTAATAGCAAAGAGTGATGCCAGTTAGTGCCATCCAAAATGTAGCTGCTGTACTCCATTAGTGTCGCACTTGTGCCAAGCATTTTCCAGCACCTCTGCATTGTACCCTGCTGCCCTTTTTTGCTAAGCTATTTTAATAGCAAAGAGTGCTGTCAGTTAGTGCCATCCAAAAAGTGGCTGCTATACTCTATTGTTGTCCTACTAGTGCCAAGCATTTTCCAGCACCTCTGCATTCAACCCTCATGCAGATTTTGCTACGCTATTTTTATAGCAACCAGTGCTGAACATAAGTGGCATAGAAAAAGTGGCTGCTATACTCCACTGTTGTCCTACTAGTGCCAAGCATTTTCCAGCACCTCTGCATTAAACCCTGCTGCCCTTTTTCCAAAGCTATTTTAATAGCAAAGAGTGCTGCCAGGTAGTGCCATCCAAAAAGTGGCTGCTGTGCTCCATTAGTGCCCCACTTGTGCCAAGCATTTTCCAGCACCTCTGTATTGTACCCTGTGACGACATGGCCTCTCATGGGTTAAAGTTTCTTAAAATTCAGCCAGACAGCATGATAGATTGCTTATAAATGGGGGATAAATCCCTCATTGTTTTTACAAGACTGTTGTTGACTCAATGTAATTGTGTTGGCCACTGAAAGCCAGACGTATTGTTCTCCAGACTTTTCCAGTAACCATTGTATTGTAGTTGTGTATTGCTAATGTGATTACCTTAGTAGCCATTGTTGAGTCTGTGACTTGCAGACTATATGTAGATATCTTCAGTCTTTCTGTAGACATCATTTGGATGAACATTGTCCATGCAGCTTGAGATTCATCCAATGGGAGAGGCGCTCTTGTCCAACCAATCGATGAGGACGCAGTGTATCTAAGTGGAAGGCTGTGGCTATAAAAAGGGACTTCTTTAAGCCACCAGGTGGATGAATGCTGATGGATCCAGTCTAAGCTCTTTGAAGCTGACTAGAGGATCAGGATATCTTATGGCTTCAATCTAGGGACTCCGGTTCCGGTTGGAGACCATATCCACAGCCTAGAGATTTCGACTCCGGCTGCCAGGATTGTAACATCATACTAGGACTACTTAAGGAGGACACTCAGGTTGGGACAGTTCAGTCACCTGTTACAGACTTTGCAGACGTCACACATCTTCCTAAATCTGGCATTTTTCCTTTCTCGGTGGGTGCCCGCCAAAAGCGGGGTGCTGCTGGATTGGAGTAAATAGCCCTGGAACCTCTGAGGCATGGACATTCTAAATCCCTGGTGAGCCAGCGGAAGGGTGAGACTCTGTTGCCTGTTACATTTTTGTGTTTTGCTGGTTATGTGTTATGTGCCGTTAATTGTTTGGGGATCCAATAAAGTCTAATTATTGTGGTTCCCTCACTCTGAGTTGTCTGAGTAGTGTGAGGGGCACTGCAGCCAAAATTTGAGATGCTGCCACCTGACTGCAGGCCCCCTATGCTAATTTTAGGTGGTTTCTCCCCCTGGAAAGACTCACCAGCTACCCCCGGCTCCTGTGGTATGACCTTCCCGGATATATGTCACTGCACTGCCCAGCTTCCGGTCTCTCTGTTCCTGGACCCGGACCTGTTTGGGCGGCCGGTGGCGTATACCCGCTTCGGAGGGCGGTAAGAGAGATATCAGCAGGGAGGGAAGTGTTTTGCCCACGGCGCTTTAGCTGTGAGCGGCTCCCTCCCTGCTGAGGCACAGGTGACATGTGCCGGCGAGCGGTGTTTTCAGGGAAATACCCGCCCGCCGGTCCGCCTGTGCTCGCCGTCTGTCACAAATCCCCCATCAGCAGGGAAGGAAGCGTCCTACTCACAGCGCTGTTAGTTGTGAGGGGCTTCCTCCCTGCTGAGGCTCCAGATAGGTGTGCCGGCGAGCGGCGTTCTGAGTGAACTACCCGCCCGCCGGTCAGCTGGAGCCCGCCCCTCAGTTTGAAAAGAGCGCGAAAGCGCTCTTTGCTTATGGCGCCGCCCACCCGCCTCCCTGCCTCCGCCAGCGGTGGGTGCGAGTGCAGGCTGTGAGCCGGCGCGGTCCCTGATGCAGCGCAGGTGGAAGCGCTGCAGCGGAGGACCCGCCGGCCTTGTGGGAGTAACAAACCCCGTGCCCCTGCTCCCTCCACCGCCCTGTCACCGCTGCCCTGTCACAGCCGGTACAGGGGAGCGGGGAGAATGCGGGGGCAGGCTGCGGATGGGCACAGCCTCTGATGCAGCTCAGATTGGAGGTGCTGTATTGGTGTATGTGCTGACTGCAGAAGTCAGCAGAATCCACCCATCCCCTATTGGTATCCCCAGACAAGTTAAAAAAAAAAATAAATAAATAAATTATAAAAAATAAATAAATAAATTATAAATAAAAAATAAATAAATTAAATAAATAAATTATAAATAAAATAAATAAATTAAATTATAAATAAAAAAAAAAAAAAGCTGCTAGTCATGAAGGAGCTAGGGGTCATCTGGGTATCCCGGCCAGTGGGGTGAATTAAGGGGTGTGGTCAGGCCTCACTTCAACTGTGCAGGGTGGGGGGCATGACATCTTAGGATGAACAACCCTCACTCACTTGAACAATCCCCCACCTCCCTTTCTGTGGGTAGCGGCTTGGATCGGACTCTGTCCCCCCCACCTGGGGATATGCACGGGCGTTGGGGCCCCGGGCGTCATGAGTCACATGTAGATTTAGACCCCCCTTTTTCTTCAGACTAAGCCCTGGTGCGGTCCCGCGGCGGGATGATGAGCATCTGAGTGTACATTGGCCTGGACAGCGGAGTGCTGTTGGAATTGGGCAGGAACATCCGGAGTCCGGCCGCCCCCTTTTATCCTGCACAATCTGGCAAGTACCATTACGTGGGATTGCGGGGTGGAATAAGCGCCCTGGGGGGGTTCACGTGATGTCACCAGGCAACAGGTTTTCCTCCCTATTCAACATTCTGTAATTAAGTTATGTGTGACCGACACTATAGGTGTACTGAGGACATCATACCCCCATTGATAAAGGCGTTATAGTATCTGCCATTACTACCTCTTGTGGTCGGCATTCCACAGTCTTACTGCTCTAACTGTAAAGAACCCTTCCCATTTAGCTGCGGAGGAGGATGTAATGTTCCAGTTCTTTATATTGACCACACACGTATTTATGCATATAAATGAGATCTCCTCCATTCCTTGCAATCTAGTTGTCTCCTTGAACCGACTAATTTCAGAATGCCCACCCACCGCCTTTTTTATAAAAAAAAAAAAAAAAGCCAAGCCCAAACTGGATCCCAGATTTTAGATGAGGCCTGTCAAGTGATTTATAGAAGGGTTACAATATGTTGGGCTCACAGGATCTTCCCCCCCCCCCCTTGTTATACACTCTAACTTAGCGCTGTAGCTGAAAAGATGGGAGTTATGTTGGTCACTGAAAATTTTATGGTAATAGCAAAGTGTATTTCTGTGCATTTTCGTGCTTGTTGGAGTTTTATTTTAACAGACGAAAATGAACATGTGAGATGTGAAAATTGGCATTTTTTATGTAATTGCATAATTATGCTCACCAATATTTCCTGAGCAACTACGTCCACATGAATATTCTCAAAAAAAAAAAAAAAACACTTTTAGTTTTGGTCTCAGGTGTGTGCAACTGTCAAGTGTTTTCCAATGTTTTATCAGACAGCTATCATTCTAATACTATACTATAGAGGGTGCCAAGTAGCTTCATTATTTGAAGAACCTATTATGAATTACAAAAAAAAAAAAAAATCCCCTTCCTTTGGGTTTGCCTTTTATTTTGGAAGGTTTTGCAGCATGGAAATAGTTTTTATTGGCTATTACTCATTGTATGGAGGTTGTCATCTTTCAGCCCCTGCGGATCCACAGGTATGAACCTCATCTGTGCGGGTAAGGTCATTTTCTATTGCTGTTATTGTTTCCAAGGCGCCTTTCCTAGGCTTCCGGTGTATGACTAAGCGGCAGGATCACGTTACCCGGTATTGGTACATTGGTCCAATCCTAGGTGCGGAAAGATTAAACTTTATTTTCCGCTACATGGAATCAGGCACCTGAAAAGGAGGAACTGATGGTGTAGCTGAATTTTTTCTTTAAGTTTCAACGGCTACATTTGCTCAAGAGCAGGAACGGTCAAATCGTTGTGTGGTGTATTTAACAGCAGCAGGTCCAGCTGTTCTTGGGCTTGTTTTCAACACAACAGGGTTTTTTTAAAAAAAAAAAAAAAGTCAGTATGCTTGGCTTGGGGCCATGTTTCAAGAAACCTACCCCCTAGCAGTGACTTTCCTCCAAATAGGTTGGAGTTGGAAAAGGGGGTGAGTGAAGACTCCAAAAGTGGTATTACCAGTTGGTTTACCAAGCCTGGGAAAAAACCGTCTAACCACCCGTTTACAACTTCCCTCATCAGTAAGTGGGCTGATTAGGCTTTTTGGTTTTTAGAATGCACATCAGCCAATGAAAGGTTATAGTCAGTACAGGTATTTAGTTGTCGTGATAGCATTGTTTTACCCCCTATTGCTTTTTCAATCCCAGGTATCTTCGTTAACTCCGTCCGCTGGCAGGACCAAAGTTTTTGATTCCTTAAATTCGTAGTGGTATTCCCAGTAAAAGGAGGCCGATGATCCGGCCTCCCGTTACAACACAGACATGATGGGCCTATGGTAAGGTATGCAGCGAGTGGGGTTTATCAGGTGGGTGAAGAGCATGATTATTTTCAAGCGATCCCTTGCTAATATATAACCGGCAGTATTTAGTGATTCTACTTCACCAACGAGCACCGTTTTTGCCTGTAGTGAGCAAAATGGTATGGGGTTTTGCCTTGCCAATTTTTCAGTTGCGGAATTAGACCTGCGTGACTAAGGCCTAGTGGGACTCACGGTATGGAAAGGTTGGTGGATTAGCGGCAAGTGGGTGGATGTAGGAGGACTAATACTTCCTAGCTGTTTGTCGACCTAATAAAAGGTACTGGGCTGGGCGGTTATGCCCATTGCGGATCTGTTCCTTAAAGCATAAGTCACATGGTTGAAGAAAGACGTAGGTCTATCTAGTCAAGCTTGTTCTTCCTTCACAGTTTGGGTTCTTTTTCTCCCACCCCTGGTGGGTATGCCCGAGGGCGTTAGTGATGGCCCTTAGACGAACAGGGGCGACATGGAGCATGTTTAATCACGAAGATTTTTTCCCATATTTAGCGGGCAATTTTTGGAGGTAATATGGTGATGGCTGTTTATTATGGGTTCGCCAGCTGCAGTACCTAAGTTGTAAACACCCTCTCCCTCCCCCTCCAAAACTGGGGCGTTCCTGAGGCTTTGGGGCAAGTGTGTATGAACATGATTTCAATGGGAAGGGGTCTACAATGCAACTGCATTTTTGAGGGACGTTCGTGCTGTGTTTGTTTTTTGTAATAAAAAAAAAAAAATGTACGTGTGGTTTTGTCAAATCCACCCCAAGGGGAAGAGGGTCTGCTGGTTATGAGAATTTTGCTGGTTTTGAGAGTTTTCCTTTCTGACAATGTTTCTTTTTTCAGATGTCAGTTGGCCTAGTGTTCGAACTTAGGTCATGCCCATACTTTTCGGGTAGCGTGAGAAGCTGATCCTCGCCCTGGCGGTTGGTCCTGGTTTCCATTGACCTGGGTGGTGATAGGAGAAGTTTCCGGGGGCTGGTTTAGCTGAGTGCGCTACCTGAGGTGTTCAGGATTGTTGAGCCGCCCTCTACAGTTGACTTGGTGACCCAAGTAGGTGTCACAGATCTGGTCTCCTGCCACCTAGCTGCGCTTCGCCTCATACCCTCATCCGGTCAGAGATGGTACAACTTTCCCTGTTATTTTCCTAATTTAAGATGGGTCAGCCAGAGGTGATTTTCAGCTCATATTGGAAAGTATCCAAGGAAGGATGTGTTACGGGGCTGTCCTTGGTGCACGGGCAACCAGTGCCTACCTAAGTTGATTGTGTAAAATATATATATATATATATATAAAAAAAAAAAATTGGTGAGGTACCGCCAGCTGGAAGGTATTAACTTTGCTGTCCTTATGAGGGAGCGGGTGCATCTTCAATGATGCGGTTTCGGATGGGTTGATAGTGGGAATGTGCGAGGAGATGGCTCAGGTACTGTGGTTTTTTGGGGGGGGTCGCAGCTTGCTATCGCTGTGCTGCTCCTTGGCGGAAGGGGTAGGAAAAGTGGTGGTGAAATACCCGCACCGGACGGCCGGTGTTGGCTGGTAATGCCTAATTTGAAAGCTGCGACCATAATTTATGCCAAAGTAAAAGATGAGAGTGTTTTTTCCCTATGCCTCTCCATAAGTGAGAATAAAAGTAATTTAACTTATAAAGAACTGTGTGGTATCTTTCTAGGGGGGAAAAGGTGGTGTTTGGGTCCTGGCAGTCTGAGGGGCACTGCAGCCAAAATTTGAGATGCTGCCACCTGACTGCAGGCCCCCTATGCTAATTTTAGGTGGTTTCTCCCCCTGGAAAGACTCACCAGCTACCCCTGGCTCCTGTGGTATGACCTTACCGGATATATGTCACTGCGCTGCCCAGCTTCCGGTCTCTCTGTTCCTGGACCCGGACCTGTTTCCCACCCTCCCTCCCCTTTGTTTTTATGAGTTTTTGTGGAGTGTCTCTGTGTTAAGTCGCAGCAGTGGAAGGGGTAGGAAAAGTGGTGGTGAAATACCCGCACCGGACGGCCGGTGGCGGAAAATTTCCCAAAACCCCATGGTGTTGGCTGGTAATGCCTAATTTGAAAGCTGCGACCATAATTTATGCCAAAGTAAAAGATGAGAGTGTTTTTTCCCTATGCCTCTCCATAAGTGAAAATAAAAGTAATTTAACTTATAAAGAACTGTGTGGTGCCTTTGTAGGGGGAAAAAGGTGGTCTTTGGGTCCTGGCAGTCTTACGCCCACGGTTAAGGAGGCCGGCGTTCAGTTGGGATGAGCCCTGAGCCACGCTGTCTTTCTAAAGGTGGTGAGTTTTAGTGGACGAGAGCACCCACTGAGCCCTGTGTCTCCACATACCCTGCTGCCCTTTTTTGCAAAGCTATTTTAATAGCAAAAATGCTGCCAGTTAGTGCCATCCAAAAAGTAGCTGCTGTACTCCATTAGTGTCCCACATGTGCCAAGCATTTTCCAGCACCTCTGCATTGTACCCTGCAGCCCTTTTTTGCAAAGCTATTTTAATAGCAAAGAGTGCTGACAGTTAGTGCCATCCAAAAAGTGTCTGCTATACTCCATGAGTGTCCTACTAGTGCCAGGTATTTTCCAGCACCTCTGCATTGTACCCTGCTGCCCTTTTTTGCAAAGCTATTTTAATAGCAAATTGTGTTGCCAGTTAGTGCCATCCAAAAAGTGGCTGCTATACTCCATTAGTGTACTACTGGTGCCAAGCATTTTCCAGCACCTCTGCATTGTACCCTGCTGCACTTTTTTGCAAAGATATTTTAAGAGCAAAGAGTGCTGCCAGTTAGTGCCATCCAAAAGTGGCTGCTGTACTCCATTAGTGTCCTACTGGTGACAAGCATTTTCCAGCACCTCTGCATTGTACTCTGCTGTCCTTTCTTGCAAAGCTATTTTAATAGCAAAGAGTGCTGCCAGTTAGTGCCATCCAGAAAGTAGCTGCTGTACTCCATTAGTGTCCCACTTGTGCCAAGCAAGTCCCACCACCTCTGCATTGTATTCTGCTGCCCCTTTTTTCCAAAGCTATTTTAATAGCAAAGAGTGCTGCCAGTTAGTGCCATCCAAAAAGTGGCTGCTATACTCCATTAGTGTCTTACTGGTGCCAAGCATTTTCCAGCACCTCTGCATTGTACCCTGCTGCCCTTTCTTGCATAGGTATTTTAATAGCAAAGAGTGCTGCCAGTTAGTGCCATCCAAAAAGTGGCTGCTGTTCTCCATTAGTGTCCCTCTTGTGCCAAGCAAGTCCCACCATCTCTGCATTGTACCCTGCTGCCCTTTTTTGCAAAGCTATTTTAATAGCAAAGAGTGCTGCCAGTTAGTGCCATCCAAAAAGTGGCTGCTATACTCCATTGTTGTCCTACTGGTGCCAAGCATTTTCCAGCACCTCTGCTTTCAACCCTCATGCACATTTTGCTAAGCTATTTTTATAGCAAACAGTGCTGAACATAAGTGGCATAGAAAAAGTGGCTGCTATACTCCATTGTTGTCCTACTGGTGCCAAGCATTTTCCAGCACCTCTGCATTGTACCCTGCTGCCCTTTTTGCAAAGCTATTTTAATAGCAAAGAGTGCTGCCAGTTAGTGCCATCCAAAAAGTGGCTGATGTACTCCATTAGTGTCCGACTTGTGCCAAGCAAGTCCCACCACCTCTGCATTGTACCCTGCTGCCCTTTTTTGCAAAGCTATTTTAATAGCAAAGAGTGCTGCCAGTTAGTGCCATCCAAAAATTGGCTACTATACTCCATTGTTGTCCTACCGGTGCCAAGCATTTTCCAGCACCTCTGCATTGTACTCTACTGCCCTCTTTTGCAAAGCTATTTTAATAGCAAAGAGTGCTGCCAGTTAGTGCCATCCAAAAAGTGGCTGCTGTACTCCATTAGTATCCCACTTGTGCCAAGCAAGTTCCCCCATCTCTGCATTGTACCCGGCTGCCCTTTTTTGCAAAGCTATTTTAATAGCAAAGAGTGCTGCAAGTTAGTGCCATCCAAAAAGTGGCTGCTATACTCCTTTAGTGTCCCACTTGTGCCAAGCATTTTCCAGCACCTCTGCATTGTACCTTGCTGCCTTTTTTTGCAAAGCTATTTTAATAGCAAAGAGTTCTGCCAGTTAGTGCCATCCAAAAAGTGGCTGCTGTACTCCATTAGTGTCCCACTTGTGCCAAGCATTTTCCAGCACCTCTGCATTCAGCCCTCATGCACATCTTGCTATGCTATTTTTATAGCAAACAGTGCTGAACATATGTGGCATAGAAAAAATGGCTGCTATACTCCATTGTTGTCCTACTGGTGCCAAGCATTTTCCAGCACCTCTGCATTAAACCCTGCTGCCCTTTTTGCAAAGCTATTTTAATAGCAAAGAGTGCTGCCAGTTAGTGCCATCCAAAAAGTGGCTGATGTACTCCTTTAGTGTCCCACTTGTGCCAAGCATTTTCCAGCACCTCTGCATTGTACCCTGCTGCCCTTTTTTGCAAAGCTATTTTAATAGCAAAGAGTGCTGCCAGTTAGTGCCAGTTAAAAAGTGGCTGCTGTACTCCATTAGTGTCCCACTTGTGCCAAGCAAGTCCCACCACCTCTGCATTGAACCCTGCTGCCCTTTGTTGCAAAGCTATTTTAATAGTGTGGCGCCCCAGGACCTGGTCGCCACAACAGCATTGCCCTCCCAAAAGGGTTAATGCTGAGCCTGGAGGTAATTGGGAGGTCCATTGGCCAGCAAGTTTAACATCCAACGCAGTTCTCCCTCCGGCCAGCAGGGGGAGCTCTGAACCTGGAATTCCAGGGAGCCTTCCTCAAGTCTGACCAGAGGGAGGAAGTAGTAGTCAGTCTGTAGAGAGAGGTGCTAGTGAGCAGACGCAGAGTAAGTTGTCCTGTGGATCTGGGGCCTAGAGCTAGAGTAGCTTGGCCCAGGGAAGCAGGAGCAGCAGAGAGGCACAGAAGAGACTCGGACATCGGAGTCTGTGGCCACCAGGGCTTAAAATACCCCTGGTAGCCGAATCCGAAGGGCAGGAGAGCTGCAAGCACCTGGCACATATACATCCCGCACATACAGCTGCAGCATCAGGGCCCGGTGTGGACTCCAGCAGAGAAGCACCAGAGAGGGCCTGCGCAGCCTGCTACAGAGGGAGAGGGACGTACCATCGGTCCCAGCAGCAAATAGGGCCATTGCTGGATTCAGAGAAGCAGGGACCTATCATAACAAAGAAGAGCACAGGAGTAGGCCTCATACTCAGCTGGTCAGAAAGATCACCCCAAATACTTCCAGGCCGACCGGATCCCCATCACCACCTGTAACGGTCTCCCAGGACTGGACTGTTCCCAAAGTAAAAGAGGAAAAGGTAAAGAGACTGTTGTTTGTGCCTGGTTCTTTCATTGCCTGTCGGCCCTGCACCGTGTTAGCCACACAACACCATAGACTTTCACGAGCACTAACAGTGTCCTCGGGGCTCCGCTCCACCTGTGTGGAGCAGTACCACCATTGCTGCTATATCATCACCCCGGAGGCCTCACAAAGCAGCGGCGGCTTAATAGCCGCATACCACAGGTGGCGTCACGAACACCAACTTTACTCATCAAGCCACATACTCTACTGACACCCACCAGGGCCACGGAGCCGGGCCCAGCCACCACTGACTACCACCGGACTAGTCCGGCCCGGCACCGGGTGTCCCATAGCCCTGGGGTGGGCGAGTCAACTTTGGCGTCACGAACAGGATTTCGTGCCCGGTTTCACCGGGTACTGTGCGCCTGCAGAAACTGTGCTTAAAAGACTGTGTTACTGTTTGCAAACTGCCGTCGCCATTAGCCTCGCCGAGCGCAGGAAGAAGGGGGGCGTGCCTGACAAAGAGCGCGAAGGGAGCGCGCCATCAGAGCAGAGCGCTGTTAACCCTGCGCGACCCGGAAGGGAATTTGAAAAGTGAACAGAGCCTGGTAAGGTTCACTAAGGGGGAGGAAGATGTCCGACTCAGAGGGAGAGCAGGTGGCTGCCTTAGCCCGAGGCGCCGCAGCACCGGCCGAAGCAATCCCAGTCGCCGCTGTAGCGCCGGTAATGCCGATCACAATGCCGTACATCCCGGGAGCAGAATGGCTGCCGCAGAACTCCGGGGAGTCCCATACCTTGAGCGACTTCAGAGAAAGCCTGCACAGCTTGTTCCAGGTGTATCCGCTGACTGAGAGCCAGAAGGTGGGCCTATTAATGGGGCAGCTAGCCGGCGCAGCCCAGCGTGAAGTGAAGTCCTGGCCCGATACAGATAAAGGGACAGTAACCCAGATACTGGCCAAGCTGAAGAGTACTTTTGACACCCGCACCGCAGCAGAAATAAAGATGAAATTCTTTGGGTGTAAGCAGCGGGCCACAGACAGCATACGGGACTATGCCTTAAACTTGCAGGAGGCCCTGAAAGCAGTTAAACAGGTGGACCCAGAGAGTGTACGAGAAGGAGACAAACTCCTAACTGAGCAGTTCATAGAAGGGCTCCTGTCAGACGCCCACAGGACCCAGCTGCGTATCATGGTCCTGCAGAACCCTGCTCTGGACTTTGCAAAGTTTAAGGACCAGGCCATCCGGGTACTGAGAGAATCTACACCGAATGACCCAGTACCCCTGCGGTCTCTTGCTATCACGTACCCCAGGGTGGTGCCTGCAACACGAGCCGCTGCGGGGGCTGAGGCGCAGTCCCTGGATAAGGATCCCACTGCAGAGCTCAGACAGCAGGTCCAGGAGCTGACCAAGACTGTAGCTGCCCTTGGCAAGACCGTGCAGTCTCTACAAGCGACCCCATCGCCTGCAAGAATCGAGTTGGCCTCCAACCCAGATGACGTCCCATGGATGCGACAGAGGAGGAATCCGCCGACCCGAGGAAAAGATACAGACCGGTATGATTCAACAGGACAACCGATCTGCCGCCGCTGCAGCCAGGCGGGCAACATTGCACGACACTGTCCTTTAAATGGGCCGAGCCTGGGGCCAGGAGCCGACCCCCAGGTGTAAGGAAGCCCGGCTCAACCCCCAGCCGCAGCAAGTATGTGGGAGGACGACCGGTCCTTCCTATTGTGCTGGATGGGATCCCTTTGAATGCCCTCTTGGACACGGGGTCCCAGGTAACAACCATCCCCTATAAACTGTACAAAAGATATTGGGCTGATTCAGACATTGACCATGGCCCAGATGATGATTTAACAATTGTGGCCAGTAATGGTCAGCCCTTACCTCAAATTGGGTACAAAGAAGTAACCATTAAAGTGGGGCGGGTAGAATTGCCATGTCAGGGGATGATAATTTGTAGATATTGATCGCAAAGAATCTGACCCACTGCTAACCATTGGTACAAATGTGATAGAAAATTGTATTGCCGAAGTGATAATTTTGTTGCAACAGGCGTCTGAAACTGCCAGCTCCGGGCAGCAGCGTGCCCTACAGAGGGAGATCAGAGCCCTGGTGAGGAGGCAGCAGGTAGAGCTGGCCGGAGGAGAAATTGGCAGTGTGAGGGTAAGTGACCCCCTCCCGCATGGTAATCCTGCCTTGGTGGAACCGGTGTATTCAGACAGTAGGCCTGGAGTCCTGGTAGCCAGAGGGGTAGCAGACGTCCGCAAGGGGAGAGTGCCCGTCCGTGTCCTGAATTGTGGGGAGGAGGAGGCCAAATTGCCCCGGTACGCCACTGTAGCAAAACTGTACACTGTCAGCAACAATACCATCAAAGCAGTGGAACCCTTGATCCCATCTGACCAGGCGGAAGACAATGGCTCCAAGGGACGGCTAGAAGACTGGTGCCAAAAATTACATGTGGGCACCGACTCCACCCCCGCACACCAAAAGCATGGGGTTTACCGGGTGGTACAGGAGTACGAGCGGGTCTTCAGCAAACACCCCCTAGATTTTGGGCAGGTGAAAGGGGTTAAACATCAAATCCCCACGGGTGATCATCATCCCATTAAAGAGAGATACCGCCCTGTACCCCCCGCACAGTATCAGCGTGCCAAAGAGATGTTACGGGAAATGAAGGAGGCTGGGGTTATCAGTGATAGTTGTAGCCCCTGGGCAGCTCCACTAGTGCTCGTAAAGAAAAAAGATGGTACAATGAGAATGTGCGTAGATTACAGGCAAATTAACCGCATTACACATAAAGATGCTTATCCACTACCCAGAATAGAGGAGTCACTAACAGCCTTAAAGTCAGCTAACTATTTCTCCACCTTGGATCTCACCAGTGGGTATTGGCAGGTTCCCGTGGCAGAGGCGGACAAGGAGAAGACTGCATTCACGACACCAATGGGCCTCTGCCAGTTCAACTGTATGCCATTCGGGCTCTGCAACGCCCCAGGGACATTCCAAAGGTTGATGGAGTGCTGCTTGGGCCACCACAACTTCGAAACCGTGCTGTTGTACCTGGATGACGTCATAGTCTACTCCAAGACTTATGAAGACCACCTGAGGCACTTAGCAGAAGTGTTTGAGTCCTTGTCGAAATATGGCCTGAAGATAAAGCCGTCCAAATGTCACCTCTTGAAGCCAAAGGTACAGTACCTGGGTCATGTAGTCAGCGCAGAAGGTGTGGCACCTGATCCGGAGAAAGTCACCGTAATCAAGGACTGGCCAAGACCCACCACGGTAAAGGAGGTGCGGCAGTTCCTTGGGCTGGTGGGCTACTACCGAAGGTTCATTGATGGTTTCACAAAGATAGCAGCGCCCCTTCAAGATCTCCTGGTGGGCCAGCCAAAGCAGGCTAAGAAGCAGAGCCCTCCGTTTGAATGGAGCAGCCAAATAGAAACATCCTTTGTCCGGCTGAAAGGGGCTCTCACGGGAGAAGAAATTCTGGCCTACCCTGACTACAGCCAGCCGTTTGTACTGTATACAGATGCCAGCAATGTAGGACTGGGAGCAGTTCTGTCCCAGGTGCAGGGAGGCAGAGAGAAGGTGATAGCTTACGCCAGTAGGAAGCTTCGGCCCACAGAAAGGAATCCAGAAAACTACAGTTCCTTCAAGCTGGAGTTCCTCGCTATTGTTTGGGCAGTGACTGAACGCTTCAAGCACTATCTGGCATCGGCCAAGTTCACCATCTTCACGGACAACAATCCGTTAACACATCTGGCAACAGCCAAGTTAGGTGCGTTGGAACAGCGATGGATGGCCCGGCTGTCTAACTTTGACTTTACCATCAAGTACCGGGCTGGCAAGAAGAATAACAATGCTGATGCGCTGTCCAGAATGCCTCACTTACCCGAGTCTGGAGAAGACCTGGATGAACTCGAAGAGATAGAGTTACCGGCTTTCCATCATCAGGGTGTTTCCCAGTGTGAGCATGCTGTGGGAGTGAAGCGCTCGAGCCAGCACGAGGTCTCGGTCAACCCATTACTCCACCATAATTGGGAAGAGACACAGAACGGTGACCCGGCCGTGCGATTGGTCAAAGAAAAGCTAGCACAAGCTGAGACCCATCTTGGCCCAGATGCTCCAGAAGAAGCCCAGCAGCTGTGGAAGGAGAGGGGACGACTGTTCACCTACCAAGGCAAGCTCTGCAAGAGATATGTCAACTGGCGAACGAATGAACTCGTCTGGCAGATAGTGGTCCCGCAGAGGGATGCTCCAATGGTCCTAGCAGCTTATCATGATAACGCAGGACACTTCGGGTGGAAGAAGTTGGAGACCCTACTCCGTGGTCGGTTCTACTGGGTGCACATGAGAAAGACAGTCGAGAAGTGGTGCCGAGACTGTGGTCCGTGTAACCTGAGGCGGAAGGATGATGCCGGCCAGAGGTCTCCCCTACAGCCAATTGTCACGAAGCAGCCCCTGGAGTTGGTGGCCCTGGACCACGTGAAGTTAACACCAAGCCGGTCAGGCTATGTGTACGCCCTCACCATTGTGGACCATTACTCTCGTTTCCTGGTAGTAGTGCCTGTGAAGGACCAGACAGCCAGAACAGCAGCTAGAGCATTTCAGGCATACTTTTGCCGACCTCACAGTTACCCTGAAAGGGTACTGACTGATCAGGGTCCTGCATTCGAGGCAGAAGTGTTCCAAGAGTTCTGTAACATGTACGGTTGTAAGAAAATCAGAACCACACCGTACCACCCTCAAACCAATGGATTGTGCGAGAAGATGAACCATGTGGTTATTGATATGCTCAAGACTCTACCTTTGGAAGAAAGGAACCAATGGCCAGAGAAGTTACCAGATCTGGTAGACTTGTACAACCATATCCCGGTAAGTTCGACAAACTGCAGCCCTGCTTACCTGATGTGAGCCAGACCTGGCAAGTTACCTGTAGACTTGGAGATGGGGACTGTGTCACCTGAGGCGGTTCAGGAAATAGAGGATTGGGATACAGAGCGGCAGCAGCGGTACCGTAAGGTCCAGGAATGCGTAGACAGGAGCCTGTCTCAAGCAAGAATGAGACAAGAGCAGCATTACAATCAAACAGCCCCAGCAACTCCCTTAGCACCTGGAGAACAAGTCCTCAAGAGGAAGCGGAGGGCGCATAAATTGGATGATCAGTGGGAAAAGGAACCCTACACCATTATCCCCTCCAACTTTGATAACAGTAAGGTATGCCTCATAAGAAAGGATGAAGGCAAGACCTATCAAGCAGTTTCTCGAGACCGCCTGAAAGCGTGCCCTGAACGGTGCAGGATCCAAAGGGAAGTGGAAGAAGTACAGGAAAGTCCCCAAAGTCAAGAAAAAGAGGAGGAGATGATCCAAACCATCCTTGGAAAATTCCCCAAAACTTGGACCCGAATAAACAATACCATAGTGGTACCAGTTTTGACGTTCCCGCAGTTGGTCGAGCCAGAAACAGAAGAGGTTCCAGATCCACCTAAAGAACCGTCCGCTCCAACACAAGATGACACGCCAGCAGTGGAACCGGAGGTTCAACACCCTGCCAGTGGCGAACCTGCCGTACCCTTGGCGAATCTGAGATCCCTTAGGCAACCAACGTGCATCCCTGTCAGGGTTAGGCCTACCAATAACACGGGGGGGGGGCAGACACTCCAAGCAGTCAGGGACAAACCCCAGAGCTACGCCGGTCCCAACGTAGCACTTGGGGACAACCCCCTCCAAGGTATAGAACATAGAAAATAAAATACCTAACAGAATGTAAATAGTTATGTGAAATGTCTGTAATGTTGTGTATAAAATGCTTTTTGTCTTAGGTGATTAAGTAAATGGACAACTGGGCCACTGGACTATGGGTGGCCAACACCTAAATTGTTCATAGTTAGCACCTGTGTGCTCAATATTCCTGAAGAAAAACCCGTCCGGCGTGCATAGAGTGGGGTCATCAATGTTCTGACGCACGCCCAGAGCCTACGTTGGGGGTTTGATTGCAGCGGGTCCCCCATGGAGCAGTGTAATGGACACCCGGCAGGGAGCCACACTGGACTCTTATAATAGTGTTTAAGTTGGTAACGTTTAAGTAATGCGCCTCCCATAATGGGATGAAATGTTGTAACCTGTTTTGTTTTGTCTCTACAGTCCGGGAGTACTGAATTTAACTAAGGGGGAGTGTGGCGCCCCAGGACCTGGTCGCCACAACAGCATTGCCCTCCCAAAAGGGTTAATGCTGAGCCTGGAGGTAATTGGGAGGTCCATTGGCCAGCAAGTTTAACATCCAACGCAGTTCTCCCTCCGGCCAGCAGGGGGAGCTCTGAACCTGGAAATCCAGGGAGCCTTCCTCAAGTCTGACCAGAGGCCTCACAAAGCAGCGGCGGCTTAATAGCCGCATACCACAGGTGGCGTCACGAACACCAACTTTACTCATAAAGCCACATACTCTACTGACACCCACCAGGGCCACGGAGCCGGGCCCAGCCCAGCTACCACCGGACTAGTCCGGCCCGGCACCGGGTGTCCCATAGCCCTGGGGTGGGCGAGTCAATAGCAAAGAGTGCTGCCAGTTAGTGCCATCCAAAAAGTGGCTGCTATACTCCTTTAGTGTCCCACTTGTGCCAAGCAAGTCCCACCACCTCTGCATTGTACCCTGCTGCCCTTTTTTGCAAAGCTATTTTAATAGCAAATAGTTCTGCCAGTTAGTGCCATCCAAAAAGTGGCTGCTATACTCCTTTAGCGTCCCACTTGTGCCAAGCATTTTCCAGCACCTCTGCATTAAACCCTGCTGCCCTTTTTGCAAAGCTATTTTAATAGCAAAGAGTGCTGCCAGTTTGTGCCATTAAAAAGTGGCTGCTGTACTCCATTACTGTCCTACTGGTGCCAGGCATTTTCCAGTACCTCTGCATTGTACCCTGCTGCCCTTTATTGCAAAGCTATTTTAATAGCAAATAGTGCTGCCAGTTAGTGCCATCCAAAAAAGGGGCTGCTGTACTCTATTAGTGTCCCACTTGTGCCAAGCAAGTCCCACCACCTCTGCATTGTACCCTGCTGCCCTTTTTTGCAAAGCTATTTTAATAGCAAAGAGTGCTGCCAGTTAGTGTCATCCAAAAAGGGGCTGCTATACTCCATTGTTGTCCTACTGGTGCCAAGCATTTTCCAGCACCTCTGCATTGTACCATGCTTCCCTTTTTAGCAAAGTTTTTTTTAATAGCAAAGAGTGCTGCCAGTTAGTGCCATCCAAAAAGTGGCTGCTGTACTCCAATAGTGTCTCACATGTGCCAAGCATTTTCCAGCACCTCTGCATTGTACCCTCCTGCCCTTTTTTGCTAAGCTATTTTAATAGCAAAGAGTGCTGCCAGTTAGTGCCATCCAAAAAGTGGCTGCTATACTACATTGTTGTCCTACTGGTGCCAAGCATTTTCCAGCACCTCTGCATTAAACCCTTATGCACATTTTGCTACGCTATTTTTATAGCAAACAGTGCTGAACATAACTGGCATCCAAAAAAGGGGCTGCTATACTCCATTGTTGTCCTACTGGTGCCAAGCTTTTTCCAGCACCTCTGCATTGTACCCTGCTGCCCTTTTTTGCAAAGCTATTTTAATAGCAAAGAGGGCTGCCAGTTAGAGCCATCCAAAAAGTGGCTGCTATACTCCATTGTTTTCTTACTGGTGCCAAGCATTTTCCAGCACCTCTGCATTAAACCCTCATGCACATTTTGCTACGCTATTTTTATAGCAAACTCTGGGAATTCCTTGCTGCATTTCATCATTAGGAGGGATAGAAAGTGAGGCTTCCTTTACTGTCCTGGTACCCACAGAACACGGCCACTGTACCTGTACCACCCTGAGTGGGGCCGGCCGCTTCCTCCGCTTGCTCGGGCCAAGCCGCTCGAGGTCCGGGCTCGGGTTGTCGGTGGCACGAGTGCCTCCGGACCGGAGGGAACGTCGCTCTGTTAGAGGGGAGAGGTAGAGGGGTGATGGTGGTGGTGGTGGTTTGGGACGAGGCACGCAGCCGGGGAGAGCCGCGCGGTCATCCAACGGGTTGTATATGAAGTGAAAGCTGCACACCAAATTGAGTAATATAAACAAGCATAAATGCTTGATGATAGATAAAGAATGAAAAATACAATTAGCCATGAAAAATGGAAAAAAAAAATTTTGGTGATATTGCATAACTGCTGAGGATTATTTTGAAAAAAAGAGATATTTAGCTAATGTATTGATCAATTCATTACTGCCCCATAACCACTTCACGGTAATCTCTTATTTATGGGGTCCCTAACAAAATGTTACCTCTATATGCAGTTAAAACCTGCTTATCCAACGGGTTGTGACGCTACTCATGGGTCGTGGTGACGGAATGCACCACTTCTGCGGCTGGAGTGAAGGTGGGCTTGTCCGGGATCGGTGTTGCGGCCGCAGCCTAGATGTTCGCCCCTCCGTGGGTAGGGTCGGCGATAAGCTGCCGGAGGAGCCCTCGGTTGCCCGCAGGCGCTGGCCCGTCGGGTGTTTGGCCCTTGGCGGTTGCGCTCACCCGGTCTCGGTGGGCTTTTGCCTTCTTTCGGGACTTTGGGTGTGGATGAACCCATGAGGTCCAGCCAGCAATCAGTCAATTTGCCTATACTCAGTGGCTTCTAAGCTAGGACGGGGTCTGAGTACCCGGTTTCTGGTGCTCCGGTACACGGTTGGCTCCCCGATTCAGGAGTGGCGGGCTCCAATCCAGGCCCGGTCCGTACGGTTCCGCCGGTTAATGTACCAGTACTCCTGCAGACGGCCACCACCGTCTGCCTGCCTGACGTTTACAAGGGGCCCAGGCTCCTACCTGGGTCCCTGACAGCTGCTCCACTACCACTCACTGTCAACTCAAAACTTATCTGTTTTAACTTCCTGCCCCAGGACAGTAGTCTCCTCGATGGGTGTGCCTTTCCGCCTGACTCCGCCCACCTGGTGTGCTCTACTAGCCCTGAGGGAGGCATTAGGTCTCCCTTTCGGGTGACATGTGTGTGACCTCACAGGGGATGGGGGCTTGTGTGTATGTGGTTGATGTAATTACCTGTGACCCCTGGGGTCCAGGGTATCACATACCCACCTGCTCACTTTTGCCACGCTATTTAATTTGCCCAAAGAGCTGACACTTTTTCTGCCATCATAAAATTGTCTGGAATACTAAGTTAGTGTTCCTTTGCTGCCAAGCAAAGTACAACACATGTGCATTCTACACTCCTTTCCATTTCTGGAACGCAATTATTAACTGCAGGTAGTCCAGCTAATCTGTTACGAAGGTGCAGGCGTGGATATAATGTTGCCTTCATCCAATGGTGGTTCTCTCACTGTCTGACAGCTCAAAAATACCATCTGTTTCCACTTCCAAAACAAGTGACGACTTGCCAATCACACTCCCGCTTACGGGTAAAGGGGTGGAGGGGTGGAGTAAAGTTCAGCGTGAAAAAGCATGTGTGACTGCTGTCCCCACAGTCATAGAGGATGAAGAGCATGCAGATGCATTTGATGGGACAGGCGGTGGTTGCACAGCCCCGCTAGGCCGCATTGTAGCACAGTGAAATTCCCATTGCGACTTATGCTTCATTTTAAGTCTTGAACTTGGTGGGCTCCCCAGTATGCAGCAAAACCACACAACAGGAAAAGGACTCTAGGCAGTTGGGTTGATAAATGATTGTTTAACTTTCCCAAAACAAACAATAAGAACCATGCATAAAATTGAAATAATAGAACAATCTATTCAGTTGCCTACTACCTGCTAATACCTCTGCGTAGCAGCAGTAATTGTGTGTTTGTGCATGTGTGTGTGTGTGTTTGTGTGTGTGTGTGTGTGTGTGCGAACATGACTTACCAGTGGCGCATCACAAGAGCTTCAAAGTTATCTACCTAAACATAGACAAAACACATTACCCCCCCTGAATACCCTAGGCAGCTAGTGCCCATGCCTGTGCCGATTTACCCCAGCCACAGCCTAACTCCAGTGTTTCGCCTAGAGAGTATGCTCAGCCTGACTGTGCCATTCCTGAGGCTAAGACTTCATTTCGGGCTACAGCACATGCTCCCACACTTCTTGCGAAAAGCCTCTTTGCACAGGTACTTGGACTTCTGGCCGGGTCTAAGGGGCACTTTGCACACTACGACATCGCAAGCCGATGCTTGCGATGCCGTGTGCGATAGTCCCCGCCCCCGTCGCAGCTGCGATATCATAACATTATCACTACACCATCTTCACATGCACTCACCTGCCCTGCGACATTGCTCTGGCCGGCGACCTGCCTCCTTATTAAGGGGGCGGATCGTGCGGTGTCATAGCGACGTCACACGGCAGGCGCCAATAGAAGCGGAGGGGCGGAGATGAGCGGGATGTAAACATCCCGCTACCGCCTTCCTTCCGCATAGCTGGCATGAGCCGCAGGACGCAGGTAGGAGATGTTCCTTGCTCCTGCAGCTTCACACACAGCGATGTGTGATGCCGCTGGAACGAAGAACAACATCGTAATATCGGTCATCTCCAAATCATGGAAATGAGCAACGCTACACCAAAGATATGATTACGACGATTTTGCGTTTGTTAATCGTATAAAAAAGGCTTTACACACTACGATATCGCCTGCGACGCCGGATGTGCGGCACTTTCAATTTGACCCCACCGACATCGCACCTGCGATGTCGTAGTGTTCAAAGTGCCCCTAAGTCCTATGTTGTGCCTAGACAGCATGCTGAAGCTGATAGTCTTTTTTCGGAGATTGTATTTCATGCTACTGAGCATACTCAGGCACTTACTGCATCAGAGGCTAGGTCCGGTAATGAACTCTTTGGCCCTGCCCCTGATGTGGGGGGCCCATATAGAGCACAGTGCATCAGGTGTTCTGCCGATGTGGCCAGGACACTCCCAACTGGCTTGCAGAGGCCCGCCCCTATGACTTGTCACCTCATTATTGTTGGTCCAACGATGACTGATGAGGCGTTTGTGTCGTGGCAGCCATGAGGTCATCTTTGAAGTGGCGGTTTTGAATAGAACGCTAGTTATGCCACTCATGACGTTTCCCTCTGCTTTTGTCTCCAGGAAGTGCATTGTGGTCCACCCTGGTTTGGGGCGGACCCAGGTTATAAAAGGGGCTGGAGCCAACAAGGAGGTGCGCAGTCTTCTATTATGCTCCGAAAGAGCACACCTCCGTGTGTTGAACCCAATGCGGCTTTAGGCCAGAGGTAGGCAAGGATAGGGCGTCGATGCAGGCCGCCACCACAGTTGGTAACGCAGAACGGTTAAGACCAGCTCCTGTCCTACCAGTCCTGCTAGTGCAGCCCAGTGGCATTAACAGGCCTGCTGCTGCTGATGTCTGCTATCCACAGGTGTGACCCCTATGCACAAGGACAGCGTACCCAATTGCCCCTGTGTTTTTAACAGGGAGTTCCTGGGCTGGGTGGGCATGTGGACCCTGTGACGCTAACAGGGCTCTTAGTCTCTAGATCCGAGTGTCGTCTAACTCGGTTTAGGCAACTATTAGTTTCAGAGCCACCCAGCTCTGTATCCTCCACCTAACCTTCCAGTTGCCAACCTCTCCTTTTCCATCTGGGACCACGGTGGACACCGACTGGAGATGGGGATATATACCTTTCTCTTTCTTTTCGTCTTAATTTTTTTATATAGCGGTAACATAGTATATACAACCTTATCCAAATCTGCCAGTCCCACCGTTACAGATTGTGTTTCTTCAGCAAATGTTACTGTTGCTTAACCACCAAACCCACGGCCAAACCTTTCCAACTCACCTGTTCCCCTTTCCAGCAGCATCTGTCCTTTTTCAACTCATTTTGTATATGACCAAAAGTGCAACTCTGCCGGGACACCGTACTCAACGCCGTCTCAGCACAGCAGCCAGTCCTCAGTCCCTCAGATGTGGACAAGTAAGACCATTTCCTCCTATCAATGAAAAAGCGTTGAGATTCACTCTGTGCACCACTGGTGTTTAGTGGAAAAGCAGATCTAAGATTGCGTACCACCTTCTGCTGATTCTCCTGCATACGTGCGTCCCTTTCTATGGCAGGAATTATTTTGCCAAATTTTGTCTTTATACCGAGGATCTAACTGTGTGGCAACCCAGTAGTCAGCATTACTTGGAATTCGTACAATCCGAGGGTCATGTTGTAGGTAGTGCAGCAACAAGGTGCTCATGTGTCTTTTGCCTCCAGGAGGACCAGGAGGACCAAGTCCTTGGTGTGTTGGTGGTGGAGAGGTGAGAATCGTGCCTCCTTCCTCTGCCCTATCTCCCCAACCTCGCACAACCGAAATGTGAGCAAGCTCTCACTCATCTGCTGAGTCTTCCGTCCCATGACTGCCGCCTAGGTGCCGCTGACCTTGGAGATCTTGTTATCCCTTCCGCATATGACTCCTCCTTTACTTCCTCCCCTTCCTCTGGTCCCAACACCTGACTCCGAATAATGCTTACAGTGTGCTCCATCATGTAGAAGACCAGAATTGTCACGCTGAGAATGGCATCGCCAGTGCTAAACATCTTCGTCGACATTTGTAAACTATGTAGAAGGGTGCATAGGTCCTTGATCTGACACCACTCCAGCAGCGTCATCTGCACCACTTCTGGATCAAGTTAGACCAGGGTATACGTCATAACGTATTGCAGCAGGGCTCGGCGGTGCTGCCACAGACGCTGCAACATGTGCTGTTTCAAATTCCTGCATGGCGGCACATCGGATTTCAGGCGTTGAACCGCCAGACCAAAAGACTTCTGGAGCGATGAAAGTTGTTGAGCTGCTGGATGCGAACGACGGAAGTGAGCACATAGCGAGCGTGCCCGCTGCACAAGGCCACGTAGGCCTGGATGGTGGTTTAAAAATTGCTGGACAATCTGATTCCACACATGAGCCATACAAGGCACGTGTGTCACATTGCCCTGATGAAGGCCTGCAGCCAGGTTTGCCTCATTGCCGCACACTGCTGTTAAGTCACCAACGGAGTCCGCTCCATCAATATGTACTCCGGTCGCCAGGTAACACTGTGTTCCTTTCGTGCATAGTGCTGATGATGGGAGAGGAGTCGATGCCAGCGGCGCAGGTGGACGCAGGTTATGCTCACCCACTGTGCTGCGTTACCTTCAGATATGCATAACCAGTGGCTGAATGTAGGTGGTGGGTGTCTCACAGATGAAGTACCATCATTCAGCTACAATCAATGGGATGACACCACACCCTTTTTTAGGCCCATCCTGTCTGCAGACCACTGCCACACATAGCTATGAACCTCTGGTTACTGTTACCCCCAGTTCTGTTTTGTGATTTTGTGTGCTTGTTTCCTGAATACTTTTCCTGCCTGCTGTTTATGTACCTCGATGGCCAATCCGCATTTCACCTCTGCTTGTTTTCTGATTAAGTCCTGGCCATCCCATTCTGTTCCTGTTCTTCAATTAATGTTTTGACCCTCCCTGACTACTACTCTCTCGGACTGCAGCATTCCACAGGTATTGATCACCTTGGGCCCAGGGTAATTCCAAATCCCTGTATTGGGGTTAAAAGGTTTAAGGTTTCTGGGGGTCCTGCTTGGTGAGTGACTTCCCTCTAGTCTATCCTTTACAGTCTGTCTGAGTGTGTCGATCCAGGCAGGCGTTACACCGTGCCCTATACAGAAGGCCATGTAGGCCGGGATAGTGGTTTAAAAATTGCTGGACAACCATGTTCAACACGTGAGCCATACAAGGCACGTGTGTCACATTGCCCTGAAGAAGGGTCACAGCCTGGTTTGCATCATTGTCGCACTAGGCCTTCCCTGGCTGCTGGTTGAGTGCAGACAACCATTGATGAAACTCGGTCTCACTCTCCAGAGCTTACCGTCCACAACTCCTCAGCGGTGTGACTCACAATTCCCATACATTTAAAAAAAAAGAGTCGACCGCCTTATGCTGTTGAGCTCTGCTGCCAGCATAGTAAGGAGGTGTGTGGGATTCCTTGTGCGCAGTTACAACATGGGTGGCCTGACCACACAGAGTTTGGGCCGAGGTGGTGGACGCACACGAGGTTGAGGAGGCAGAAGTAGAGGAGGAACTTCTACATACAGAGGAAGGATTGACACACAACTCGTGGGGACGGCAAGACTTGTACAGCAGACCCTTCTCCATCTCTCACCATAGTTACCCAGTGCCCAGTCAGCGACATGTAACTCCCCTGTCCATGCTTACTGGTCCAAGTATCTGTGGTGACATGCACCCTGTCACACACAGAGTTTCTCAAGGAAGCAGTGATGTTGTGTGCGACCTGCTGTGGTAGCGCGGGCACGCCTTTCTTGGAGAAGGAGTGGCGACTGGGCATCGGCTCTTGGGGCACTGCGATGGGCATAAGGTCTCGAAAATCCTCGGTCTCAAAAGGGTGTAAAGGCAACCTTTCTGTAGCCAACAAGTTGCAGATGCTGAAACTCAACCTCTTAGGCATGTCATGCCCTTCGAAAATCATGTAAAACACACCGAGGGGACTCCAACCACAGTCTACATCGTTTCCACTTATTGGGCCACACACACCCCACTTGACTGGCATCAGTTTACCCCCATTTTCAAAATGAAAAAGATGCTTTGCATGAAGCACTCTCAAAAATACACGTGCCTTTCGCCTCCCCTGGATGACCCAGGGGAAGAAAAGTCCTCTGTGAGGCATGACTTGTTCATCTTGGTGAACGTTAGTATGTCCACCTTGTCAGTGGACAGACGCGTGTGCTTATCTGTCAGCACACCCCCAGCAGCACTGAAGACACATTCCGAGAGAACGCTGGCTGCAGGACATGACAAGATCCCCAAGGCATACGTGGCGAGCTCAGGCAAGTTATCCAGATTGGAAGCCTAAAATGAGCAAGGCTCAAGTTGCACAGTAATGGCATTGATGTTCCCTTGCATATACTCATATATCTGTGTCTCGTCCTCTTTTTTCTCCTCAAGATGTTTTGTTTTCGCATGAGAATTTGTTCTTGTCACTTTCCCATGTGTTTGTGTCATCTTGTGAGTTGTTTGTCACCTTTTGGACACCTTTGAGGATGTTTTCTAGGTGCTTTTATGTGTTTGTGATTGTTTCCAATTGTTTTCTATGGGGTTCGAGTGGTTCGTCGAACGGTTCGCCGAACTCGAACACGGCCTCCGGTTCGCTCATTTCTATTAGTGACGTCACGGTGACGTCGCTGTGACACCGAATGCACCTCCCCCTTGAAGGAGGGATTGTTCGGCAGTCACAGCGACGTCGCCGAGCAGGTATGTGCATGTGAATCTGCCGTAGCGATAATATTCACTACGGCAGCAATCACCACATATCGCATGTGCGACGGGGGCAGGTACTATCACGCTCGGCATCGCTAGCCGATGCTAGCGATGTCGCAGCGTGTAATGTACCCCTTAGAGTAATCTCAGGCACAGGCAGTCGATGAAGCTTAGTGAAAATGCTGATGATGACCAACAGTTGTAGCAGGGTGCGGAAAGTAAAACAGGGACCTTGGTTGTGCTGACAAGAATGGCAAGCTGTTTGCTGGTAGGCTTATGTGTTGTCAGGCGTATCATCATGATCAGGCAAAAGGATGACTATTGAATAGCAAAATGCTTGCTATTAAAGCAAAATGGGAATTTCTGCCTTACAAAAAGAAGTCCAAATTGGTGTATTATGTAGATTAGATGTGCTCTCTGCTGAACGTACGGATTAACAGGAGTAGAGATGAGCGAGGTTTGAGGTTCGCCAATTTCATGTTCGACTGATTTCGGGGGATGTTCGAACTCGAACTCGAGCTTTTTGCTAAAAGCTTGACAGTTCAAGTTACGTTCGAGAACGGTTCGATCACCATAATCGTGGCTTTTCATAGTAAGGCTATGTACACACGTTGCTATCTGCATGCGTCCAGTGTCCCCAGCACAATTCCTCTCCCTTTCCAACTCACCGATCACGGGCACCTCGCTCCACGTTTGTCACAAATCTGCGGTGTCTTTTCCTCTTTAGAAAATGGCTGCCGCTTCATTAGTCAATTAGTTATTCCGTGCTTTCCCCGCCCACCGGCGACTATGATTGGTTGCAGTCAGACACGTCCCCAAGCTGAGTGACAGCTTTGTCACTGCAACCAATCACAGCCGCCTGCGGGCGGGTCTGTATCGTGCAGTAAAATAAATAAATAATAATAATAAAAAAAAAATGCAGTTCCCCCCATATTTGATACCATCCAGGATAAAGCCACACGGCTGGAGGCTGGTATTGTCAGGATGAGAGCGCCACGGTTTGGGGAGCCCTCCAGCCTAACAATATCACCCAGCAGCCGGTCGAAATAGCCGCATCCATTAGATGCGACTGTCCTGGGGGACTCCATCCAGCTCATCCTGAATTGCCCTGGTGCGGTGGCAATCAGGATAATAATGAGTTTAATCATGCCAGGCGTCTCCCTGAGATACCATCCATGATTAAACTTAAAGTTAAAGTAAAGAAACACACACACCGAAAAATCCTTTATTTGGAATAAAAGACAAAAAAATCACCCTCGTTCACCTCTTTTTTAACCCACAAATACCTCTCTAGGTCCGACGTAATCCACACGACACTGTCAGCTCTACTACAGAACACAAGTGCTCTTAGTTATCAGCTCCACGTAGCAATAAATTGAATCGTGCGGTCAGCAGAGACTTCAGCAATACAGAAGTCAAGATTACCAAATCCGCCTATCATTATCATTAGAAGCAGTAGACTAGTGGATAGAGTGCTCGCATAAGAAGCATGTGGCTGCAAGTTCTAGTCCTGGTAAAGCATATTTTTTTTTAATTTTTAAATTATAATTCTCTATTTATAAAGTGAAAGTAAATAAACACACACCGCGAAAAATCCTTTATTTGGAATAAAAGACAAAAAACACCCTTTTTCAGCATTTTATTAAAATCCTCCAATACCCCTCCAAGTCCGACGTAATCCACACTACACTGTCAGCTCTGCTACAGAACACGAGTGCTCTATCAGCTCCACGTAGCAATCAAGTGAATCGTGTGGTCAGCTGAGACTTCAGCAATCGAGACTTCAAGATTACCAAATTACTGCCTATCTTTATCTTTTTTTTTTAATTATATTTATAATATATTTATAATATATTTATAATTATAATTTAATTATGCACTGAGGGGAGGAGCCGGACATCAGCAGTGAGCTCTCTCTCTCTCTCTCACCCTCCTTTCTCTCTCTCTCTCTCCTTTCTCTCTCTCTCCTTTCTTTCTCTCTCTCTTTTTCTCTCTCCTTTCTCTCTCTCCTTTCTCTCTCTCCTTTCTTTCTCTTCTTTCTCTTCTTTCTACTCTTTCTCTCTCTTTTTTCTCTCTTTCTCTCTCTTCCTTCTCTCTTTCTCTTCTTTCTTCTCTTTCTCTCTCTCTTCTCTCTCTTCTTTCTCTCTCTCTTCTTTCTCTATTTCAATCTCTCTTCTTTCTCTCTTTCTCTCTGTCTACTTTCTCTCTCCTTTCTCTCTCTCCTTTCTTTCTCTCTCCTTTCTCTCTCTCTCCTTTCTCTCTTTTTTCTCTCTCCTTTCTTTCTCTCCTTTCTCTCTCTCCTTTCTTTCTCTCCTTTCTGTCTCTCTCCCTTCTTTCTCTCCTTTCTGTCTCTCTCCCTTCTTTCTCTCTCTTTCTCTCTCTCTATCCTTTCTCTCTTTCCTTTCTTTCTCTCTCTCTTTCTCTCCTTTCTCTCTCCTTTCTCTGTCTCCTTTATTTCTCTCCTTTCTCTCTCTACTTTTTCTCTCCTTTCTCTCTCTCTCTCTTCTTTCTCTCTTTCTCTCTCTCTCTTGTTTCTCTCTCTTCTTTCTCTCTTTCTCTCTTTTCTTTCTCTCTTTCTCTCTCTCTTCTTTCTCTCTTTCTCTCTCTTCTTTCTCTCTTTCTCTCTCTTCTTGCTCTCTTTACCTCTCTCTCTTTCTCTCTCTCTTCTTTCTCTCGATCTCTTTCTTAAACCTGGCGATGATCAGCTGATGCGGTCACCTGACGGAATCAGCTGACACTATAAGTCGAGCGGTGAGGCCGGCGTTTTACCGTCCGGCCGGCTAAACTATCAGCTGATGCCATCGGACAGGAGTCTGCACTGAAGTGTGTAGGTTGTTTTTTTTTTTTGCACTGATGCATCAGCTGATTGTATAAAAGCCGTTTATACAATTAGATGCTGTGTCATGTGATTCAGGCCCTTGATCCTGACACATCATCTGATCGCTTTGCCTTCTAGCAAACCGATCAGATGATATTGGATCCGGATTGGACGGCGCGGGACCCTTGACCAAGGATTACTGCGGAGGTGGGTTCTTTCTTTCAATACAGATGGAGTCACTAATTGTGTTGTGTTTTTTTTATCGGTACTAGAAATTCATGGTGGCCATGTCTAAATTTGAATCTCGGGCTTAGGGCCAGTTGATAATATACAGCTAGCCCCAACCCCATTATTACCCAGTGAGCCACCCGTCACCAGGGCAGCTTGAGGCGTCGGATACAGCATCAGAAGATGGCGCTTCTATGAAAGCGCCCTTTTCTGTGGTGGCTGCGGACTGCAATTCGCATCAGGGGGGGCCAAAAAGCTCAGGCCAACCTGTGCTATAGATTCCAATCCCCAGCTGCCTAGTTGTACCTGGCTGGACACAAAAATATGGCAAAGCCCACGTCATTTGTTTTTTAATTATTTCATGTAATAAGTGAAATAATTAAAAAAAACGGGCTTCCCTATATTTTTGGTTCCCAGCCGGGTACAAATAGGCAGCTGGGGGTTGGGGGCAGCCCGTAGGTGCCTGCTGTACCTAGCTAGCATACAAAAACATGGCGAAGCCCACGTCATTTGTTTTTTAATTATTTCATGAAATTCATGAAATAATTAATAAAAAAAGTGCTTCCCTATATTTTTTGTTCCCAGCCGGGTACAAATAGGCAGCCAGGGATTGGGAGCAGCCCTTAGCTGCCTGCTGTGCCTAGCTAGCATACAAAAACATGGCAAAGCCCACATAATTTTTTTGGGGGGCAAAAAACTCCGGCATACAGTCCTGGATGGAGTATGCTGAGCCTTGTAGTTCTGCAGCTGCTGTCTGTCTGTATGGAGAAGAGCAGACAGCAGCTGCAGAATGACAAGGCTCAGCATGCTTCATTCATTAGTGTATGCAGGAGAGCAGACAGCAACTGCATAACTACAAGACTCAGCATACTCCATCCAGGACTGTATGAATGCAGGAGTTTTTTGCCCACCAAAGAAATGACATGAGCTTCACCATATTTTTGTATGCTAGCCAGGTACAGCAGGCAGGCATGGCTGCCCTCAACCCCCAGCTGCCTATTTGTACCCGTCTGGGAACAAAAAAAATAGGGAAGCCTTTTTTATAATTATTTCATGAATTTAAAAAACTAATTAAAAAAAAGTCGACATGAGCTTTGCCCCATTTTTGTTGCCAGCCAGGTACAACTAGGCAGCTCGGGATTGAAATCCGCAGCACAGGTTATGCCGAGCTTTCTGGGCACCTCTGCTGCGAATTGCAATCTGCAGCCGCCCCAGAAAATGGCGCTTTCATAGAAGCGCCATCATCTGGCGCTATATCCAACTCTTCCAACAGCCCTGGAGCCAGGTGGCTTGCTGGGTAATTGTGCGTTAATACTTGCTTTGTTTTACTAGCTAGTATTAAGTCAGAGATTCTTAATGTCAGGCAAGTTTGACCCAGCCATTAAGAATCTCCAATAAGGGGGGGGCGTGGCCTGAGACCCATGTAAGGCAGACGTGCTGTAAGAGAGCTCCTGCGACGGATCCTGAAATTATCCTGCAAACCAGCTGAATTTACAGTTCTATAGATTCTGGTGGACGGCACTGACTCCCAGGACATCCAGGAGATCATTTGAGACCTGCTGCCACCATGACCCGCACTAAGAAAGGGGACAAAGATTCTCAGGACCGTGACCCTGCAGTCCACAAGATGGTGCCGGCGTCAGAAACTCCCGCCCGCGGCAGGGCACAAGAGGCAGCCAACAAGCTGGAGCGTTTTGCAAGGAACGTCCCAGAGACAGTGCTTACCTCTGGAGATCTCACCGCTGACAGAGGCACGCAGGCTGTGGAGCTGGAAAGGAGCCAGGAGGGCGGGAAAGCAGTGAGTAACCCGATAAATGCTAATTCAGCAGCACAGCACCTGCGTGCGGAGACGCACATGGAGGAGTGCGGGGGAGGGGGAGACATGGAGCAGGCAAATCCTGTTCTTCCTGAACCTACACTGGGAGATGTCCTGGCGGCAGTTAATCTGTGTAATAACACGCTGGCTACCATGAGCACACAGATGGGGACAGTCACCTCAGATATAGCCTGCATTAAAAGGGAGCTACAAGGGGTGACTGCCAGGGTGGGGGAATTGGAGACCCGCATGAGTACAGCAGAGGACAAGCTGCCACCAATGACATGGGAAATGGGAAAAGCCACACAGAATATTGCAGCATTAATAAACAAAGTGGACGATCTTGAAAACCGCTCCCGCAGGAGCAATTTACGGCTGGGAGAAGGTGGAAGGTAATGATCCCCCCATGTTTTTTGAAAAGTGGCTGATGGACACTATTGGAAAAGAGGTACTCTCCCCCTTTTTTACCATTGAAAGGGCACACAGGGTACCTACTCGTCCACTGCCGCCGGGAGCTCCCCCACGACCCATTTTGTTGAAACTCCTACACTTTAAGGACCGGGGCGCCATCCTTCGTAAAACCAGAGATCTTAAAAATCTTACAATTAATGGGAATAAAATCTCGATCTTCCCAGATTTCTCTATGGAGGTGCAGCGCAAAAGAGCACAATTTTCTGATGTTAAAAAGCGTCTACAAGTGTCATATTCAATGATGTACCCTGTGAAGCTGCGCGTTGCTGCGAATGGAAAGACTCATTTTTTTGACACAGTAGGCACTGCTGTAGCCTGGTTAGATATTAATGAGAGATCCATAAAGAGAGAGAACACTTGAATGACCTACTTATCCCATCATATATCACTTTTGTGCGGGACGCTGGAGTTAATATATCATAGTTATTTTGGATCCTTGGCGGGAAGCAACTAATCTCGAACCAGTATCTTCTGACGGGATGTGTGATATGCCTTCCTCTGCCTATATCGATCCCGGGCGGTTGTTTAGCCCCAGTCCTCTCCATTTGAGAGGAATGTATATGTTACTCTTGTGTTGGGAGGATGCTCTACTGCATACGGTTGTGTGGTTTGCTTTTTCCTCCATTTCTTATTTTCCTATTTCTTGTCCCAATGTTATTCATCTTTCATGTATTGTACTATGTACTTTGGCTATGTCGCCCTATTCAGTAACGGCACACAATTACAGGACGCACCTCTCTGCCTCGGTGGACGGCAGTGTCTCCTTGGTCTCCTTTCTAATCCACAATTATGACGTCATTGGTAAATGTGGTGGCATGGAATGTCAGGGGAATGGGAGATGCAAATAAGCGATGTGCTGTTTTTACCCAGTTCCAACAATTAGGTCCGGCCGTTCTGTGCCTGTCTGAGACCCATATAGTGAAAGATAATGTTCACCTGCTGCGACGAAAGTGGATTGCGCACGGATATCACTCCACATATTCAACTCATGCAAGAGGTGTGAGTGTGTTGGTGCACAAATCCATCCCATTTACCTGCACTAAATCAGTGATTGATCCAGGGGGGCGCTTTCTATGTATACTTTGTACAATATATGATATACAAATCATATTAGTGGCAGTATATATCCCCCCTCCCTACTCAGCAGAGCCAATGAAAAAGATACTCACTGCTCTTGACTCTTTTCCTACAGAGCCAATCCTTATAGTGGGGGATTTCAATACTTATCTACACCCCTTCCTGGATAAGCTACACACGGGCAATATTTTGCAGAATGCTTCTCCGACCTCCTTTGCTAGAATGCTGAATGAGATAGGAATGGTAGATCTATGGCGCATAAAATACCTGCAGTTAGACAATTCTCCTGTTACTCTAGCACACATCACACTATGTCTCGGATAGATCTGGCCGTCGGCAACTCGCTTATGATCCCATACATACAATCAGTGGCATATTTACCCAGAAGTGTATCTGATCACTCACCATTACACGTTACACTCCTGAGAGGGGACCCTCTTATTTCACCTAGACCCATGTGGAGACTTAACCCTTTTTGGGTCCAGCTCATAGGGCGATCTTTACATACGGACATTTTTGAATTTTTTAACTTGAATGACGGTTCTATGTCACCTCAGATAGTATGGGATTCCATGAAGGCCTTCGTAAGAGGCCTGTATATCAGGGAAATTAGCACCCGAAAAAAACAAAATAGACAACATACTCAATACTTAACTGGAGAACTGACTGTGGCAGAAGCTGCGGTGATATTGAACCCGATAGAAACAAATAAACAGCACCCAGAAAGGGCACAAGTGTCATTGAGGGAACATCTTATGTCTATGGCAGCAAAAAAACGCTTTTTCTCCAAGCAAAAATTTTTTGTAGAGGGGGAGGGAGTGGGACACCTACTGGCCACAATCATTAGGTCTCAGGATAGCTCTTCCTATATTACTAGGCTGGTCACAGACACGGGAGATGTAGTAGAAGATAGTGAGGGTATAGTCGCAGAAATGCGCTCATATTACTCTCGGCTGTATACCTCGGATTGTGACTTCACGACAGATGAGATTACACAATATTTAGACGCACTTCCCCTTCCCAGATTAACTGATGAAGAACGAGACCTATTAGATGGGGACGTTCTACTGGAGGAATTGGAGACAGCACTTAGTCAAACACAAAATGAAAAAGCCCCGGGTGTAGATGGTTTGCCAGGAGAGTTTTTCAAAACTTATGGCCCCTTGCTACTGCCTAAATTGCTCACGGTGTTTGAGGAGGCGGAAAGGCAAAAGGCTCTGCCATCTTCAATGAAAGAAGCACTAATAGTTTTAATTTTAAAACCGGGGAAAAACCCTGAAACACCAGAATCATACCGCCTGATTTCCCTCCGATCAACAGATGTTAAATTACTGGCCAAGGTGCTCGCTAACAGGATGTCCCGAGTTGTCTCATCTGTCGTGAATGAAGATCAAACTGGTTTTATTCCAAGTAGAGCTACAGCATTGAATCTTAGAAGACTGTACTTGGGTTTGCAACTTAGCTCTGAGAGACCAGGGGAGAGAGCAGTATTGTCACTCGATACCGCTAAGGCGTTTGACTGCCTAGAATGGAGATTTTTGTGGGCAGTTCTTGAAAGAATGGGATTTGGAGCAAGATTCATAAATTGGGTGAAACTGCTGTATGACTCCCCGTTGGCAAGGGTTAGGGTGAATGGGCGGGTCTCCAGTACTTTCCCTCTGAAAAGGGGTACAAGACAGGGGTGCCTGCTCTCCCCCCTGCTATTTGCAACTGCAATAGAGCCATTGGCGGTTATGATACGGATGTCAAGGGAGGTTGAGGGATTTCGATGTGGGGCTGTGGAACAGAAGGTGTCTTTATATGCCGATGATTTGCTTTTATACTTGGATAGGGTGCGCTTCTCAATTATACCAGCGATGGAGATCATCCGGGAATTTGGACGGAGATCCGGTTTAAAGATTAATTGGTCAAAGTCAGCCTTGATGCCGGTAGACCCTCTCCCGACAGATTTTAATGATCTTCAGATACCAGTCCCTGTAGTTCGACAATTTAAGTATTTGGGGGTACTAGTTAGCCCAAATCCAAATGAGCACCGGACCCTAAACCTAGACCCCTTACTGGCGCAATTTAGATTGAAGATAAATACCTGGTGCAGACTTCCCCTATCAAACATTGGTAGAACAAACTTAATCAAAATGGTACTGATGCCACAGTTGTTGTATTTGATACATAATTCCCCAATATGGATAACTAAGGAATTTTTTACCAAGATAGACACCCTGTTTCGTGAGCTCATATGGAGAAAAAAGCATTCCAGAATCCGTCTAGAGGTGCTGCAGAGAGGAAAGGAGGAAGGGGGGTTGGCGGTTCCGAATCCATATTTATATTATATCGCTTCCCAATTGCAACACTTCAGAGGATGGGGAAGGGAGGGGGCATACGATGTAAGTGGTGAGCTGATAAAGGAAGGTTCAGACTGGAAGTACCCGATGAGCCGGTTGGAGGTGAGGCGGTGGCATGGGAATAAAGTGAGCCATCCAACGCTAGCTATGATTTTTAAGGTGTGGGATAGAGGCAAATCTCTTGAAGGTTGAAGGGCCCACTGAGTATTGGCCGCTATGGCGTAATCCGGAACTGCAAGAAGTACAGAGGTTGGTTGGCTTTAAGGGATGGGAAGACAAAGGGGTCTGCTTGGTGACCCATGTTATGCAGTACAATGTTCTTAAAAGTTTTGAACAATTGCGGACGGAGTTTTGTCTTCCACATTCCTTTTTCTACCAATATCTGCAGTTGTGACACGCACTGGAGAAGCAAGGGAGGTTGGGCCCTGTGAAGGTGACACACAACTCCACGCTAGATACCTTAGCTATATCTGAATCCTCTAGAGGCCTCATATCCGAACTATATAAAAGACTGTTGTCCTCCCATTTGAATGGATTTCCGTTGGCGGTCAAGGCTAAGTGGGAAAAAGACCTAGGTCCCATAACAGATGACCAGTGGTCAGATATATTAGAACAAATTCCCAAAATGGCAGTCTCAGAGAGTCAGAGGCTTTCTCAGCTATTTCTTATTCATAGGGTATACAGAACACCTAGGTTCCTGTTCAAGATTGGACTTAGGCCAAATGCGCAGTGTGTTAGATGTGGACAAGAGGGGGCTCACTTGTTGCATGTAATGTGGGAATGTAGACACATAGGCGAATTCTGGAAGCAAACCTTGGGACTCATAGAACAGGTGTATAATATCAAGATTCATCCCTCACCCCGTACTTGTTTGGTGAACCTGTGGGAGCATGGAGTGGATCCGGATTCCCCGGTGGCCCTGGGTATATCTCGCATCCTATACCAAGCGAGGAAGTTACTAGCGTATCACTGGCTTGATCCCTCGCCTCCAACCATGGTAGAGCTAAAAAATAAATTGAATAATTTACTTCGACTGGAGAGGGGAGTATATCTGAAGAGGAGGGCACTGGGCAAATTCTATAAGATCTGGCGGCCCTGGATGGATGTTCTTGGTCTTCCCTCCAATGTGTTAATACAAGATGGCATACTGGATAATTTGTTGTTATGTTTGCAGTAGGGGGGCACCACTAAGGTACTGGGAGCTTGGAAATTCCATATGGTATCAGAACCTCTGGGGGCTACTAAGAGAAACGGCAGAAATAATTTGATATACCGGGAAGGGAGGGAGGGTTAGATGTGACTGAATGGAAAATGTTATGGAGTGACATGGTCGGAGAAGGAGTGTTAAACGGGACAAACATGGTAGGAAAAATAACTTTTATCCCTGATAACTCTTTGTTTACTTAAATAAGTTAAGTAGTTTAACTGGTTAGTTTATAGAAAATAAATACTATCATAAATGTGTATGAGGAGTAATTATATATCTCTGTATAATATGATGATGTTTAACTTACTATGAAAATGTGTATTTGTTATGCAATGATCATTTCTCTGTTTTGTACCAATGTTTAATAAAAACGATCTGATTTAAAAAAAAGAATCTCCAATAAGGGGTTAAAAAAAAAACCACCACACAGAGAAAAGTTACTTTAATAGAAATAAATACACAGACACAATTAGAGACTCCATGTTTATTACTCCCTCTTATCCCTCCACGATCCTGCTCTTCTGTCTTCTTTCTCCTTCAACCCATCCAATTTTGCTACATCAGCAGTGCTGCATGGGAGGAAGACGCTGCTGTTCCCGTGCATTCTTTTCACTGCGTGAGTGAGCATAAGCTGCTGCCTGTAAGCGGTGACGTGCTATAGCAACGGTGATCTCCGTTATTGACCGGCTGTGGCAGCCGGTGAATAACAGAACGGGGAAGCAGAACGGGGAGTCGACCGTCTGCCAGAGCATGTCGCCGGTACACGGAGATACACAAACGATCACCACGAACTGGAGAGATGCACTGACAAGTCCTAGCATGACGTCAAAGCCATGTGACCAGTCTGTAGCCAATGAGATAATAGACACGTGATTGGTCACATGGCTATTTTGACATCACGATAGGTCCTATGCTGGTGCTGGTTACCGGGAGGACGCAGCGATTATCGGAAGGAAAAGCGGGGAGACAGAGTGCAGGACGCATCGCAGGGACAGGTAAGTGTTATGGCAATTTTTATTAACTGTATGTGTACATTTATAATGTGTTTTTATGTGTTTGTGTTTGCCTCCCACTGGTTTCAATGGGGTACGAGGGGTTCGTCGAACGGTTCGCCGAGCCGAACCGAACTCGAACGCGGCCTCCGTTCGACGAACCAAGTCGAACTCGAGCCTCTAGAGGTTCGCTCATCTCTAAACAGGAGACCCTCCTTGCTCCATGCAGAGTCCACACTTCCCCATCTGTGCCAGACCAAAAAGCCAAGGAAGCAGCAGCATCAGTACAGCACATTTAAAATGATGAACAAGATGTTTTATCAGGCACTGTGCTAAAATGAGACAATTCAGCAGAGTGGTATCAGTTGTACAGCCAGGTTTAGTCATAGCTGGACTTTGTCTTTTCACCAGAAGACACACTGAGCGTGAGCACAATTACCATGGACTTCTGTGTCAGCAGATTGGACTAGTGTCAAGAACCAGTGGCCCATTTTACTGTACCATTATGTTCAGCCTTCAGTGTAATATCAGAGAGGGTATTCAGCTTGGTGGAAGGATTGTCGTATCTGTACCGCCCCGCGCTCGGCCGCAGCCGAGCCGCTCGGATCCGGGCTCATTTGGTGGGTGGCTCGAGCGCCTTTGGACCCGGGGGTCACGTCGCTCGGAAAGGGAATTGGCGCTACATGTAGAGATTTCGGTGGGAAGGTTCATGGCCTTGGCCGTGGCGTTTAGGGATATAAGTTCGTGAATCGTGACGCCACCCACGGATCGTGGTGAATGTCGACACCACCGCTGCCGTTAACTAGGCTCCCGGGGACGATGTTATGCAGCTTGGTGTTGACCTCTCCGTGGCAGGGGGTGATGGTCCCGAGGCCCGGTGGTTGTGAGGTGCGGGCAAGATGGTGTGGTGCTATGCGCGCCCCAAGGTCACTGTTGTACTCACTATGACATGACAAATACACCGGAATCTCTGGTAAACCAAAAAGGATGGTGGTCACCGGTCGGTGCCCGTAGCCGGCTGCGCTTTGCCCCTTTCTCAGGTTGGTAGCTCCCGCCTTTCTCCTGCACCTCTTTGTAGAACTTGACTGCCTATGCTTCAGCAATGGTAGTCCGCTCCTCGGCTTGATGTGTGTCGGGGAACCCATTTGCCCGCAGGTGCTGGCCCGTGGGATCTCTCTGCCTGTGCGGTGGCTTTCTATCCCCCTCGGTGGGCTGTTGCCGTCTTTCGGGTCTTGGGACGGGAAAGGACCTAAGGTCCAGACCTCAATCAGTAAATTCGACGTGGTCCAGTGTGGCTTCTGAACCTCGTTCTGTGTCTGAGTACCCCTCCTGGTGCTCCAGTTTCCAGTTGGCTCCCTGTTTCGGTTCCAGCGGGCCACTACCCTGTCCAGGTCCCTTACATTTCCACCAGCCGTCTTCCCTGCTCCTGCAGGCGGCAACCACCGTCTGCCTCCTTGCCACGGTACCAAGGCTACGACCCCGGCACCGGTCAGTATTGTTGCTTCAGACCTGATGCCACAGGCCTGCTGCACTTGCACTCCACTCCACTGTACTTCACTGACTAACTGACTGTTTGTTTCCTGTCTCAGGCCCTCTGGACTCCGTGGTGGGCGTGGCCAACCATCTAGCTCCGCCCCCCTGTGTCACCATTGAGCCCTGAGAGAGGTGACAAGGGTTTTGTAGGTTGGCTGCTGTCACCTTATTAGGGGCTGGTGTTTGTACAGGGGGTCTACCTGTGACTACCTGGCTAGTCCAGAGCATCACATTCCCCTTTGGTTTAATGCAGACCAACTGCGGGCTGCCCGACCACCACCGGTTTATTTTTGTTTGCTGAAAGATAAAAAAAAACAGGGAAACACAAATACAATTATACTAAACTTTGTACAATTCAAGCATATTGGTTAATCATCCCTTGCGGGAGGCACATTTTTAAACGTTGCAAAAATTAAAATATTTTTATTTAACGGGAACGGGACCAGGTCCTTCAGTCACCCACCCAAACAAACCTAGCCTTGATGCTGCCTCTAGGAAACAGGCAGCACTCCTTTTCCCCACTCCAGGACAGGAACGGGCCCAGGTGTTGCTCAAACGGGCCGGGTAAAAAGTTCCTTACCCGGCAGTCTCTCAGAGGCCCCACGTCCAGGGGACCCCTTACCCGGAGGGTTGTCACCGGTTGCATTGGTGACGGGACCTCGGCCTCCTTTGCCGCAGGTCCTTCCTCCAGTCTGCCTCTCCAGAGGCTGTGGGATCTGAAGGGTGGTCAAGGAATTATTTACAAACCCAAAAGTTATTGGGTGGCCTGCAAGTTCACGGCCTTGTCTATTTTGGAATGGAGCATAACAGTAAGGTCCCATCGGGGATGGGCAGAGTAGTCCCAACTGGGACAAACACTGAGGTTGCCAGGATCCGCTACCTTCTACTCCTGCTGCTCCTCGTATTCCTCCTCCAGCACGGTATCAGGACTGTATGGCGGGGGAGGGGACTGGGTGTGCCTGCGGGCACTGCTGCTCACCCTTCTTCTGACATCAAGGGAAAACCAGCCCCTCTCCCCGCAGTGCCGGGTGTAGCTGACAAGTTTCCTGGGCTCCAGGTCATGTTCCGGGTGACCCATCGGGAGGTGGGGGTAGACGTCCCGCCAAGAAACGAATATTTCGGCCTCCAGGCCCGGTTCAAAGATGAACCCCCATCCATACTGGGGGACAAACCGCCGGGCCTGGCCCTCGTAGGTCGGGCCCCTCACCCGGTAGGTGGCACTCGGGAGATTGTCCTTTTCTTTAATGGTCCGAGCCAGCACCTCTGCCTTTTGTTTCTCTCGGGTGGCTATCTCCCTGCCCAGCTGGTTCGACTGCCGCTCCCAGTATGGGGTTTGCTCCCTCTGCGCGGGGGTTGGGCTCAGCTGGTGCTCCCCTGTGCTGGGCACAACCAGCACCTTCAATACTGGGGAACCCCGCTGTGTCATGGCCTGCTGTGCTGCCATGCAGCACCAACCCTGCGCTGCCTCCACCGAGGCCTGGTTTTCGGGAGCGGCCAGCTTTACCTGCTGGGCGGGCTTCCGGGCCACCGCCGTCTTTATCTTGGCCGGGCGGACTGCCGGGGTCTGGATCACCTTGGGCGATGTCACTTCCAGGACTGGCGGCTCCACTCCGGGAACGGGCATCTTCCACGGCAACAGGATAGGCCTTGGCTTTTTGACTGGCCATCCGTGGGCAGCTCCTTCAGGTGTGTCCTCGTGGGCATATTGAGCGGGCTCCGGCTGACGATGTCGGGGACAGCAGGCCGAACGGGGAAGCGGCGGCAGCTGGTGCGGGCGGTGAGGAAGGCAATATGGGAGGCAGGGGAAGACTGGGTCCCTCAGCCGCAGCGGCCGATCCCTGGGAGACATAGGGGCATGGGTCGCTTTCCTGTGCTTCCAAAACTGCCTCCACTTCACGTACCCGCACGGCCGCAGCAATCTCCTCCATCTCGGCCGCCCACTGCTCCATAAGGAAGCGCACCTGGGCCTGCAGCCGGCAGCACATTTGCGAGGTCCGGGCTTCCACCCACGCCGCTGTTCTAGGCGCGGGCTCCAGGATCTCTGGCTTGCCGGACGGGGCGGACATCTTGTTGTCTTGGAGTCCAGTAACCAAACGGGTGGCAGAGTCCTGGAGTCCCTGCCCTTTATCCACTCGGTCACATGGCACGGGATCTTCACCCGCCCCCCTTTGGTCTTTTCGGGGCACTCCGCTCTCACTCTGTTCAGCTTCACTCTTCAGCCGCACAAACTTCTGCACCGCTCTGTTCCCAGGGGGCAGGGCTTCAACTCTCGCACTCTTTTCGTGGGTAAGACGGGCCTAGCGGGAAACTTCGCGCCAAGGGATAGTGACAAGATAGCAGATTCTGAAATTTTTCAACGGGTCACCGCTGACTTCGGCTTCAAGGCGCACTTCCACCGGTAAGTGGATGGGTTAAATCCTGCTTGTGACGCCAGAAGGGTCAATGTGTACCACCCCGCGCTCGGCAGCAGCCGAGCAGCTCGGATCCGGGCTCGTTTGGTGTGTGGCTCAAGCATCTCCGGACCCGGGGGTCACGTCGCTCTGAAAGGGAGTTGGCGTTACGTGTAGGGATTTCGGTGGGGACGTTCACGGCCTTGGCCGTGGCGTTTATGGATATAAGTTTGTGATGCCACTCACGGGTCGTGGTGAATGTGGCACCACCGCTGCCGTTAACTAAGCTCCCGGGGACGATGTTATGCAGCTTGGTGTTGACCCCTCTGTGGGTAGAAGGTGATGGTCCCGGGGCCCGGTGGTTGTGAGGTGCGGGCAAGATGGTGTGGTGCGGTGCGCGGCCCGAGGGCACTGTTGTACTCAATATGACAGATACACCGGAGTCTCTGGTAAGCCAAAAAGGATGGTGGTTGGTGCCCGCAGCTGGCTGCGCTTTGCCCCTTTCTCAGGCTGGTGGCTCCCACCTTTCTCCTGCACCTCTTTGTAGAACTTGACTGCCTATGCTTCAGCAACGGTAGTCCGCTTCCCGGCTTGATGTGTGTCGGGGAACCCATTTGCCCGCAGGCGCTGGCCCGTGGGATCTCTCTGCCTGTGCGGTGGCTTTCTATCCCCCTCGGTGGGCTGTTGTCGTCTTTCGGGTCTTGGGACGGGAAAGGACCTAAGGTCCAGACCTCAATAAGTGAATTCGACGTGGTCCAGTGGCTTCTCGTTCTGGGTCTGAGTACCCCTCCTGGTGCTTCGGTTCCCAGTTGGCTCCCCGGTTCGGTTCCGATGGGCCACTACCCTGTCCCAGTCCCTTATGGTTCCACCAGCCGTCTTCCCGACTCCTGCAGGCGGCAACCACCGTCTGCCTCCTTGCCATGGTTCCAGGGCTACGACCCCGGCACCGGTCAGTGTTGTTGCTGCAGACCTGATGCCACAGGCCTGCTGCACTTGCACTCCACTCCACTGTACTTCACTGACTAACTTACTAGCTGACTGTTTGTTTCCTGTCTCAGGCCCTCTGGACTCCGTGGTGGGCGTAGCTAACCCCCTGGCTCTGCCCACTGGTGTGACCATTGAGCCCTGAGAGCGGTGACAAGGGTTTTGTAGGTTGGCTGCTGTCACCTTATTAGGAGCAATAGGAGAGAAGCTCTGCGTCACCGATATATAGGTGCTCAGGGGAAAAAACAGACAATTGTGGAAAGAGAACCCCGGCACACTAATACTCCCAAAAGAAAATCATGCGACTGTTCATATGCAAATTTCTTTTTATTGATCAAATTATGCTATAAATTATGAAAAAATGATTCGTCCAAACAAGTCGACGTTTCGGCTGTAGGCCTTCGTCAGACTGGACTTTATCTGAACATAATAACAGAAACAAAAAATCAATATCATACATATAAGATTGACAAAAAATGTGATACAATTTCCAACAACACAATGATAGTAAATCAATGACATCTTAGAACGGGTAGAGACACATCATATCATATTATAATATAATTCCGTGGTAAAATGAGACCACCCTCCATAAATATAGTACAAAACTGTACAATTCATAGTAGCGTGGGTATGCTAAGTATTGGGTCGGGGATATACAAAATTAGTGCTCATGTGACAGTGGCTAGTCAGAATGGAGAGCCGACCATAGGGGGAATAGGAAAGAAAGAAAGAAAGAAAGAAAGAAAGAAAGAAAGAAAGGAACAGAGAAGAGAGGAAGAAATAAGAGAATGAAAGAAGATGTAAAGCAAGTATATATGAAAGAAGGTAGTTTGACTGAAACTGACATCACAGAATGTCCAGTGTGCCACTCACCACTGTTAGTATGACAATATGTAATCACATCAAGGCGTGTGCCAAGGACTAAACGGCGGAGGAAAATGCATCAATATGATATATACTATAATAAAGAAAACATGTATTAGATAAGGTTCATATTAAAGCAACTACATAGAGTTCTATGGGGACAAACGGTGATAAGTAGATACCTGTTTATGAAGTATATATGACCATGCTGATAGTGAATTATAAAACCAAGGACTCTTATGCAGATGCAGGAAATGTCTGTGTCACTTGCTGTGCCACTGGGGATATCACCCCTAAGGGTTAATAGCAGGTTCCTGGACCTCAATGTGTGGAAATAATGAATAATTACATAGATGCAAATCATTAAGTTAATTAATGTGTCAATGTTGTCTTATTCAGTCATATGTGTAAGGATAATTGTGGTGAATACCTAACGTGAATTGCATATAAGAGGCACAGCAAGTGACACAGACATTTCCTGCATCTGCATAAGAGTCCTTGGTTTTATAATTCACTATCAGCATGGTCATATATACTTCATAAACAGGTATCTACTTATCACCGTTTGTCCCCATAGAACTCTATGTAGTTGCTTTAATATGAACCTTATCTAATACATGTTTTCTTTATTATAGTATATATCATATTGATGCATTTTCCTCCGCCGTTTAGTCCTTGGCACACGCCTTGATGTGATTACATATTGTCATACTAACAGTGGTGAGTGGCACACTGGACATTCTGTGATGTCAGTTTCAGTCAAACTACCTTCTTTCATATATACTTGCTTTACATCTTCTTTCATTCTCTTATTTCTTCCTCTCTTCTCTGTTCCTTTCTTTCTTTCTTTCTTTCTTTCTTTCTTTCTTTCTTTCTTTCCTATTCCCCCTATGGTCGGCTCTCCATTCTGACTAGCCACTGTCACATGAGCACTAATTTTGTATATCCCCGACCCAATACTTAGCATACCCACGCTACTATGAATTGTACAGTTTTGTACTATATTTATGGAGGGTGGTCTCGTTTTACCACGGAATTGTATTATAATATGATATGATGTGTCTCTACCCGTTCTAAGATGTCATTGATTTACTATCATTGTGTTGTTGGAAATTGTATCACATTTTTTGTCAATCTTATATGTATGATATTGATTTTTTGTTTCTGTTATTATGTTCAGATAAAGTCTAGTCTGACGAAGGCCTACAGCCTAAACGTCGACTTGTTTGGACGAATCATTTTTTCATAATTTATAGCATAATTTGATCAATAAAAAGAAATTTGCATATGAACAGTCGCATGATTTTCTTTTGGGAGTATTAGTGTGCCGGGGTTCTCTTTCCACAACAGTCACCTTATTAGGGGCTGGTGTTTGTGCAGGGGGCCTACCTGTGACTACCTGGCTAGTCCAGAGCGTCACATATCCAAGTGTGGAAAACCTTACATTTGTCATAATGAATCAAGCATGGAGCAGTGTCAACTTTCATTCAACTGCAGTTGATGCCAATAATCACATTAGCCATATCATATGCCTTTCTGTTGTCTTATATTGTGGTACCACCAGTACCAATGGCCTATGTCCAGTTAGTAATCTACTTTCTGTCTATCATGTCATCTACTTTGCTACTGCTAGGACTTCTGGTGCTGGCCATATCTTGCCAGACAGCTCTTTGCCTACCATGTTACATTTTTATACCATGCCGCTGCCACTTTTCCTAGACTGACACACCTTCCGCACATCACCTACCTGTGTACTGTGTTTTATAATGCTATACTGTACCATTGGTGCAGGGTCTGTAAGAGCTGACCCTTCACTGCCAGACATCTCTTTGCCTGCCCATCGTGTTCTGTGCTGTTTTGTTCCCACTGGTGCTAGATGCCCAATCACATATCCTTTGCTTGTCCAGTTTGTTGTATAGCTGCTGAATGTTGCACTGCTGCTGGGGCACTTAAACATAAAACTGCTCCCAAAATATGGATACTTTTTTTCACAACTTGTTAACAAGTCATTGCTTCTTCACTTTGAAAACAAATAACTAAAAAAAAAAGTTTTGCAATCAAATTGAGGGCATGGATTGTGCAGCAACAAGTAACAATTAAAGCGGGCTTTACACGCTACGACATCGCTAATGCGGAGTCGTTGGGGTCACGGAATTCGTGACGCACATCCGGCCGCATTAGCGATGCCGTTGCGTGTGACATCGATTAGCGATTTTGCATCGTTGCAAAACAGTGAAAAATCGCTAATCGGCGACACGGGGGTCCATTCCCAATTATCGTTACTTCAGCAGTAACGAGGTTGTTCCTCGTTCCTGCGGCATCACACATCGCTGCGTGTGACGCCGCAGGAGCGAGGAACGTCTCCCTACCTGCCTCCCGGCCGCTATGCGGAAGGAAGGAGGTGGGCGGGATGTTACGTCCCGCTCATCTCCGCCCCTCCGCTGCGATTGGCCGGCGGTTCAGTGACGTCGCTGTGACGCCGCACGGACCGCCCCCTTAGAAAGGAGGCGGTTCGCCGGTCACAGCGACGTCGCCGGACAGGTAAGTATGTGTGACGGCTCTGGGCGATGTTGTGCGCCACGGGCAGCGATATGCCCGTGTCGCGCAACAGATGGGGGCGGGTACGCACACTAGCGATATCGGGACCGATATCGCAGTGTGTAAAGTAGCCTTAAGGCTGAGCGGACCCGGACTGTAAAAGTCCAGATTCGCACGGCTTCAAAAGAAAAATAACGAAAATATGAATGAAGCAAGAGCATCATACTTACCCAGACTCCGGCCTGGCTGTACGCTTCTCCTGCTGCCTCTCTGTGCAGTTCATTTCATATGCACGGCTTTCCCCACCCACCGGCCGGCCTGGCGTCTGTGATTGGTGCAGTCAGACGTGCCCCTGGCCTTTGTGACAGCATCTCCATCTGCTCACAGACGCTGTCTGCGGGTCATCTCTGGCCTTTGCCTGAACAGTGCCCTGATTTTTTTACTCAGTTTCAGGCCATTTTTTTTGTATACTAAGAAAAATGATCTCTTCAAATGTATTGTATAATAAACTCTTCTAGATTTGTGCTGGATAATCTGCACTTCAAATCCACAATAATTCCACCACGTCTGATTTCGTCCTTACAGGGGTCTTTTGATCGTATCCATTTATGCTGTGTCCCTGAATATTGCATTATGGATAGTAAATACAGATCTCACCAATGGAGAGCCCTTGTATCTGGAGAATGAGACACTGATGCTTTTTGTGGAGAGATGGTATAGATTTCTGTACACTTGGATGGGAGTTCTGTCATCTCTTGACTGAGAGCAGTGCACATCGTGGCCACATTGGTGGGATCAGTATCTACTAAACAAATCCTGTAGATATGATATACATGTACAGGATGAGAATACAAAATATTGCACGATGTAGCCAGTGGCCTGTAGTGCTTGTACTCAGGACTAAAAAGGCCCAAATACAGATGTTAAAGGGGATTGTACAAAATTAGAAAAAAATCTCTGCTTTCTCCATAATAATGTGTCCTGGAGTTATATTTGGTGTTGCCTCTCAGCTCAGGGTGTTGCCTGGATTTAGTAAATAACAAAAGGTCGTCTCAATATTTTGTTATATCCTTTATTGGCAATGGCAGAGGTCAAATGCTTTCTGTAAGTCTTCATAAAGTTGGCACACACTGTTTGTGGTATGTTGGCCCATTCCTCCATGCAAATCTCCTCTAAAGCAGTGATGTTTTACACATTACACACTATACGTGACATATGTAGGGGATAACATAAATATATGTATATATATATATATATATATATATATATATAAAATCCCCTACACATGCTCTGCACCCACTCTGGCCGCAGCTGTAGGGCACACGGGTGTAGCACCTACGGGGAAGGGGGTTAACTTTACTCGTTGCCGGGCCGGTGTTGTCAGGTCTGGTGATGTCGTGACCCTGGGTGGCCCTTGCCCAGCTTCATGGCCTCGAGACGTACAATGAAAACAGGGGTAGGATGATGGGGATGATTTGTTTCGTGACGCCACCCATGGTATGCAGCCAGGGAATAGCCGCCGCAGCTGTCGCTGTCCTCCGAGACAGATGGTTGTAGCAGCTAACAAGTTTCTGCTCCCCCCAGGAGGAGCGGGCCCCGGGGAGGATGAAGAGTGAAGCAGTGATGACTGGTGCCGAAGCGCGGTGCGCCAGTGCCGGCAATGAAGGACGGACAGTTGCGGTACCAGGTCTTTACTCACTGTCCTTTGGTTGCCCGAGAGTATCGGTCTCTGCCGTGATGGGCTCCAGCTGATCCCGGATAAGTTAGAGGTAGCCATCAGTATTGGAAGGTGTCCTCTCCCAAGGGATGAACCTCCAACAGGGAGGAACCCGGGCTAAGATTCTCTCTCCAAGCTGCAGGCTCCGCGAAGAAAAGAAGAAGAGTGGTGTTGTGCTGCCAGAACTGAAGTCCAAACTTGACTGAAGATTGTGTAAAGGTCCTACTTCTACCCCAAGTGGTGCCCACCCCCTAGGTGGTTATCCTAGTGACCGGGAAAGTCCCATGCTTCGTGATGGCCACCCCCCTGTCTACCGTAGGCCAATCCCCAGTTGGAAGGCACCTAAGCTGTATGTAAGGTGAAATGTGAAAACATTGGTGGTTAACCACCTCCGTACCCGAGATGAGTACTGCACCTTAAGTGAGTTGCAGTACCCTGTGGCGACTGAAGCCGCAGGGGCGCCACACAGGCATCATGTCACAGGCCCCCCTTGATGTATTTACGCCTATCAGGGGCCCAAAGCTGCAGAGTAAGTACAGAACAGGGAGCCAGTGGCCATCCGCTCCTCAATGGTGTTTAGCGATGCATCCGAGGAAATAGCAATGGCATCATCACTCACAGGCCCAGTTGTTGAGCCCCTGCATAAATTACACCATATATATGACACACACATAGATATATATTATATAAATATAGATAGATTAGATAGATAGATAGATAGATAGATAGATAGAGGGTTGGACTGCGGTGTCTGGGGTCCACAAGAGGAGTTAACTCTAGGGGCCACACTACAACTATATGCAAATACTGGCAGGAGGCCCTCCACACAACCCCACAAACCTCCACACACAGCAGGAGGCCATCACACAGCTTCCTTTGCACGGCAAGAGGCCCCCACACAGACTCCTATGTAAGGCAGGAAGCTCCCACACAGCCCTCTACACACACCAGGAGGCCCCCACAAAGCCTCCTACGCATGGCAGGAGAGCCCCACACAGCTTCCTATGCATGGCAAGAGGCCCCACACAGCCTCCAATGCACGGCAGGTGGCCCCCCACACAGCCCTCCACACACAGCGGGAGACCCCCACTCAGCCTCCTATGCACAGCAGGGGCCTCCACACAACCTCATACACACAGCAGCTGCCTCCATACAGCCTCCTATACACAGCAGGTGGCCCCCTCACAGCCTCCTATGCACAGCAGGAGACTCACACACTGCCTCTTACGCATGGCAGGAGACCCCCACACAGCCTCCTACGCATGGCAGGAGACCCCCACACAGCCTCCTACGCATGGCAGTGGCCTCCACACAGCCTCCTACACACAGCAAGGCCTCCTACACACACCAGGAGCCTCAACACAGCCTCATACTCACAGCATGGGCCTCCACACAACCTCCTACACATTGCAGGGGCCTCTACACAGCCTCCTACACACATCAGGGGCCTCCACACAGCATCCTATGCCCAGAAGGGACCTCCACAGAGCCTCCTATGCACAGCAGGGGTCTTCACACAGCCTCTTACACACAGCAAGGACCTCCAAACCGCCTCCTATGCACAGCAGGGGCCTCAAACACACAGCAGAGGCCTCCTCACAGCCTTCTACACACAGCATGGGCCTCCACTTAGCAGGGTGTCCCCACACAGCCTCCTACGCACAGCAGAGGGTCCCCACACTGCCTCCTACACACAGCAGGGGCCTCCACATAGCCTCCTATACACAGTAGGGGCCCCACATCATGGTGTGTCACAAGCGTAGGCACTTGTGTGTTGGCTGATGCAAGTACCTAAGGAATAGCAGTACATTATTAGACAAACTACTATATGATCCACGGACCACATAACAGTGATCTTGTGAATAAGGCCACACTGTTCGAAACATCAAAATAATTGGTAGTTTTTTTACCTGGTCATATGTTTTTTCTATTTAGTCTCTTAAAATGTCATCACAATTTTGTAAAACAGAGTGTGCAGTGTTTTTACACAGATCCCATAGATATTAAAACAATAAATAAGATTATACTCACCTAATCCTAATTCCCAGCACCGCAGCCACCGTCTCCTCTTCTATGGCAGCCTCCAGAGGCAGCGTGATGCAATGACGTCACTGTGCTGCCCTCGTGGGCATACCAATGTCTGCTAAGACACAGGCCTGTAGCGGTCTGCGGTTTAGGAGGTGAGCAGTGATTGAAGTGAAGACAATTGAGGTCCAGAAGGTGAGCTTTGTGATGAGGAGCTCTTATATCTGTTATGACCTCACTTATATTATCAGTATCTGAACTCAATGAATCTTTGTTTTGCCAAGGAGCATCAGACTGATCCTCCAAGGTAAACATTTGATCTTGTGATTTATCAATTTCTATCAGCCCACTGTGTGTGAGTTTTATCGTTTGCTGCTTTTGATTTATTTCCTTCTCTGCTTTCTCAATGATCTCCAAAGTATATTGCCTCTCTTGTTTTCTCCAAACAGCTAACTGTTGACAAGCCATTTCTGTAGGGGTCATCTGAACAAGACATTGTGGAGTGATCTCACCTAATAGCACACATTCAAAGAAACCCTTATTTTTGGAATCCTTTGGGTTGAATAGAAGACTTCTGTACTTAGTTTTGTACCGTATGCTAGTATCATGATACAGGTTAAATATTTCTTCTTCAACATTTTCAGCCAGTTTTTTTTTAATGTTTACTCAGTCAAATTAAAGTACTGGGTCTCCTTAACTCTTCTCATCATGGCTTCATACAGTACCTTCACTGTGCTGGCGCAAACTGCTTTAGGGGACTTTGCGGAAAATAAATTGAGAGAATCATGTGCATTCTCCACTTCAAATGTATTCTTCTTGGATTTTCTTTTTCCCCATTTTTCCTTTGGATTTCTGCCTTCTCAATGATCTCCAAAGTATATTGCCTCTCTTGTTTTCTCCAAACAGCTAACTGTTGACAAGCCATTTCTGTAGGGGTCATCTGAACAAGACATTGTGGAGTGATCTCACCTAATAGCACACATTCAAAGAAACCCTTATTTTTGGAATCCTTTGGGTTGAATAGAAGACTTCTGTACTTAGTTTTGTACCGTATGCTAGTATCATGATACAGGTTAAATATTTCTTCTTCAACATTTTCAGCCAGTTTTTTTTAATGTTTACTCAGTCAAATTAAAGTACTGGGTCTCCTTAACTCTTCTCATCATGGCTTCATACAGTACCTTCACTGTGCTGGCGCAAACTGCTTTAGGGGACTTTGCGGAAAATAAATTGAGAGAATCATGTGCATTCTCCACTTCAAGTGTATTCTTCTTGGATTTTCTTTTTCCCCATTTTTCCTTTGGATTTGTTGGAAGAGCCAATCCTTGCAGATTGTCAGTTGACCTACTTGCAGGAAGCATATTTTTGACTTTCAGCTCTGTAAGTTGTCCTTTACTGCAAATAAGAACATTATCATCATCAGATACATCCTGTACCAATATCTGAAGGTCCAATTCTATCTGGATAGAAGGTTGCAGTAACTCATCCAATCCACCTCCTTGGAATCTGCATTCGAGGACCCCAACAGAATGCAAGAATCATCTTCAGTTCTATTTTTGATAGTGGAGTCTGTATTCACCACCCAGCGCATTCTCTCTAATAAAGGGCATTTCTTAATGGTGGATACATTGACATTTTGAGAATTGTCAGTGACCAGAGAATATTTAGATTCCCATGTGTACAGAGATTCTGATACTATATATACATCAGGATCCAGATAAGATGCCATATCTGAAGGGATTTCCACTTTGAATTTCTCAAACAAGCCCAGTGGACTGTGAAATTCGCGATCAATTGGTTTTGGTTGGTCCACACACAGCAGATTATCCATGGTTTATCTTTCTTACTTGGCTTCCTCCACATTGCATTCACTTCAGGGTAAAGGCATACCTGAAAGAATTTTGAATGTCAAGACTAGAGATGAGCGAACCGGCCGTGGTTCGGCTCGAGTTCGGTTCGCAGAACGGAGGTCCCGTTCGAGTTCGGTTCGTCGAACGTTCGAAGAACCGAACTCGAACTGCATAGGAAAAAATGGCAGGCAATCACAAACACATAAAAACACCTAGAAAACACCCTCAAAGGTGTCCAAAAGGTGACAAACGACTCACAACACAACACAACACAAACACATGGGAAAGTGACAAGGACATATACTCATGCGAAAACAAAAGAGCTGGACAAGGAAAAAGAGGAGGAGACACAGATATATGAGTATATGCAAGGAAACATCGATGCCATTACTGTGTAACTTGAGCCCTGCTCATTTTAGGCTTCCAATCTGGATAAATTGCCTGAGCTTGCCACGTACGCCTTGGGGATCTTGTCGTGTCCTGCAGCCAGCGTTCTCTCGGAACCTGTCTTCAGTGCTGCTGGGGGTCTGCTGGCAGATAAGCACACGTGTCTGTCCACTGACAATGTGGACATGGCTCTCAGAGGACTTTTCTTCCCCTGGGTCATCCAGGGGACGTGAAAGGCACGAGTATTTTTGAGAGTGCTTCATGCAAAGCATCTTTTTCATTTTGAAAAGGGGGGTCAACTGATGCCAGTCAAGTGGGGTGTGTGTGGCCCAATTAGTGGAAACGAGGGAGACTGTGGTTGGAGTCCCCTCGCTTTTGAAAAAAGAACCAAGATGAACAAGTCATGGCTCTCAGAGGACTTTTCTTCCCCTGGGTCATCCAGGGGACGTGAAAGGCACACGTATTTTTGAGAGTGCTTCATGCAAAGCATCTTTTTCATTTTAAAAAAAGGGGGGTCAACTGATGCCAGTCAAGTCGGGTGTGTGTGACCCAATTAATGGAAACGAGGGAGACTGTGGTTGGAGTCCCCTCGCTTTTGAAAAAAGAACCAAAATGAACAAGTCATGGCTCTCAGAGGGCTTTTCTTCCCCTGGGTCATCCAGGGGACGTGAAAGGCACGCGTATTTTTGAGAGTGCTTCATGCAAAGCTTTTTTGTCATTTTAAAAAAAAGGGGGGTCAACTGATGCCAGTCAAGTGGGGTGTGTGTGGTCCAATTAGTGGAAACGAAGGAGACTGTGGTTGGAGTCCCCTCGCTGTGTTTTACATGATTTCTGAAGGGCAGGACATGCCTAAGAGGTTGAGTTTCAGCATCTGCAACTTGTTGGCTACAGAAAGGCTGCCTTTACACCCTTTTGAGACCGAGGATTTTCGAGACCTTATGCCCATTGCAGTGCCCCAAGAGCCGATGGCCAGTCGCCACTCCTTCTCCAAGAGGCGTGCCCGCGCTACCACAGCAGGTCGCACACAACATCACCTATTCCTTGAGAAACTCTGTGTGTGACAGGGTGCATTTCACCAGATACTTGGACCAGTAAGCATGGACAGGGGAGCTACATGTTGCTGACTGGGCACTGGGTAACTATGGTGAGAGATGAAGAAGGGTTTGCTGTACAAGTCTTGCCGTCCCCACGACTTGTGTGTCAATCCTTCCTCTGTATGTACAAGTTCCTCCACTGCTTCTGCCTTCTCAACCTCGTGTGGGTCCTCCACCTCGGCCCAAACCCTGTGTGGTCAGGCCACCCTTCCTTGTAACTGCGCCCAAGGAATCCCACACACCTCCTTACTATGCTGGCAGCAGAGCTCAAGGCCATCAGGCGGTGAAATGTTTACTTTGAAATGTAGGGGAAATGTGAGACACCGCTGAGGAATTGTGGACGGTTAGCTCTGGAGAGTGAGACCGAGTTTCATCAATGGTTGTCTCCACTCAACCAGCAGCCAGGGAAGGCCGGGTGCGACAATGATGCAAACCAGTCTGCGACCCTTCTTCAGGGCAATGTGACACACGTGCCTTGTATGGCTCACGTGTTGAACCTGGTTGTCCAGCAATTTTTAAAACACTATCCCGGCCTACATGGCCTTCTGCAGAGGGCACGGTGTAACGCCTGCCTGGATCGACACACTCAGATGGGCTGTAAAGGATAGGCTAGAGGGAAACCACTCACCAAGCTGGACACCCAGAACCCTGAAACCCTTTAACCCCTATACAGTGATTTGGAATTAGACAGGGCCCAAGTTGATCAATACCTGTGGAAGGCTGCAGTTCTGGAGAATAGTAGTCATGCAGGGTCAAAACATTAATTGAGGAAGAGGAACAGAATGGGATGGCCAGGACTTAATCAGAAAACAAGCAGAGGTGAAATGCGGATTGGCCAACGAGGTACATAAACAGCAAGCAGGAAAAGTAGTCAGGTAACAAGCACACAAAATCATAAAACTGAACTGGGGGTAACAGTAACAAGAGGTTCATAGCTTTGTCTGGCAGTGGTCTGCAGACAGGAGGGGCCTAAAAAAGGGTGTGGTAAATTCCCATTGGTTGTAGCTGAATGATGGTACTTCATCTGTGAGATACCCACCACCTACATTAAGCCTGTGGTTCTGCATCTGTCAAGGTAACGCAGCCCAGTGGGTGAGCATAACCTGCGTCCACCTGCGCCGCTGGCATCGACTCCTTTCCCATCATCAGCACTATGCACGAAAGGAACACGTTGTCACCTGGCGACCGGAGTACAAATTGATTGAGTGGACTACGTTGGTGACTTAACAGCCGTGTGCGGCAATGATGCAAACCTGTCTGCGGCCCTTCGTCAGGGCAATGTGACACACGTGCCTTGTAAGGCTCACGTGTTGAATCTGATTCTCCAGCAATTTTTAAAATACCATCCCGGCCTACATGGCCTTGTGCAGCGGGCACGCTGCTATGTGCTCACTTTCATCCTTCGCACCCAGCAGCTCAACAACTTTCATTGCTCCTGAAGTCTTAGGGTCTGGCGGTTAAACGCCGGAAATGCGATGTTCCGACACGCAGGAATTGGAATCTGCACATGTTGCAGCGTCTGTGGCAGCACCGCAGAGCCCTGCTGAAATACGGTATGACGTATACCCTGGGCTAACTTGATCCAGTGGTGGTGCAGATCACGCTGCTGGAGTGGTGTCAGATCAAGGACCTATGCACCCTTCTACACAGTTTACAAATGTCGACGAAGATGCTTAGCACTGGCGATGCCATTCTTAGCGTGACAATTCTGGTCATCTACAAGATGGAGCACACTGTAAGCATTATTCGGAGTCAGGTGTTGGTCCAAGAGGAAGGGGAGGAAGTACAGAAGGAGTCATATGCAGAAGGGATAATAAGATTTACAAGGTCCAGACGGTGAGCGGCACCTAGGCGGAAGTCAAGGGACGGTGGGGGAGAGGGATTAACAAGGGCGCATAGTATCAGCAAAAATTGTTGAGGAAGGTGCAGGAGCCCATGAAGAAATGGAGGACGAACTGGCGATGGGCATGGAAGACTCAGCAGATGAGTGAGAGCTTGCTCACATTTCGGTTGTGCGTGGTTGGGGGAGAGGGCAGAGGAAGGAGGCACGCTTCTCACCTCTCTGCCACCAACACACCAAGGACTTGGTCCTCCTGGATGCACAAGACACATGAGCGCCTTCTTGCTGCACTACCTACAACATGACCCTCGGATTGTACGAATTCGAAGTAATGCTAACTACTGGGTTGCCACACTGTTAGATCCCCGGTACAAGACAAAATTTGGCGAAATAATTCCTGCCATAGAAAGGGACGCACGTATACAGGAGTATCTGCAGAAGGTGGTACGCAATCTTAGATCTGCTTTTCCACTAAACACCAGTGCTGCACAGAGTGAATCTCAACGCTTTGTCATGGATAGGAGGAAATGGTCTTTTACTTGTCCACATTAGAGGGACCGAGGGCAGGCTGCTGTGCTGAGATGGCATTGAGTACGGTGTCCCTGCAGAGTTGCACTTTTGGTCATATACTAAATGAGTCGAAAAAGGACAGATGCTGGTGGAAAGGGGAAAAGGTGTGTTGGAAAGGGGAAAAAAGTTTTTGTCCGTGGGTTTGGTGGCTAAGCAAAAGTAACATTTGCTGAAAAAACACCATCTGTTACGGTGGGACTGGCAGATTTGGATAAGGTGGTATATACTTTGTTACCACTATATAACGAAAATTAATAAGAAAAGAAAGAGAAAGGTATATATCCCCATCAGCAGTCAGTGTCCACCGTGCTCCCAGATGGAAAAATAGAGGTTTGCAACTGGAAGGTTAGGTGGAGGATACAGAGCTGTGTGGCTATGAAACTAATAGTAACCTGAACCGAGTTAGACGCCACTCGGATCTGGAGACTGGGAGCCCTGTTAGCGTCACAGGGTCAACACGCCAACCCAGCCCAGGAACTCCCTGTTAACATCACAGGGGCCATTGAGTACACTGACCGTGTGCATTGGGGCCACACCTGTGGACAGCAGGCACATCAGCAGCAGCAGGCCTGTTAATGCCACTGGGCTGCACAAGCAGGACTGGTAGGACAGGAGCTGGTCTTAACCGTTCTGCGTTACCAACTGTGGTTGCGGCCTGCATCGACGCCCTATCCCTGCCTACCTCTGGCCTAAAGCCGCAATGGATTCAACACATGGAGGTGTGCTCTTTCGGAGCATAATAGAAGACTGCGCACCTCCTTATTGGCTCCAGCCCGTTTTATAACCTGGGTCCGCCCCAAACCAGGGTGGACCACAATGCACCTCCTGGAGACAAAAGCTGAGTGACACGTCATGAGTGGCATAACTAGCGTCCTATTTGGAACCGCAACTTCAATAATGACCTCATGGCTGCCACGACACAAACACCTCACCAGTCATCGTCTGACCATCAATAATGAGGTGACAAGTCATAGGGGCGGGCCTCTGCAAGCCATTTGGGAGTGGCCTGGCCACATCGTCAGGACACCTGATGCCCTGTGGTCTATATGGGCCCCCCACATCAGGGGCAGGGCCAAAGAGTTCATTACTGGACCTAGTCTCTGATGAAGTAAATGCCTGAGCATGCTCAGTAGCATGAAATACAGTCTCTGAAAAAAGACTATCAGCTTTAGCATGGAGTCTAGGCACAAAACAGGACTTAGACCCGGCACGGAATGCAAGTACCTGTGCAAAGAGGCTTTTCGCACTAAGTGTGGGAGCATGCGCTGTATCCCGAAATGAAGTCTTAGCCTCAGGAATGGCACAGTCAGGCTGAGCATACTCACTAGGCGAAACACTGTAGTTAGGCTGCGGCTGGGGTAAATTGGCACACGCATGCGCACTAGCTGCCTCTCCACACTTAGACGTGGAGGAGAAATTGCTCTTCGGGTGTGGACTTGGAGATGCTGTCTATGAACAGAAGGAAAAGCTAAAGGTGTGTGTTACAGCAAGGAGCCAAAGCGGAAACACTTCGTTCAATTGTGAGGGGAGTCATTTTGGAGTTTGGTGAGGAGTACCGTAACGCCAGTGAGCAGCATCCTGTGCCACAGACCAACATTGTTACTATGGTGCTGTCTATACTGCTTACCGTGAGAGGAGCGTAAAGTCTGTATTTCTGGCAACTGGACATCACAGTACCCGGGTACGGTAGGCTGTGCCCAGACAATAATGCGGGCACGCAACACTTTGTTTTATTAGCAAAACACATATCTGTTCTGGGTAGGCCGACTATTTAGAGACAATAAGACTTGCTGCCTCTGCACTGTCAAATTGTCACGTACAGTTTAAATCATAGAGGGACAGCGACACATGTTTGCATTGACTGTTGATTTTCAAGATTTCCATGACTGTGTTGCAGAGCAGGAGGGTGTCATGCAGAAGTGCTGCACATAGATTTGCACCAGTGGGGCACTAATGGAGTACAACAGCCCCTTCTTGTATGCCACTAAATGGCAGCATTTTTTGCTATCATTATAGCTTATTAAAAACAGAGCAGGAGGGTGTCATGCAGAGGTGCTGCATATAGATTTGCACCAGTGGGGCACTAATGGAGTACAACAGCCAGTTCTTGTATGCCACTAAATGGCAGCATTTTTTGCTATCATTATAGCTTATTAAAAACAGAGCAGGAGGGTGTCATGCAGAGGTGCTAGAAATAGCTTGGCACCAGTGGGGCACTAATGGAAGTCCAACAGCCACTTTTAGGATGCCACTAAGTTCACTCAGTGTTTGCTAGTATAATGGCTTAGTAACATTGAGTTTGAGTGTGCAATGCAGGCAGACGTGCTGCAAATATCTTTGCACTACTGGGACAATACAGAAGTCCAACTGCCACATTTAGGATGGCACTAAGTTCACTCAGTGTTTGCTAGTATAATGGCTTAGTTATAATGAGTTTGAGTGTGCAATGCAGGCAGACGTGCTGCAAATATCTTTGCACTAGTGGGACAATACAGAAGTCCAACAGCCACGTTTAGGATGCCACTAAGTTCACTCAGTGTTTGCTAGAATAATGGCTTAGTAACAATGAATTTGAGTGTGCAATGCAGGCAGACATGCTTCAAATATCTTTGCACTACTGGGACAATACAGAAGTCCAACTGCCACGTTTAGGATGGCACTAAGTTCACTCAGTGTTTGCTAGTATAATGGCTTAGTAACAATGAGTTTGAGTGTGCAATGCAGGCAGACGTGCTGCAAATATCTTTGCACTACTGGGACTATACAGAAGTCCAACTGCCACGTTTAGGATGCCACTAAGTTCACTCAGTTTTTGCTAGTATAATGGCTTAGTAACACTGAGTTGGAGTGTGCAATGCAGGCAGACGTGCTGCAAATATCTTTGCACTACTGGGGCAATACAGAAGTCCAACAGCCACGTTTAGGATGCCACTAAGTTCACTCAGTGTTTGCTAGTATAATGGCTTAGTAACAATGAGTTTGAGTGTGCAATGCAGGCAGACGTGCTGCAAATATCTTTGCACTAGTGGGACTATACAGAAGTCCAATAGCCACGTTTAGGATGCCACTAAGTTCACTCAGTGTTTGCTAGTATAATGGCTTAGTAACAATGAGTTTGAGGGTGCAAAGGGCAGGAGGGTACAGTGGCAGGGTTGTGGGTCTCTGGGTAGAGGAAAGGAAGCCTGCCTTTCTATCCCTCCTAATGGGGAAATGCAGCGAGGAAATCCCTGACCTTAGCTACACAGACGCTGTCATCTTGTGTAGCTGTTAAACTCTGTTTTCACGGACCTGTCACCTATGGCTCTGACCCTGCCGGTATGAGCCCTTAAATGGACTGATAGAAAGTGCTATCCCTATGCTTTCCAGCGCTGTGTATGGAGCGTACACAGCAGTATCGGCGATAGGAGCTGCGCCAGTGATGACTGACACCAAGGACGCAGAAGGCAGATAATGGCGTGCTGGAGGAAAATGTCCGTTTTATAATGCAGGGACATGTGACATGGACATCCTATCACACATGCCGTTGCTTCTCTGGCTAAAAGTCCACTTAGCTGTGTGTGTGTCTGGGATTGGCTGACATGCTGGCCCGCCCCACTACACGCGCGCGCTTAGGGAAGGAAGACAAGGAAAAAAAAAAAATGGCGATCACCATTATCCATACAGCAGTGATCTGAATGTGCTGTTCCCGCACACTATACACTGAAATGTCATAATAGTGAGAGTCACAGAGTGACTTACACTATTACAGCGGAAAGCCAGCTAGGAATTAGCTGGTCTTTTTGCTGCTAGAACCGTTCTCGAACGTATCTAGAACTATCGAGCTTTAGCAAAAAGCTCGAGTTCTAGTTCGATCTAGAACAGCCCCCAAAATCACTCAAGCCGCGAACTGGAGAACCTCGAACCGCGAACTGCGCTCAACTCTAGTCAAGACTCCCACATGGGTCTCAAAGTTGTGTCTTTTGGGTTGTGCTAGGCTTCTGGGAGGAACAGGACTATGCCTGCAACTCAGGCATCTCTTAATTTTTCAAATTAAAATGCTGGCACACAGCCTGTGTGTTGCATGAGCAGTACCTCCTTGCTCTTTTAAAGCCCTATGGAGAAGGGGGCAATTGATGCTACTGTACTGCTATCTGCCTGAAAGGTTTTTAAATGTCGAGACTACAAGATACGTATCAAAGTTTGGTCTTGTGGGTAGTGCCAGGCTTCTGAGACCAAGAGGCCTACACTGGTCAGTGTAGCAGGTCTTCATTTTTCAAATTAAAAAGCCAGAAAACAGCGTGTGTTGCATGGACCATACATTCCAGGTCTTTTATGCCTTATGGAGGAGGGCAATTGAAGCTAGAGTACTGTTGTCTGCCTGAAAGGATTTTGAATGTCGAAACTACTAAATAGGTCTCAAAGTTGTCTCTTGTCTGTACTGGCAAGGGTATGGGAGTGTGGCGCTCTGAACTAGCCAGGTCGTCACAGGTAACATACACACACCCCCACCCCCACTAGACAGTAACATTAGCCAAACACAAAATCCTTGTTGCCTCCCTCCAGGGCCTGATGTCCATACCAGGTGGGGTGGAGCCAAGCGGTTGGCCCCGCCCACTGAGGAGTTCACAGGCCTGGAGACGGGAAAAGAGACAGAACAGTTGAAGAGGTTGAAGTGAGAGGAGTGAAGTGGAGAGTGTCTGGGTTTGTGGCCCAGGCACTGACAACAAGGTTAGCAGACGGTGGTGGCCGTCTGCAGGAGTGGTGAATCAACGCGGAACCGTAGGACCAAGGTCGGGCGGTGGCCCGCCGGTACCGACCAGGGAGCGAAGTGAAGCCAGCACACACAGGCAGGGCCATTGGACCCCGACTAGGCTTGGAGTCGCCATCCACAGTCAAATCCGAGTGTGACAGGAACCCCAGGGGTTTCCTAACAGCCAAAGACCTGTTAGAAGGCAACCGTCCGCACCGTGAGGGTATACAGCTACCACCTAAGGCTAGAGACCCAAGGTCCAGCGCCTGCGGGCAAACGGGCTCCTCCGAAATCCATACACCGGGGAGCGGACTACCGTTGGGGATCCATTGTAGTCAAAACAGTACACAAAGGTGCAGGGAAAGACAGCCGCCATCACCTGTCCGGGGAGAGACACTGCAGCCGACTGCGGGACCCATCCATCCAGCCATTTGGTTTACCGAGGACTTTGTGCATCTCTTACTGAGTGAGTACACCCATGCCATCCGGCACTGCGCCGCGCTGTCCCTGCAACCCTGCACCTCACCAACCCTGCCTCCCCATCACACTACCGGGCCCCGGGACCACTGACCCCTACCCACGGAGGGGAAAAACAACATCCCAGCTGCTCCCTACCATCGCTCCCGGGATCCCCGTCACCAGCAGCGGTGGTGCCCATCTTCACCACAACCCGTGGGTGGCATCATGGACTAAATCCCCCAAACCAACCACCCTTTTCACTCACGGGCGAGGAGCGCCGCTCAAGTCCCCGGATCCGGCCCACCGCTCGAGCCACCGAGCAGCAGCCGCAGCAGCGCCGGACCCGAGCGTTAACGAGCGCAGCGGCGGCGTCCTCCCCGCCCGCGACAGGAGCACCAGCCCTACACCTGTTTGTCATCCACCTCTATATTTCTTCTGTCGATAGCCTAGGAAGCTAATGGCTATGACAAAACAGTGGTGCTGCACTGTAAAACATATTTTTGCTGTTTTGAAAGGATTTCAACCTAACTAAAGGTGTTTTATGTACCTTACATTTGGCTTCCCATTGAATCCAATGGGGTTCTGAAAGGTTTGATAAATGTTCAAAGTTCGGTTTGATAATGGTTCAACAAACATAACCCTTGGTCAATTCGGTTCGGCGAACTAAACTGTGTGAGGTTCACTCATTTCTAATCAGCAGGACACTAACACACAATCAAATCAGCAGCAGCATATAGAACAGTATAGCAGCAGCAGCATTGGAGACAATAGCAGCAGTGCTAAGAACCTGACAATTAGCAATGTATGAGACTCTTTGCCCAGGCACTTCTCTTAAGGGAGAGGTGCCTTAAGTACCTGCAACCTCTCAGCATAACTGTGAGGCACTTTGCGCAGAACCAGGAAGCCTTTGAGGTGTACACAGGGAGACAACAGCATGGACTGGGGATGGGTTAGCCGCCGCAGTACATCAGGACAGATGAGAGATCTAATATCCCCACGGTAGGGGGGCAGGACAGCGCGGAGACACCATTATGGGTGTTACACTATGCTTCATTTGCAGAGATCTTTAGCTTCCAAAAAACAGAAACTTCCCCCATATTACCTTATGTTGGAATCTAAAGGAATTCATAAAGAGGTGATCATTTCAAACCAACAAGTGCTTTTCAATTATATAAGATCGAGATGTGTAAACTATATATTAAAATTTTCCTAAAATGTTACCGTAGCCTAAAATAGATCACAAAAGTTGGGTACAAAATAGATTCCAATTTTTTTATGTAATTTCTAACAAATAGGGCACTATTCCACATGCAGTTGTACACTACTCTTTGAGCACATTGCAGGACTTAGAACAGAAAGAGTACTGCTTTTGAAGCCACAGGTGACTTCCCAAATTTTATCAATTTGTAGGAGACTGAAAAAACAAAAGATACTAATAGGGTGCTAACGTTACAAACGTTTATAGAATAAATATCAGATGCGCTCACCTGATACAGTTGTGAAAAATAGTCACAACTGCTATTGAAAGCATATAGGCTAGTGCAGCAGGCAGCATGAGGAGTTAGCATCAAAATTTCAAATAGAAGTGGACTCCCGCGCTGTCCTATGAACATGGTCAGCAGTAATGGTTAAATGTGATTGTATTACGCGTTTCAGAGATCACATCTCCTTCTTCAGATAAATCACAAATGTACATGTCTGTCTTATAAAATTGGGCTAATAAAATGGTATATTAGCTGCAAAATTTTATTTTTCAGAAGGATAATAGGTTAAAAGGGACCCCATATTCCTCCCAAAGGCAGTGATATCTCATATATATACAGAAACTACCGTATTTTTCGGACCATAAGACGCACTTTTTTTCCCCCAAATGTTGGGGAAAAGTTGGGGGTGCGTCTTATGGTCTGACTATAGGGCTGCGGCTGGGAATGAGGGTGCTGCGGGTCATCGGGGGCACGAGCAGGCAGCAGCAGCGCATGCCGTGACCACGTGGGCCCGCTCATTACATATGCACGCCCATCCTCCCACCCATCTCTCAGCGCTGAAGCCGGCACTGACAGGTGGGCGGGAGGACGAGCGGGGACGCGCGCATAGTAAAGAGCCGGCATGATCACCCCTGGCAATTACAGCCTGGAGTGATCATGTGCGGCTGTATTCACTGCCCCCCGCGCGTCATTATCAGCGCGGGGTGCAGTGAATCAGTACACTCACCCGTCCCCGTGTGTGGAGCCGCCCCCCTGCTGCACGCGATGACTTCCTGTCTGTGCCGGTCAGCTGATCTGTGCTGAGCTGGTCAGCTGATCGGCACAGACAGAAAGACATCGCGTATTGCAGGGGAACGGCTCCACACACACAGATCAGCGTGCCAGAGAGGAAGATGTGATCGGCGCTGCAGGGAGTGAGGAAAAGGTGAGTATAAACGTTTATTTTTTTCTCTGTGCTATAGGATACAGGCCATATACCAGGATGGTATATGAGCACGATGGGAGTATATGAGCAGGCAGGATGGGGGGGCATGTGAACAGGCTGGATGGGGGGGCATGTGAACAGGCTGGATGGGGGGGGCATGTGAACAGGCTGGATGGGGGGGCATGTGAACAGGCTGGATGGGGGGGCATGTGAACAGGCTGGATGGGGGGGCATGTGAACAGGCTGGATGGGGGGGGCATGTGAACAGGCTGGATGGGGGGGCATGTGAACAGGCTGGATGGGGGGGCATGTGAACAGGCTGGATGGGGGGGGCATGTAAACAGGCTGGATGGGGGGGCATGTGAACAGGCTGGATGGGGGGGGCATGTGAACAGGCTGGATGGGGGGGCATGTGAACAGGCTGGATGGGGGGGCATGTGAACAGGCTGGATGGGGGGGGGTATGTGAACAGGATGGATGGGGGTTTATAGCAGGATCATATACAAGGCAGGAGGATCATTACCAGGGTGGGGTACCTTAGTAGAGAATTTGGGGACATTACCCCCATAACAGTGTCAGCAGCAGATCCTCACCCTATAACAGTGTGTCATGACCACATTTTTTGCTTAAAGTTTTATTTTCCCATTTTCCTCCTCTAAAACCAGGGTGCGTCTTATAGTCCGGTGCGTCTTATAGTCCGAAAAATACGGTACTACATAACAACATAAAAAGAAACCACAATGGATAAATAAGACAGTACAAAGTATACTAAAACAAAAACAAAGGGCATTCAAAATCTTGACGGCTGAGAATACAGAAATAGCATATCAGTAGTATAAAATTCGTAATAGGAAATGTAATAAAGAAATCAAGCTAGCAAAATTAGCTACTGAAACAAAAATCACCAGACATTAAAATAAACCCTCCAATTTTGTCTACATACATCAATGCCAAAAGAAAAAAAAGGATGGCATCGGCCCCATAAAAAATTATAAAAAGATAATTATAGAGGACAAAGAAAAGCCTGAGATATTAAACAGTCACTTTTCATTGTTGTTCTCCAAAGAACTGACTGTCCCAGGGATCATTCAACAAGGCAAAAATGAAAGTTTCCCCTACCCAATATAACTAATCCAACACAAGAAGAAGTACGTGTGCGTCTGAGTAAATTAAGCATTGACAAATCTCCCGTTCCAAATGGCATTCATTCACAGACATGAAGAGAATTGAACTCAGTAATTGACAGATTGCTGTACTTAGCTTCTTAGTTTCTCTTGTAATAGTCTTGGTACCTCAGGATTGGAGAATGGCTGACATGGTACTGATATTTAAGAAAGGTAAGAGGATGGATCCAGGCAACCACTGTCCGTAAGGTCTGACATCAGTGGTGTGCAAGGTTTTTGAGGACATTTTAAGAAGTGACATGCAACGATATATTAGATCGAATAATATAATAGCTGATATTGGAACTGCAGCTGATGTGATTTATTTGGACTGTGCAAAGGAATTTGATACTTTGCCACCTAACAGTCTTGTATTGAAGCTCCAGAAGCAAGGACTAGGGGAAACTATAAGTAGATGGGTAAGAAATTGGCTAAAAGATAGGAAACAAAAAGTAGTCATAAATGGTTCATTCTCTAATTGGGCAACAGTCAACAGTGGGGTACTGCAGGGAATTGTCCTAGGACCAATTCTTTATTAAGGACTTTGTGAATGGGATTGAGAATAAAGTATCAGTCTTTGCTGACAACACCAAACTATGTAGGATATTAAAAATGGACCTTGACAGTACAATATTACAAAATGATCTGGATAAGATGTTGGAATGGGCAGTCACTTGGAAAATGAAATTTAATGTTGATAAATATAAAGTAATGCACCTAGGATGGAGTAATCTTATAGCTGCATATACATTAAATGGAAGTAATCTCAGGACTACAAAACAGGAAAAAGACTTGGGTATTCTGATTACAAGTAAACTGAGCAGCAGTATTCAATGTCAAACAGAAGCTGCAAAAGCAAACTAGATTTTAGGATTTATTAAATGAGAGATTAGATTCTGTGATCCTAACATATTGTTACCTCTCTGTAAATCACTTGTAAGGCCACATCTGGAATATGGGATCCAGTTTTGGGCTCCATATTTTAAAAAGGATTTTCAGAAGTTAGAGTCAGTTCAAAGGCGGGCAACTAGATTATTGCAAGGAATGGAAGGCCTCCTGTTGTGAATGTCAGCCGAGTGGGTGCTGGTGTGGAGCTCCCTCTGGTGGCCAGGAATGATAATGAAGCTGAGTTTGAATCTGTGATTCAGACAAGTGATGGAATTAATTGGGAATCCAGGAAGTCCTATTGCAGATCAGCCTAGTTTAGTTAGGATAGCATTTTGTACCTGGCGGTCGCCGGTGATGAATGTTCCTGCCTGCTTCTGAAGATGGCTGGGAGTTTTCCCTTCTGTTTTTCCCATTTGTTTGGTGCTTGAATCTACTCCAGATAAGTTTACTGTTTCTATGCTTAATTGCTGGATTTGCACTTAAGAGTGTTTCTGCATATTCCATTTGGTTCTGTGTTTAGTTTCTTGTATGTGAGGATTAGTCTTTCTGCTTTTGTGAGCTGGGCAGTTCCTCCAGCAAGAAAGGGAGCTTGCTCCCTGTTCATATTTGGAGTATTTGCACTTTAGAATATTATTTGTTCTGTGATTTTGTTTCTTCCCATTATATCTGCAGTTATGTTTAAAATGTATAGCACAAGAGTACCTGATATAGTGGGGAGAGACCATGTGGTCTCAGATCTTTTTTCCTATCTGGAGATTGGTACTTTTTGTATGTTTTTTTGCTGGCCGCAATCAGTTATCTTTCCTGTCCTGTTCTATCTAGTAAGTCAGGCCTCACCTTTGCTGATCTATATTTTCTATCTGTGTATTGTGTTTTCTTACATCACCGTTGTTGCATGTTGGGGGCTTGCTATTTCTTTGGGGACTGCTCCGAGGCAAGTTAGGATTCCTCATTTCTATCTTTGAGGTTTAGCAAGTTTCTCAGGAAGTGATGAGGTGTCTAAGTGTGTTAGGAACATCCCACTGCTACTTCTAGTGTTGTCAGATAGAGGATTGCGGTCAGCTCAGTTTCCAACTACTCTTGTGGTTTTATTTTTTCCTTATTTATGGGAATTTTCGTGATCGTCCACAGATACCAGATCATAACAGCCTCCCATATGATGAGAGGTTGAAAAAGTTGGACTTGTTTAGCTGAGAAAAAAGACGTCTCAGAGGAGAGCTCATTTATATGTTTAAATACATGTGTGGTCAATACAAAGGACTGATTTATTCCTTCTGAAGACATTACTAAGGACCAGGGGGCAATCACTGTGTGTGGAAAAAGGCAAATCCAGGAGCTAAATGGGAAAGGGTTCTGGGAAAGGGTTCTTTACAGTGAGAGCAGTTACTGTGGAATGCCCTACCACAAGAGGTAGTTATGGCAGCTGCTATAACAACTTTTACAAAAGGGCTGAATGATTTTCTCAGTACACATAACATTGTCGGTTGTAAATGATTTAGTCACAAAATATATAATTGGTCGAGGAAGGTTGAACTAGATGGACCTAGGTCTTTTTTCGATCTATGTAACTATGTAACTTGCTATTTGAGTTTTGGAAAGTAAATTTTGTTGTAATAGTTTGCGAGTACCATTTGCAGAGCACTTTATGTGCTAGAACAGCAGAAAATAAGTCAACAATTACCTTAAAAATTACACCACTCGATGAATTCTTCTATGTGTGGAGTGACTATTTTGGCCCTACTTTTTTTTCAGAAAAAAAAAGTTAATGTAGGAGAGGGAAAATTGCACATATGCCAGCTGTTTGCTAGCTGCTTCAATCCCTCATTTCTACCGCTCTTTCACACACCCAGTGCACTCCATCTATATCAGCCCTTCTTTCCTCTCCTTTCCTATGTACTGCTCTCATGCTGTTTTCAAAATTATAAACCATCCAGATCCATTCACACCCACCATGCAACGTAATAGACACGCTCATAAATCTCTTAACCACATGCTCACTCTCTCTATTCTCCTCCTTTTAGCAGGAGATATTGCACCTAATCCAGGACCTTCTTATAATAGTAAGCTCAATTCCTTCCCTGGCATACTCAGAAAACCCCTAAATCTCATTAATATTCCTTGCATACCTTCTGTCTCTTTTAACTGTGCCCTTTGGAACTCGCACTCAGCATGTAACAAACTCTCCTTCATCCATGACTTCTTCTTTTCCAATTCCCTCAACCTCCTGGCTCTTACTGAGACCTGGATTCAACAGTCAGACACCACCGCAGCTGCTGCTCTTGTGATGCCCTGGACTAGCCAGGTAGTCACAGACATAACACCACACACACACCCTCCCCTGGATAGTAACACCAGTCAAACAAAAATCCTTGTTGCTTCCCTCCAGGGTCTGATGTCCACACCAGGTGGGGCGGAGCCAGGCAGTTGGCCGCACCCACCGAGGAGTTCACAGGCCTGGAGGCGGGAAAAGAGACAGATTGAGTTTGGAGTTGAAAGTGAGAGGACAAAAACTGTCGGTGTCTGGGTAGGGGCTCAGACACAAACAGAAAGGTCGGCAGACGGTGGTGGCCATCTGCAGGAGTTAGTGGATCTCTGCGGAACCGTAGGACCGGGGTCGGGCGGTGGCCCGCCGGTACCGAACCGGGGAGTGGAGTGAAGCTAAGCACAAAGGCAGGGCCATCGGACCCCGACTATGCTTGGAGCCGTCGACAACGGTCAAATCCAAAATTGATCGGAACCCCAGGGGTTTCCTAACACCCAAGACCCGATAGAGGGCAACAGTCCACACCGTGAGGATACACAGCCACTGCCATAGGCTAGAGATCCAAGGGCCAGTGCCTGCGGGCAAAATGGGCTCCTTCGATACCAATACCCCGGGGAGCGGACTACTAGTGGGCAACCACAGGAGTCAGAACATTCTAACAAGGTGCAGGGAAAGACAGCCACCATCACCCTGTCCGGGGAGAGCACGAACACTGCAGCCGGCTGCGGGACCCGTCCATCCAGCCGTTTGGTTTACCAGAGACTCTGTGTATCTGTGTCTGAGTGAGTACAACAGTGCCATCCGGCACTGCACCGCGCTGCCCCTGCGACCCTGCATCCCAGCCATCCAGCCTCCCCGTTCTACAACCGGGCCCCGGGATCACCAACCCCTACCCAAGGAGGGGACAACATCCTAGCTGCTCCCTACCATCGCTCCCGGGATCCCCGTCACCAGCAGCAGTGGTGCCCATTATCACCACGACCCGTGGGTGGCGTCACGAACTATCTCCCAAAACAAAGCACCCCCTTTTCACTCGTGGGCGAGGAGCGCTGCTTGAGTCCCCGGGTCCGGCCCACCGCTCGAGCCACCGAACAGCAGCAGCAGCCGCGGACCTGAGCGTAGCGAGTGCGGCCCCTCCGCCCGCGACAATTTGGCGTCTGCGAACAGGATAGAACCAATCTACCTACCGGTAGAAGTGCGCATTGCAGTCCCCACCGACGGCATCCGGCCGAAAAATTTGAAGTGCCGCCATCTTTGGCGCGAAGATTTCCCGCTTGAGCATCTTCCCCGAGCAGGGAAGGCGCGAAAGTAAAGCCCCGCCCCAAAGAGGGAGTGCTAGAAAGAACCAAGGGGGGACGGAAAAAAAATGTCTGCGCCCGACGGAGCCGTTGTTGGAGTGGCGGTTGCAGCCGCAGCGGCGCCTGCAGATGGAAATGGGGCAGCCCTTCCTCCGGCCGCAAGAGCGGGGGAGGCCACTGGTCCAGCGGTCGCCCAGGTGATGCCGTTCTCCCTGCCCTATGTGCCTGGTGCTACCTGGCTACCGCAGTATGATGTGAGGCCTGATGCTTTGCAGGTGTTCCGGAAAAAGATTAGCCCGGTCCTCGATTTGTATCCCTTGACTGACAGGCAACGGGCGGCGGTAGTGCTAGGGCAGCTAACCGGTGCGGCTGAGCAGGAGACAGAGACCTGGGCCTCAGTGATTACCATTTTTGAGAAACTCCAAATCGCTTTTGAGACCCGCACGGAAGCAGAGTTGCGGATGCAGTTTTATAAATGCCGACAGCGGCCTGCAGATAATATAAGAGACTATGCCTTGCGCCTGCAAACAGCCCTCTGTACGCTAAAGCGGGTGGACACTATTAACAATGTGGACAGCAATAAGATGCTAGTGGAACAATTCTTGCAAGGGCTGGGGTCCACGGCAGACCACAAGCAGCTACGGCTTTGGGCCCTGGAACACCCCAATCTAGACTTTGCAGTATTGGAAGAGCGGGCCATCAAGGCCCTGCAAGTCCCAACACCAGACGCTCCTGAGGTGGCCCCATGGCCGGCTGAAACTGCTCCGATCTCGGTGGCACCTCCTCTCCCAGCTCTACCGGCCCCTGCAGTGCCCGTCGGGATGATGGAGGAGCTGGCTGCCCAGGTCCGCCGCAGAGATGGAGCCCTAGCCAAGATCCTCGCCGCATTCCAGCTTCCGACGAGAGTCAAGCCCTCAGGGAGGATCCAGCTCGCCGACAGCCCGGAGGACGTCCCCTGGATGCAGCGGAGAAGGACCAATGACTCGCAGTATGGGCCTCCTATTTGTTACAGGTGAAGCAAGCCTGGCCACTACTCTAGGTGATGCCCGTTAAACGAGCAACCCCTGGGGCCAAGGGCCAATCCTCAGGAGTAGACATCAATGGCCCCCCTGACTGGCGAGACCGGTACGTTGGAGTTCGCCCCATCATCCCTCTGGCAGTGGACGGCATCCCGCTAATGGCCCTATTGGACGCAGGATCACAGGTAACCACTATACCATATAAATTGTACCAGCAGTATTGGGTTACTGATGAACTTGCCCCCCCCTGATGATAGCCTGACCCTTGTCGCGGCCAATGGACTCCCATGCGGAGCTAAAACACCAAGGAATGATTGTGGTGATGAATGAACCCAGTGACCATAACCCAAAAGTAATTCTAGGGACCAATGTGATGGAGCATTGTATGAGTGAGGTGCTGAGTTTGTTGCAGCAGTTGGCCGCCACAGCAGGAGGAGGCCGACAGAGGGCTGTGCAGCGTGAGATCCGGGCCCTCCTATATCGGCAACAAGTGAATTCGACAGTGGAGAGATTGGTGGAGTAAGGGTGATGGATGTGCCCCCCTTGGTAGTGCCACCCAGAAGCGAGATGATGATTTGGTGCAGGACAGCAGTAGGCCCCCAGGGGCGCGACTACCCGAGGATGGTGGAACCCACGCCTTCTGAACACTGGCCCACGGTGATGGCGGCCAGAGGGGTGGTTGACGTCAAAAAAGGGAGAGTGCCTGTGAGAGTGCTGAATTGTGGGGAGGAAGAAGTTAGGCTTCCCTGTGACGCTACCCTTGCAAGCTGCTCACCCTAGACCCTCACACCATTCATGAAGCCGCCCCTCCTGCATCTGCACCCCCTGCCAGTAACCATAAACCCCCCGAACAGTTAGAGCAGTGGTGCCAGGAACTGCATGTAGGCACTGAAGCTACACCCATGCATCACAAAGAGGGGGTATACAGGGTGATACAGGAGTATGAACAGGTTTTCAGCAAGCACCCATTAGATTTTGGGAGGATTAAAGGGGTGCAACACCACATCCTTACAGGCATACATCCACCTATCAAAGAAAGGTATAGGCCCATCCCGCCAGCACACTATCAATGTGCCAAGGACATGTTGAGGAACATGAAGGAGGCAGGGGTCATTCGGGATAGTTGTAGCCCCTGGGCAGCTCCAATGGTACTGGTGAAGAAGGATGGCACCATGAGAATGTGTGGGGATTACCGGAAGATCAACCAGATAATGCATAAAGATGCCTATCCTCTCCCCCGTATCGAAGAGTCGCTAGTGACTCGCCCACCCCAGGGCTATGGGACACCCGGTGCCGGGCTGGACTAGTCCGGTGGTAGTCAGTGGTGGCTGGGCCCGGCTCCGTGGCCCTGGTGGGTGTCAGTAGAATATGTGGCTTGCTTGTTAATGGTTGTGTTCGTGACGCCACCTGTGGTATGCGGCTAATAAGCCGCCGCTGCTGTGTGAGGCCTCCGGGATGATATTATGGCAGCTATGATGGTACTGCTCCCCACAGGTGGAGCAATGCCCGGGGCACAGTTGGTGCTTGTGAAAGTCTATGGTGCTGTGTGACTAACACGGTGCAGGGCCGACAGGCGAGGAAAGAACCAGGCACAAACAACAGTCTCTTTACCTTTTCCTCTTTTACTCTGGGAACAGTCCAGTCCTGGGAGACCGTTACAGGTGGTGATGGGGATCCGGTCGGCCTGGAAGTACTTGGGGTGATCTTTCTGGCCAGCTGAGTATGAGGCCTACTCCTGTACCTTTCTTGGTGATGATAGGACCCTGCTTCCCTGAATCCAGCAATGGCCCTCTTCGCTGCTGGGACCAATAGCACGTCCCTTCCCTCTGTAGGTGGCTGCGCAGGCCCACTCCCTGGTGCTTCTCCGCTGGGGTCCACACCGGGCCCTGATGCTGCAGCTGTACCTTGGATGTGTCTGGGCCAGGGGCTTGCAGCTCCCCTGCCCTTCGGATTCGGCTACCAGGGACGGATTTTATACCCTGGCAACCACAGACTCCGATGTCCGAGTCTCTCTGCTGCCTCTCAGCTACTCCTGCTTCTCTGGGCCAAACTGCTCCAGCTCTAGGCCCCAGATTCACAGGACAGCTCACTCTGTGTCTGTTCACTTCTGCTGCTCCCTACAGACTAACTAACTCCTCCCCCAGGTCAGGCTTAAGGAAGCTCCCTGAAACTTCAGGTTCAGAGCTCCCCCTACTGGCCTGAGGGAGAAACTGCGGTGGATGTTAACTTACTGGCCAGTAGATTTCCCCATTACCTCCAGGCTCAGCATTAACCCTCAGGAGGGCAATGCCGTTGTGGCGACCAGGTCCTAGGGCGCCACACTCCCCCTTAGTTAAATTCAGTACTCCCGGACTGTAGAAACAAAACATAACATGTCATACATTTCATCCCAATATGGGAGGCACATTCTCTTTAACGTTACAATCTTAAACATTTCTATAAGAGTCCAGTGTGGCTCCCTGCCGGGTGTCCATTACACTGCTCCATGGGGGACCCGCCGCGATAAAACCCCCAACGTAGGCTCTGGGCGTGCGTCAGAGCATTGATGACCCCACTCTATGCACGCCGGACGGGTTTTTCTTCAGGGGTGTTTGAGCACACTGGTGCTAACTATGAACAATTTAGGTGTTGGCCACCCATAGTCCAGTGGCCCAATTGTCCATTTTCGCAATCAAAGAAAAAGAAAACATTTTGTGCACAACATGACAGACATTTTGCATAACTATTTACACTCTAATAAGTACTCTTTACTTTATACAGTAGACTCCCTATACCTTAGAGGGGGTTGTCCCCGAGTGCTGCGCTGGGACCTACGTAGCTCTGGTGTTTGCCCCTGACTACGTGGTACGTCTTCTATCTCAGCACTACAGGTGGGCCTAACCCCAATAGGTAAGCGTGATGGTTGCCTTTGTGGTCCAGGAGTCGCCAAGGGTATGACAGGTTCACCACTGACAGGGGGTTGATCCTCCTGTTCCACGGCTGGCGTGTCATCTCGTGCTGGAGCGGACGATTCTTTAGGTGGATCCGGAACCTTTTCTGTTTCTGGCTCGACCAACTGCGGAAACGCCAAAACTGGTACCACTATGGCATTGTTGATTCGGGTCCAAGTTTTGGGGAACTTCCCAAGGATGGTTTGAATCATCTCCCCTTCTTTCTCTTGACTTTGGGGACTTCCTTGTACTCCTTCCATTTCTCTTTGGATTCGGCACCGTTCAGGGCACGCTTTCAGGCGGTCTCGGGAAATTGCTTGACAGGTCTTGCCTTCATCTTTGCTTATGAGGCATACCTTACTATTGTCAAAGTTGGAGGGGATAATGGTGTAGGGCTCGTTTTCCCACTGATCATCCAACTTATGCGTCTTCCGCTTCTTCTTGAGGACTTGTTCTCCAGGTGCTAAGGGAGTTGCTGGGGCTGTTTGATTGTAATGCTGTTCTTGTCTCGTTCTTGCTTGAGACAGGCTCCTTTCCACGCACTCCTGGACCTTACGGTACCGCTGCTGCCGTTCTGCATCCCAATCCTCTATTTCTTGAACCGCCTCAGGCGACACAGTCCCCATCTCAAAGTCTACAGGCAACTTGCCTGGTCTGGCTCGCATCAGGTAAGCGGGGCTGCAGTTGGTCGAATTCACTGGGATGTGGTTGTACAAGTCTACCAGATCTGGCAACTTTTCTGGCCATTGGTTCCTCTCTTCCAGCGGTAGGGTCTTCAGCATATCAATAACCACATGGTTCATTTTCTCGCACAGTCCATTGGTCTGGGGGTGGTACGGTGTGGTTCGAATTTTCTTACAACCGTACATGTTACAGAACTCTTGGAACACTTCAGCCTCGAATGCAGGACCCTGATCCGTCAGTACCCTTTCCGGATAGCCGTGCGGTCGACAAAAGGATGCCTGGAACGCTCTAGCTGCCGTCCTGGCTGTCTGGTCCTTCACAGGCACTACTACCAGGAAACGAGAGTAATGGTCCACAATGGTGAGGGCGTACACATAGCCTGACCGGCTTGGTGTTAACTTCACGTGGTCCAGGGCCACCAACTCCAGGGGCTGCTTCGTGACAATTGGCTGTAGGGGAGACCTTTGGCTGGCATCATCCTTCCGCCTCAAGTTACACGGGCCACAGTCTCGGCACCATTTCTCGATCATCTTTCTCATGTGCACCCAGTAGAACCGATCACGGAGTAAGGCCTCCAACTTCTTCCACCCGAAGTGCCCGGCGTTATCATGATACGCTGCTAGGACCATTGGAGCATCCCTCTGCGGAACCACTATCTGCCAGACAAGTTCATTTGTTCGATAGTTGACATATCTCTTGCAGAGCTTGCCCTGGTAGGTGAACAGTCGTCCCCTCTCCTTCCACAGCTGCTGGGCTTCCTCTGGAGCGTCTGAGCCAAGATGGGTCTCAGCTTGCGCTAGCTTCTCTTTGACCAATCGCACGGCCGGGTCACCATTCTGTGTTTCTTCCCAATTATGGTGGAGTAATGGATTGACCGAGACCTCGTGCTGGTTTAAGCGCTTCACTCCCACAGCATGCTCACACTGTGAAACACCCTGGTGATGGAAAGCCGGTAACTCTATCTCTTCGAGTTCATCCAGGTCTTCTCCAGACTCGGGTAAGTGAGGCATTCTGGACAGCGCATCAGCATTGTTATTCTTCTTGCCAGCCCGATACTTGATGGTAAAGTCAAAGTTAGACAGCCGGGCCATCCATCGCTGTTCCATCGCACCTAACTTGGCTGTTGCCAGGTGTGTCAACGGATTATTGTCCGTGAAGATGGTAAACTTGGCCGATGCCAGATAGTGCTTGAAGCGTTCAGTCACTGCCCACACAATAGCGAGGAACTCCAGCTTGAAGGAACTGTAGTTTTCTGGATTCCTTTCCGTGGGCCGAAGCTTCCTACTGGCGTACGCTATTACCCTCTCTCTGCCTCCCTGTACCTGGGACAGAACTGCTCCCAGTCCCACGTTGCTGGCGTCTGTGTACAGTATAAACGGTTGGCTGTAGTCAGGGTAGGCCAGAATTTCTTCTCCCGTGAGAGCCCCTTTCAGCCGGACAAAGGATGTTTCCAGTTGGCTGCCCCATTCAAATGGAGGGCTCTGCTTCTTAGCCTGCTTCGGCTGGCCCACCAGGAGATCTTGAAGGGGCGCTGCTATCTTGGTGAACCCATCAATGAACCTTCGGTAGTAGCCCACCAGTCCAAGGAACTGCCGCACCTCCTTCACCGTGGTGGGTCTTGGCCAGTCCTTAATTACCGTGACTTTCTCCGGATCAGGTGCCACGCATTCTGCGCTGACCACATGACCCAGGTACTGTACCTTTGGCTTCAAGAGGTGACATTTGGACGGCTTGATCTTCAGGCCATATTTCGACAAGGACTCAAACACTTCTGCTAAGTGCTTCAGGTGGTCCTCATAAGTCTTGGAGTAGACTATTACGTCATCCAGGTACAGCAGCACGGTTTCGAAGTTGTGGTGGCCCAAGCAGCACTCCATCAACCTTTGGAATGTCCCTGGGGCGTTGCAGAGCCCGAATGGCATACAATTGAACTCACAGAGACCCATTGGTGTCGTGAATGCAGTCTTCTCCTTGTCCGCCTCTGCCACGGGAACCTGCCAATACCCACTGGTGAGATCCAAGGTGGAGAAATAGTTAGCTGACTTTAAGGCTGTTAGTGACTCCTCTATTCTGGGTAGTGGATAGGCATCTTTATGTGTAATGCGGTTAATTTGCCTGTAATCTACACACATTCTCATTGTACCATCTTTTTTCTTTACGAGCACTAGTGGAGCTGCCCAGGGGCTACAACTATCTCTGATAACCCCAGCCTCCTTCATTTCCTGTAACATTTCCTTGGCACACTGATACTGTGCGGGGGGTACAGGGCGGTATCTTTCTTTAATGGGATGATGATCACCCGTGGGGATTTGATGTTGAACCCCTTTCACCTGCCCAAAATCTAGGGGGTGTTTGCTGAAGACCCGCTCGTACTCCTGTACCACCCGGTAAACCCCATGCTTTTGGTGTGAGGGGGTGGAGTCGGTGCCCACATGTAATTTTTGGCACCAGTCTTCCGGCTGCCCCTTGGAGCCATTGTCTTCCGCCTGGTCGGACGGGATCAAGGGTTCCACTGCTTTAATGGTATTGTTGCTGACAGTGTACAATTTTGCCACAGTGGCATACCGGGGCAATTTGGCCTCCTCCTCCCCACAATTCAGGACACGGACGGGCACTCTCCCCTTGCGGACGTCCGCTACCCCTCTGGCTATCAGGACTCCAGGCCTACTGTCGGAATACATTGGTTCTACCAAGGCATGGTAATCCTGACCCTTGAGGCCTATTGCTGCCCGACACCATATCAACATTTCACTTCTTGGGGGTATTACAATGGGGAGGGGGTCACTTACCCTCACACTGCCAATTTCTCCTCCGGCCAGCTCTACCTGCTGCCTCCTCATCAGGGCTCTGATCTCCCTCTGTAGGACACGCTGCTGCCCGGAGCTGGCAGTTTCAGACACCTGCTGTAACAAAATTATCACTTCGGCAATACAATTTTCTATCACATTTGTACCAAGAGTTAGCAGTGGGTCAGATTCTTTGCGATCAATATCTACAATTATCATCCCCTGACATGGCAATTCCACCCGCCCCACTTTAATGGTTACTTCTTTGTACCCAATCTGAGGTAAGGGCTGACCATTACTGGCCACAATTGTTAAATCATCATCTGGGCCATGGTCAATGTCTGAATCGGCCCAATATCTTTTGTACAGTTTGTGGGGGATGGTTGTTACCTGGGACCCCGTATCCAGGAGGGCATTCAAAGGGATTCCATCCAGCACAATAGGAAGGACCGGTCGTCCTCCCACATACTTGCTGCGGCTGGGGGTTGAGCCGGGCTTCCTTACACCTGGGGGTCGGCTCCTGGCCCCAGGCTCGGCCCATTTAAAGGACAGCGTCGTGCAATGTGGCCCGCCTGGTTGCAGTTGCGGCAGATCGGTTGTCCTGTTGAATCGTACCGGTCTGTGTCTCTGCCTCGGGTCGGCGGAATCCTTCTCTGTCGCATCCATGGGACGTCCTCTGGGCTGGAGGCCAACTCGATTTTCGCAGGCGAGGGGGTCATTTGTAGAGACTGCACGGTCTTGGCAAGGGCAGCCACAGTCTTGGTCAGCTCCTGGACCTGTTGTCTGAGCTCCGCAGTGGGATCCTTATCCAGGGACTGCGCCTCAGCCCCTGCAGTGGCTCGTGTTGCAGGCACCACCCCGGGGTACGTGATAGCAGGAGGCCGGAGGGGTACTGGGTCATTCGGCGTAGATTCTCTCAGTACCCTGATGGCCTGGTCCTTAAACTTGGCAAAGTCCAGAGCAGGGTTCTGCAGGACCAGGATACGCAGCTGGGTCCTGTGGGCATCTGACAGGAGCCCCTCTATGAACTGCTCAGTTAGGAGTTTGTCTTCTTCACGTACACTCTCTGGGTCCACCTGTTTAACTGCTTTCAGGGCCTCTTGCAGGTTTAGGGCATAGTCCCTTAGGCTGTCTGTGGCCCGCTGCTTGCACCCAAAGAATCTCATCTTTATCTCTGCTGCGGTGCGAGTGTCAAACGTACTCTTTAGCTTGGCCAGTATCTGGGCTGCTGTCCCTTTATCTGTATCAGGCCATGACTTCGCTTCACGCTGGGCTGCGCCGGCTAGCTGTCCCATTAATATGCCCACCTTCTGGCTCTCAGTCAGCGGATACACCCGGAATAAGCTGTGCAGGCTTTCTCTGAAGTCACTCAAGGTATGGGACTCCCCGGAGTATTGCGGCAGCCATTCTGCTCCCGGTATGTATGGCATGGTGATCGGCATTACCGGCGCTACAGTGGGGGCCGGGGCGACGGCGACTGGGATTGCTTCTGCTGGTGCTGCGGCGTCTCGGGCTATGGCAGCCACCTGCCCTCCCTCTGAGTCGGACATCTTCCTCCCCCTTAGTGAACCTTACCAGGCTCCGTTCACTTTTCAAATTTTCTTCCGGGTCGCGCGGGGTTAACAGCGCTCTGCTCTGATAGCGCGCTCCCTTCGCGCGCTTTGTCAGGCACGCCCCCCTTCTTCCTGCGCTCGGCGAGGCTAATGGCGGCGGTGGTCTGCAGCCAGTACACAATCTTTTAAGCACAATTGCGGCAGGCGCACAGTACCCGGTGGGACCGGGCACGAAATCCTGTTCGTGACGCCAAAAGTTGACTCGCCCACCCCAGGGCTATGGGACACCCGGTGCCGGGCTGGACTAGTCCGGTGGTAGTCAGTGGTGGCTGGGCCCGGCTCCGTGGCCCTGGTGGGTGTCAGTAGAATATGTGGCTTGCTTGTTAATGGTTGTGTTCGTGACGCCACCTGTGGTATGCGGCTAATAAGCCGCCGCTGCTGTGTGAGGCCTCCGGGATGATATTATGGCAGCTATGATGGTACTGCTCCCCACAGGTGGAGCAATGCCCGGGGCACAGTTGGTGCTTGTGAAAGTCTATGGTGCTGTGTGACTAACACGGTGCAGGGCCGACAGGCGAGGAAAGAACCAGGCACAAACAACAGTCTCTTTACCTTTTCCTCTTTTACTCTGGGAACAGTCCAGTCCTGGGAGACCGTTACAGGTGGTGATGGGGATCCGGTCGGCCTGGAAGTACTTGGGGTGATCTTTCTGGCCAGCTGAGTATGAGGCCTACTCCTGTACCTTTCTTGGTGATGATAGGACCCTGCTTCCCTGAATCCAGCAATGGCCCTCTTCGCTGCTGGGACCAATAGCACGTCCCTTCCCTCTGTAGGTGGCTGCGCAGGCCCACTCCCTGGTGCTTCTCCGCTGGGGTCCACACCGGGCCCTGATGCTGCAGCTGTACCTTGGATGTGTCTGGGCCAGGGGCTTGCAGCTCCCCTGCCCTTCGGATTCGGCTACCAGGGACGGATTTTATACCCTGGCAACCACAGACTCCGATGTCCGAGTCTCTCTGCTGCCTCTCAGCTACTCCTGCTTCTCTGGGCCAAACTGCTCCAGCTCTAGGCCCCAGATTCACAGGACAGCTCACTCTGTGTCTGTTCACTTCTGCTGCTCCCTACAGACTAACTAACTCCTCCCCCAGGTCAGGCTTAAGGAAGCTCCCTGAAACTTCAGGTTCAGAGCTCCCCCTACTGGCCTGAGGGAGAAACTGCGGTGGATGTTAACTTACTGGCCAGTAGATTTCCCCATTACCTCCAGGCTCAGCATTAACCCTCAGGAGGGCAATGCCGTTGTGGCGACCAGGTCCTAGGGCGCCACACTAGCTGCGCTGAACACTGCTAACTTCTTCTCTACCCTTGACCTTACCAGCGGATATTGGCAGGTGGCGGTCGCACCGGAGGACCGCGAGAAGACTGCGTTTGCCACTCCCATGGGATTCTGTGAGTTCAACAGCATGCCGCTTGGGCTGTGTAATGCCCCTGGAACCTTCCAACGGCTCATGGAGTGCTGTCTGGGACATCTCAATTTCGAAACTGTCTTGCTGTATCTAGATGATGTGATTGTATACTCCCAGACGTACGAGGCCCACCTAGAGCACCTGGCTGAAGTGTTTGTGTCCCTTGCCAAGTATGGGATGAAGCTGAAGCCCTCCAGGTGCCATCTACTGAAGCCTAGGCTACAGTACCTCGGACACGTGGTGAGCACAGAAGATGTTGCCCCAGATCCTGAGAAGATCACGGCTATCCAGGACTGGCCAAGGCCGACCACAGTGAGAGAGGTGAGACAGTTCCTGGGCCTGGTGGGCTATTATCACCGCTTCATCAAGGGGTACATGAAGATGGCTACACCTATGCAAGACCTCCTTGTGGGGCAGACCAGGAGTGGCAGAGGCCCTGGACCCCCGTTTGTGTGGGAGGAGAAGCATGAAGAGTCCTTTCACCAGCTGAAGACAGCCTTGACAGGAGAAGAAATCCTGGCGTACCCCGACTACAACCTCCCATTTGTCCTCTACACTGATGCCAGCAATGTGGTCTTAGGGACAGTCCTGTCCCAGGTCCAGGATGGGAGAGAAAAGGTGATCGCCTACGCCAGCAGAAAACTCTGGCCCACAGAGAGAATCTCCGAAAATTACAGTTCCTTTAAGCTTGAGTTCCTGGCCCTGGTATGGGCAATCACCGAGAGGTTCCGACATTACCTCGCAGTGGCAAGATTCACTGCCTACACGGACAATAATCCATTGACCCATCTGGACATGGCCAAGCTAGGCGCTCTGGAACAACGGTGGGTGGCTAGGCTGTCTAACTATGACTTCACTATCAAATACAGAGCCGGCCGCAAGAACACCAACGCGGACGTGTTATCCCGGATGCCCCACCTGCCGGATGGGGGGCCGGAAGACGATGACTTCGAAGAAATCGAGTTGCCCGCGTTCCATCGGCCACCGGTCAAAAAACTGTATGTCAAACAGCAGTAGGCGAACCTGGACCCGCTACCCAGTCAGGGATGGCAAGAAGCCCAAGACCAAGTGCCTGTCGTCCAGCTGGTCAAGACCATGATTGAGCAGGGCTCCTCCAGCATAGATCCTGCAGCTCCCTCTGAGGCCCAGCGGCTGTGGAAAGAACGAGCCCGGCTGTACCTGCACGAAGGGAAGCTGTATCGGGAGCTGATCAACCCGAAGACTCACGAGAAGGTTCACCAGCTGGTGGTTCCTCAGGCCAGCGTGCCCAAAGTCCTACAAGCATATCACGATGGTGCCGGACATTTCGGCTGGAAGAAGCTAGAGATGTTGTTTAGAGAACGGTTCTATTGGAGTGGGATGCGAGAATCTGTGGAGGCCTGGTGCCGAGAGTGCGGTCCCTGTACGCTGAGATGGAAGGTTGAAGTCAGCTAAAGAGCTCCTCTACAGCCGATCATCACCCATCAACCGCTGGAGTTGGTTGCCTTGGACAACGTCAAGCTCACACCCAGTCGGAATGGATATACCTATGCCTTGACCATCGTGGACCACTACTCCAGATTCATGGTGGTTGTTCCAGTCAAGGATTTGACCAGCCGTACCGCAGCTAGGGCATTCCAGGCCTACTTTTGTCGACCGCACGGATACCCAGAGAGGGTGCTTATGGACCAGGGTTCAGCCTTTGAAGCAGAGGTGTTCCAAGAGTTTTGCCAATTATACGGCTGCAAAAAGATTAGGACCACGCCATATCATGCCCAGACTAATGGAATGTGTGAAAAGATGAACCATTTAGTTCTGTATCTCCTCAAGGTACCATTGGAAGAGCGAAACCTGTGGCCGGAGAAGCTGCCTGACCTGGTAGACATGTACAATAACATCCCCTGCGGTTCTACCAAATTCACACCGGCGTACCTGATGAGAGCCCGACCGGGCCGGCTGCCGGTGGACCTGGAAATGGACTTGGAAGCCCCAGAGGCCCTCCCTTCAACCACAGACTGGGATGTCCGGCGGCAAGCGCAGTACCGGCAGGTCCAGGAATATGTGGAGAAGAATCTGCGTCAGAGCCGAGAGAAACAGGAGCTGCGCTTCAACAAGCGGGCTCCAGCCACCCCCTTTGAGCCCAGGGATGTGGTGCTGAAACGGAAGAGAAGAACTCATAAGCTTGATGACCAGTGAGAGAAGACCCCCGTATGTCATACAGCCCACTGAATGGGAGAATGAAAAGGCTTATCTGATTAGTCGCGACCAGGGAAGGACTGCGGCCAGTTTCCAGGGATCACCTGAAGAGGTGCCCACCCCCCTTAAGGTTGGCAAATGATGTTCCGGTTCCGATACCGAACGGGGAGAAGGAAAAAGAGGTGATCCACACAGTGATGGGTGACTTTCCAGCAGACTGGCCTGCGCAGAACGGCGCGGTGATTGTTCCGGTGATAATGTTCCCACAACACGTGGAAGAGATGGAGACGGAAACGCCCGCCAGTGAGCCACTCGAACTAGCGCCCAGGGACGCACCTATACCCCCTCCCCTTGGGTCTCCACCTGCCATATCTGACAGACGGGAGGAGGAGCCGGTTGTCTCCTCTGTCCCATTGCCCTCCATTGACAACATTGGGCCCAGAAGGTCCACACGCCCCAACCTAGGTAGGCCCCCGCTTAGGTACAGGGAAACTGCCATCTAGGGGTGTCACATGGTGATTGTGTAAATATTGACTGAATGAATACTAATTAATCCGAAGACTTACCTGATTACCGTCTGTGGAAGGAGAGTTGTCCCCGTTGGGACCATCAGTAAGTTTACTTCAGAACAGCCCACATGAGAAACTACTCATGAACAAGGCCGAGAACTTGCAGGCCAACCACGAACTTGTGGTCTTGTTAAGTTGTGGGCTGTATTCCGTTGCCACCTCCGGAGAGGCGGATTGGAGGAAGGACCCGCAGCAGAGCAGGCTGGGGTCCGGCCACCACCAGGACCGGTAGCCATCCTCCGGGGGGTCAGGGGTCCCCCTGGACGTAGGGTCCCCTGAAGTGACAGCCGGGTGCAAGATACCGTACCCGTTCCTGCTTGGGTAGCCTGGACAAGGACTGGGGTAAAGGGGTGCTGCCCAGTTCTTAGGGGCAGCATCAAGGTGTAGGTTGCTTGGGTGGAGGAGCGGAAGTACATGAACCCATCCGTTAGTAATAAAAATGTTTTTATTAATGTTTCTAACATTGAAGCACCATGCCTCCCGTAAGGGAAGATTTGAAAATGCATACTGTTCTTTGTTATTTATCTTTTGCAGAAAAATAAAACCGGTGATGGTCGGGCAGCCCGCGGACAGTCTGCATTTCACCAAAGGGTAATGTGACGCCCTGGACTAGCCAGGTAGTCAAGTCACAGACATAACACCACACCCCCCTTTCCTGGATAGTAACACCAGTCAAACAAAAATGCTGGTTGCCTCCCTCCAGGGTCTGATGTCCACACCAGGTGGGGCGGAGCCAGGCGGTTGTCCCTACCCACCGAAGAGTTCACAGGCCTGGAGGCGGGAAAAGAGACAGATTGAGTTTGGAGTTGAAAGTGAGAGGACAAAAACTGTCGGTGTCTGGGTAGGGGCTCAGACACAAACAGCAAGGTCGGCAGACAGTGGTGGCCGTCTGCAGGAGTTAGTGGATCTCTGCGGAACCGTAGGACCGGGGTCGGGCGGTGGCCCGCCGGTACCGAACCGGGGAGTGGAGTAAAGCTAAGCACAAAGGAAGGGGCATGGGACCTCGACTAGGCTTGGAGCCGCCGACAACGGTCAAATCCGAAAGTGATCGGAACCCCAGGGGTTTCCTAACACCCAAGACCCGATAGAGGGAAACAGTCCACATCGTGAGGATACACAGCCACCGCCATAGGCTAGAGATCCAAGGGCCAGCGCCTGCGGGAAAAACGGGCTCCTTCGGTACCTATACGCCGGGGAGTGGACTACCAGTGGGCAACCACAGGAGTCAGAACATTCTAACAAGGTGCAGGGAAAGACAGCCACCATCACCCTGTCCAGGGAGAGCATGAACACTGCAGCCGGCTGCGGGACCCGTCCATCCAGCCGTTTGGTTTACCAGAGACTCTGTGCATCTGTGTCTGAGTGAGTGCAACAGTGCCATCCGGCACCGCGCCGTGCTGCCCCTGCGACCCTGCATCCCAGCCATCCAGCCTCCCCATTCTACAACCGGGCCCCGGGATCACCAACCCCTACCCACGGAGGGGACAACATCCTAGCTGCTCCCTACCATTGCTCTTGGGATCCCCGTCACCAGCAGCGGTGGTACCCATTATCACCACGACCCGTGGGTGGCGTCACGAACTATCTCCCAAAACAAAGCACCCCCTTTTCACTCGTGGGCGAGGAGCGCTGTTCGAGTCCCCGGGTCCGGCCCACTGCTCGAGCCACCGAGCAGCAGCAGCCGCGGACTCGAGCGTAGCGAGCACGGCCCCTCCGCCCGCGACACTCTCTTATATGGTGGCCCAATTTTCTCACACCCCTAGACTTGACAACAGATCAGGTGGAGGTGTTGGTCTGTTGCTTTCCCCAAACTGCACTTTCCAGGTCATCCCTCCTGTTCCCTCACTTATCTTCCCTTCTTTTGAGGTCCACACTGTCAGGCTTTACAGACCCTTCTCCCTGCAAGTAGCAGTTGTGTATCGCCCTCCAGGCCCAACCAGTCAGTTCTTGGATCATTTCGCCACCTGGCTTCCACATTTTCTAGCCTTTGACCTCCCCACTCTTGTCATGGGGGACTTTAACATCCCTATTGATGATCCCCTCTCCCCAGCTGCCACTCATCTTTTATCTCTAACCTCCTCTCTTGGCCTTTCACAACTAACTAACTCTCCTACACATGAAGGTGGGAATATGCTGGAATATGCTGAACCTGGTCTTTCACTAATTCCTCTCTTCCACTCTCTGACCACAACCTTCTTTCATTCTTGGTCAAGAGCTGTCAACCCACTCAGGACACCCCCACATACCTCCCATATAGGAATATACATGCCATTAACAACCAGAAATTTCTGAAGAAGTTACAGTCATCACTGACTTCAATATCCTCCCTCTCATGTCCTGACTCTGCTGTAAAACATTATAATGACACCCTACAGAGCGCCCTAGATGAAGCTGCACCTGCTACACACAGAGCAACTCGGCGCAGACGGCAGCAGCCCTGGCACACGTTGCAAACACGCTTTCTCCAGCGGTGTTCCAGGTGCGCTGAATGTTTGTGGAGAAAATCCAATCTAGCCGAAGATTTCATCCATTATAAGTTTATGCCCAAAACATACAATGCTGCCCTTCACCTCTCCAAACAAGCATACTTTAACACCATCATCACCTCTCTAGCCAACAATCCTAAACGACTCTTTGATACTTTCCATTCCCTCCTAGGACCAAGAGTTCTGGCCCCAACCACCAACCTCAGTGCAGATGACCTGGCCAATTATTTTAAAGAAACAATTGACCATATACGCCAGGAAATTTCCCCCCAGGCTCATAACACCACACATTGTCTGCCCTCCTACACTTCTTCTAGCTCACTTTCACTCTTTGATTCAGTCACAGAAGAAGAAGTCTCCTCGCATCTTCTCACCCTACTACCTGCACCAGTGATCCTATTCCCTCACATCTCCTTAAATTTGTCACCCCAGCTGTCACTACTCACCTAACTAAAATATTCAATCTCTCTCTCTCCTCTGGTGTCTTTCCCTCCTCCTTCAAACATGCCAGCATACATGCATTACTTAAAAAAACATCCCTGGACCAAAATTGTGCCGCTAACTACAGACCTGTCTCTAATCTCCCATCCATCTCCAAACTCCTGGAATGCCTGGTCTACTCCCATTTAATCCGCTGTCAGATAATTCTCTCCTCGATCCTCTACAATCCGGTTTCCGCTCCTTACATTCTATTGAAATTGCTCTTACTAAAGTCTCTAATGATTTACTAACAGCTAAATCTAATGGTCACTACTCCCTGCTGATCCTCCTGGATTTCTCTGCTGCATTCGATACTGTGGATCACCAGCTACTCCTCACTATGCTCCGCTCTATCGGGCTCAAGGACACTGTTCTTTCCTGGTTCTCCTCTTACCTCTCTAACCGCTCATTCACTGTATCCTTTGCCGGCTCCTCTTCCTCTCCTTTTCCCCTTACGGTCGGGGTTCCTCAGGGTTCAGTCCTAGGCCCCCTCCTGTTCTCTCTATACACAGACCCTATTGGACAAACAATCAGCAGATTTGGTTTCCAGTACCATCTCTATGCTGGTGACACCCAATTGTACACATCTTCTCCTGACATCACCCCTGCACTATTACAAAATACTACCGATTGTCTGTCCCCTGTCTCCAACATCATGTCCTCCCTCTATCTAAAACTGAACCCGTCAAAAACTGAACTTCTCCTGTTTCCTCCCTCTCCTAACTTTCCGAAACCCAATATTACCATTTCTGTGTGTGGCTCTACCATTACGCCCCAGCAGCGCACCCGCTGTCTTGGGGTTATATTTGACTCCAATCTCTCCTTCACTCCCCACATTCGTTCACTTACTCGTTCTTGTCAATTCCACCTCAAAAACATCTCATGAATTCGACCTATTCTTACCGTTGACTCTGCAAAAACTCTTACTGTCGCTCTCATTCATTCTCGTCTGGATTATTGTAACTCTTTACTAATTGGTCTCCCTGTTACTAAACTCTCCCCTCTCCAATCCATTCTGAATGCTGCAGCCAGGATCATTTTCCTCTGCAACGGCTTCACTGATGCCTCTGCTCGTTGCCAGTCATTGCACTGGTTGCCTATCCGTTACAGAATCCAATATAAACTTATCACTCTCACTCACAAAGCTCTCCACGGTTCCGCACCATCCTACATCTCCTCCCTCATCTCTGTCTATCACCCCACCCATTCCCTCTACTCTGCTAATGACTTAAGACTGACATCCTCAACAATTTGAATCTCCCACTCCCGAATTCAAGATTTCTCACGAGCTGCGCCTATGCTCTGGAACACACTACCAAGAGCAATCCGATTAATTCCCAACATCCACACCTTTAAGTGGGCCCTAAAAATGCATTTCTTTAGACTAGCCTATCACCTCACTGCCCTGATCTAATCTAGTCCCTTTCTGCCCTTCAAAAAATTTACTTTCAGTTCTTGTCCCCTGTACCTGTATAAATTCTCACCGACGGGTTCATGCAGCTGCTTTTGAATACCCTATTAAATCGATGGCTGGACCATATATGACTAGCTTTTCTCCCCCCCATTCACCTTTTGTGTCTCCCCTATTTCCTCATGGAATGTAAGCTTATGAGCAGGGCCCTCTCTCCTCCTGGTATCTTAATTTTGTTATTTTGTATTGTCTCATATGATCTGTACATGTCCCCTCTTAATTATGAAGCGCTGCGGAATATGTTGGCGCTATAGAAATAAAACTTATTATTATTAAACTTATAATACAGTGTGGTCAGTTTATTCTTGTGGAGACACACTCTATTATAAATACTTGTATAGATTCTTCCTGCTACAGAAATGCCATAAGTGTAGATGCTGTGTTTTGGCAAATGTGGGGTTTACCTAGAAGAGAGTGGCCATTTGGATTTAGGTGTTGAGATTTCACTGGATTTTATTTGGGGATGTGGGCGGGTTAAGTAGGGAGTGAGGTTACTTTTCTATAGCATTTCAACTGTGTAACATATAAATCCCCTATACTACTGTTGACAGATTACAGTCTTTGATTTTTGTGGAATAAGTTGAAGATTTTATTTGTATCATTTTGGGGTATACAACATTTTTTTCATCACTTTTAAGGCTAATGTAACAGTTATCTTGTGCTATATGCTAAGCACATCTGGTTAGGTTTCCATATAAATCCCCCCAAATTTAGATTCAGATGGAACTATTCACTGTGATGAGGCAGAAATCTTTGGTGTCTTTGGTCTTCATCTGGCTTTTGTTCTGGCAGTGTCCCATCTTTTTAGGCAAACACACAACTCTCATTAACCATGGGCCCCACCAGAACAGAGGCCAGACGGAGTCCGAAGTTATTCCATCTGCCGCATTACAGTGAATGGTTTCATCTGAATCACATTTTTAAGGTATTTAGACAATTTTGAAGTCCATGTTCTAAATTTTGACAAGCAGAATGAACAAACTTTTTTTTATGACATTCACCATGTGTTATAAGTGATAACACAGTTTTATTCCCCAGGTCAGTATGATTACAGTAGTAAAAGATTTCTATAGTTTTTAATCTTTTACATCTTTTGCATTCTAAAACCTGTTTTTTATTGTGTTTTTCATTCTGAGAGCTATAACATTTTATATTTTTCTGTCAGAAGAGCTCTATCAGGGCTTGGTTATTGTAGGAAATTTTAAGCTTTTAAAGGAACGATTTGTGGGAAAAATATGTTTTTTGATCTCTTTTTATTCAGATTTTTAGGATGCAGATTAAACAAAGCCCACCAATTTAGCAGCTGTTTTTCTTCATTTTTATATGCCATTCACTGTGCAGTAGAGATGAGCGAACCTCTAAAGGCTCGAGTTCGGTTCGGTGACGTCACCGCTAACAGCACGCAGCCTCTGATCACTCACGGAGTGAAAAGACTGCATGAGAAGCAGCACCGTCTTCTTCCAATGCAGCGCTGCTGATGTAGCAGAGCTGCATTTGTTGAAGGAGAAAGAAGACAGAAGAGCAGGATCGTGGAGGGATAAGAGGGAGTAATAAATATGGAGTCTCTAATGTGTCTGTGTATTTATTTCTATTAAAGTATTTTTTCTCTGTGTGGTGTCTTTTTTTTAACCCTTTATTGGAGATTCTTAATGGCTGGGTCAAACTTGCCTGACATTAAGAATCTCTGGCTTAATACAAGCTAGTAAAACAAAGCTAGTATTAACTCATGATTACCTAGCAAGCCACCCGGCTCCAGGGCTGTTGGAAGAGTTGGATACAGCGCCAGATGATGGCGCTTCTATGAAAGCGCCATTTTCTGGAGCGGCTGCAGATTGTAATTTGCAGCAGAGGCGCCCAGAAACCTCGGGCTAACCTGTGCTGCGGATGCCAATCCCAAGCTGACTAGTTGTACCGGGCTGGTCACAAAAATGGGGCGAAGCCCACATCATTTGTTTTTTAATTATTTCATGAAATAAGTGAAATAATTAAAAAAAACGGGCTTCCCTATATTTTTGGTTTCCAGCCGGGTACAAATAGGCAGCTGGGGATTGGGGGCAGCCCGTAGGTGCCTGCTGTACCTGGCTAGCATACAAAAATATGGCAAAGCCCACGTAATTTTTTTGGTTTGTAAAAAACTCCTGCATACAGTCCTGGATGGAGTATGCTGAGCCTTGTAGTTCTGCAGCTGCTGTCTGCTCTCCTGTATACACTAGTAAATGGAGAATGCTGAACCTTGTCGTTCTGCAGCTGCTGTCTGCTCTCCTCCATACAGACAGACAGCAGCTGCAGAACTACAAGGCTCAGCATTCTCAATCCAGGACTGTATGCAGGAGTTTTTTGTCCCCCAAAAAAATTAAGTGGGCTTCGCCATATTTTTGTATGCTAGCCAGGTACAGCAGGCAGCTACGGGCTGCCCCCAACCCCCAGCTGCCTATTTGTACCCGGCTGGGAACCAAAAATATAGGGAAGCCCTTTTTTTATTAATTATTTTATGAATTTCATGAAATAATTCAAGAACAAATGACGTGGGCTTTGCCATATTTTTGTATGTTAGCCAGGTACATCAGGCACCTACGAGCTGCCCCAACCCCCAGCTGCCTATTTGTACCCGGCTGGGATCCAAAAACATAGGGAAGCCCTTTTTTTACTATTTCATGAATTTCATGAAATAATTGAAAAACAAATGACGTGGGCTTCGCCATTTTTTGTGTTTTTGTGTCCAGCCAGGTACAACTAGGCAGCTGGGGATTGGAATCCGCAGCACAGGTTGGCCTGAGCATTCTGGGCCCCTCTGCTGCGAATTGCAGTCCGCAGCCACCCCAGAAAATGGCACTTTCATTGAAGCGCCATCTTCTGGCGCTGTATCCAACTCTTCCAGCTGCCCTGGTGACAGGTGGCTTGCTGGGTAATAATGGGGTTAGGTCTAGCTGTATATTATCAACTGGCCCTTAGCCCGAAATTCATGGTGTCACGCCAATATTAGACATGGCCACCATGAATTTCTAGTACCGATAAAAAGAACCACAACACACAGAAAATTATTTTTATTATAAATAAAACACAACACAATTAGTGACTCCATCTTTATTGAAATAAAGAACCCCCTCCGCAGTAATCCTGGGTCAAGGGTCCCGCGCCATCCAATCCGGATCCAATATCATCTGATTGGTTTGCTGGAAGGCAAAGCGATCAGATGATGTGTCAGGTTCAAGGGCATGAATCACATGACACAGCAGCTGATTGTATAAACGTCTTTTACACAATCAGCGGATGCATCCGTGCAAAAAAACCAAAACAAACTACACACTTCAGTGCAGACTCCTGTCTGACAGCATCAGGTGATAGTTCAGCCGGCCGAGCGGTAAAAAGCCGGCCTCACCGCTCAACTTATAGTGTCAACTGATTCCGTCAGGTGACCGCATCAGCTGATCATCGCCAGGTCTGAGAAAGAGAGAGAGAGAAAGAAGAGAGAGAGAAAGAGAGAAAGAAGAGATAGAGAAAGAAGAGAGAGAGAGAAAGAAGAGAGAGAGAAAGAAGCAAAAGAGGAGAAGAGAAGAAAAGAAAGAGAGAAGGAAGAGAGAGAGAGAAAGAGAGAAAGAGAGAGAAAGAGAGAAAGAAGAGAGAGAAGAGAAAGGAGAAAGTAGAGAAAGAAAGGAGAGAGAGAAAGGAGAGAGAGAGAAAAGGGAGAAAGAAAGGAGAGAAAGAAAGGAGAGAGAGAAAGAAGAGAAAGAAAGGAGAGAGAGAAAGGAGAGAGAGAAAGGAGAGAGAGTAAGGAGAGAGAGAAAGGAGAGAGAAAGGAGAGAAAGAAAGGAGAGAGAGAGAAAGAAGAGAGAGAAGAGAAAGAGAAGAAAGGAGAGAAAGAAAGGAGAGAGAGAAAGAAAAGAAAGAAAGGAGAGAGAAAGGAGAGAGAGAGAAAGGAGAGAAGGAGAGAGAAAGGAGAGAGAGAGAAAGGAGAGAAAGAAAGGAGAGAGAGAAGAGAGAGAAAGGAGAGAAAGAAAGGAGAGAGAGAAAGGAGAGAAAGAAAGGAGAGAGAGAAAGGAGAGAGAAAGGAGAGAGAGAAAGGAGAGAGAAAGGAGAGAGAGAAAGGAGAGAGAAAGAAAGGAGAGAGCGAAAGAAAGGAGAGAGAGAAAGGAGAGGGAGAGAGAGAAAGGAGAGAGAGAGAGAAAGGAGAGATAGAGAGAGAGAGAGAGAGGTCACAGCTGATGTCCGGCTCATCACCTCAGTGCATAATTAAATTATAATTATAAATATAATATAAATATAATTTAAAATTAAAAATAAAAAAAAAATCTTTACCGGGTCTAGAGCTCACATGACCTTATGCTTCTTAGGTGAGTGCTCTATTCACTCAGCTGTTGCCTCTAATGTGAAAGAAAGGCAGATTTTGTAATCTTGAAGTCTGGATTGCTGAAGTCTCAGCTGACCACGTGATTCACTTGATTGCTACATGGAGCTCATACAGAGCACTCGTGTTCTGTAGCAGAGATGACAGTGTCGTGTGTATTACGTCGGACCTGGAGGGGTATTGGAGGATTTTAATAAAATGGTGAAACTGTGTTTTTTTGTCTTTTATTCCAAATAAAGGATTTTTCGCGGTGTGTTTATTTACTTTTACTTTATAAATAGATAATAATAATAATAATTTAAAAATAAAAAAAAAAGAAAGTCTTTACCAGGACCAGAACTCCCAACACTATGCTTCTTAGGCAGGCACTTTATCCACTAGTCTAGTGCCTCTAATGGTATAGATAAGCAGATTTAATAATCTTGAAGTCTGCAGCGCTGACTGAAGTCTCTGCTAACCGCGTGAGTCACTTCATTGCTACGGTGCCACTACATCTTCAGGGAGCAGAGCTGACAGTGTAGTGTGGATTACATTGGACCTGGAGGGGTATTTTTGGGATTAATAAAGTGGTAAACCAGGGTGTTGTTTGTCTTTTATTCCAAATAAAGGATTTTTCGCGGTGTGTGTTTCTTTACTTTATCTTTCAGTTTAATCACGAAAGGTATCTCAGGGAAATGCCTGGCATGATTAAACTCATTTTTACCCTGATTGCCACCACACCAGGGCAATTTAGGATGAGCTGAGTGGAGTCCCCCGGGACTGTCACACCTAATGGATGCAGCTATTCCAGGCGGCTGATATTGTTAGGGTAGTGGGCTCCCGATAACGTGGAGCTCTCCATCCTGACAATACCAGCCTCTAGCCGTGCGGTTTTATCCTGGCTTGGATCAAATATGGGGGAAACCGCATTTTTTTTTATTATTTATTTATTTATTTTACTGCACGATTTAGACCCGCCCGCCGGCGGCTGTGATTAGTTGCAGTGAGACAGCTGTCACTCAGCTTGGGGACGTGTCTGACTGCAACCAATCATAGGCACCGGTGGGCAGGGAAAGCATGGAATAACTAATTGACTAATGAAGCGGCAGCCATTTTCTAAAGAGATAAAGACACCGCAGATTTTTGACAGACGTCGAGTGAGGCGCCCGTGATCGGTGAATAGAAAAGGGGGAGGGATTGTGAAGGGGACGCAGGATGCATGCAGATAGTAACATGTGCACATAGCCTTACCGTGAAAAGCCACGTATTTAGTGATCGAACCGTTCTCGAACGTAACTCGAGCTGTCGAGCTTTTAGCAAAAAGCTCGAGTTCGAATTCGATCTCGAGCACCCCCAAAATCACTAGAACATGAAATTGACGAACTTCGAACCTCGAACATTGCTCATCTCTACTGTGCAGTAAAAGTGATAAGACAGCTTTGTTCTTCACGTCAATATAATCACAGTGATAACAGCTTTATATTCTTTTTATTTATGCTTGTACACTAAAAGCAGTATTTTGCAAAAAATAAAAAAATAAAAATTGTTTTTGCATCACCATTTTTTGAAACCTGTAATTTTATTATTTTTTTTGCTTACAGAACCAGGGATTTTTTTGTGGGATGAGTTGATGATTTCAGGTTTTTTTACATATGACTTTTTGATTGCTTTTCATTCTATTATTTGTGTCTCAGTATGATTATAAAAGACTGCATTTTTGCTGTCTTTTTAACTTTTTTTTTATTGTTTTCAATGTATGGAATAAATAATGTTACAGTTTTATAGTTTGGGTCATTAAGGACATGGTGATAACAATTAAGCGGGCTTTACACGCTACAATATCGTTAATGAATTATCGTCGGGGTCACGTTGTTTGTGACGCACATTCGGTGTCACTAACGATATCGTAGTGTGTAACAGTTATGTGCGACCTAAAACAATCGCAAAAGCGGCAAAAATCGTTTGCCGCGGCGAGGTCATCCTAAAACATAAAATCGTTTACCTCTCATTAGCGTTGTTGTTCCTTGTTCCTACGGCAGCACACATCGCTGTGTGTGACACCGCAGGAGCGAGGAACATCTCCTTACCTGCCTACACCGGCTATGCGGAAAGAAGGAGGTGGGCAGGATGTTTATGTCCCACTCATCTCCGCCCTTACGCTTCTATTGGACGGCTGCTGTGTGACGTCGCTGTGACGCCGCACGACCCGCCCCCTTAGAAAGGAGGCGGTTCGCCAGCCAGAGCGACGTTGCAGGACAGGTAAGTCCGTGTGATGGGGTAAGCGTATTTTTGTGTGACGGGCAGCGATTTGCCCGTGTCGCACAACCGACGGGGGCGTGTACAATTGCTTGCGATCTCTCTAGCGAGATCGCAGCATATAAAGCCCGTTTTACAGTCATGGCCTTGAAATTGTTCCAGAAAATGAAGTATTTCTTCCAGAAAATGATTGCATTAACACAGGTTTTGTTATACAAATGTTATTTCCTTTGTCTATTGTAACAACACAAAAAAACTGAAAAATATGGCAAATTGGACATAATTTCACACAGAACCCCAAAAATGGTCAGACAAAATTGTTGGCACCCTCAACTTAATACTTGGTTGCACCCCATTTAGAATAAATAACTGCAATAGTCATGGGCGAACCCGGATTGTAAAAGGCTGGATCCGCACGATTTCAAAAGTGTCCGGGTGCTAGGCCCGGGCACAGAGTTCTCAGGGAACTCCAGGGAATAGTCCAGAACCGGCAACTAGGGAAATAAATAAAAAATAAATAAAAATAAAGCAAGCCCCCTATACTTACCGAGTCTCCAGCTCAACTGTAACTGCTTCCGAGCTGCTCAGTCTTCTTCCTGGGCCACTTATTAACCTCATACATATTCACTGCTTCTCCGCCCACCAGCAGTCCTGTCGTCTGTGATTGGTTGCAGTCAGAAAGTGTATCCAGCCTTTGTGACAGAGTGACTAACTGCTTGCTATCACATACCATGTCTGCAGGTCACTGTAGATTGGAGTTAAAATAAGTAAATAAATAAAGAAGAAAGAAAAAATTGTCGTAGGTTTCCCTCATATTATAATACTCAGCCATTATAAAGCATACGGCTACATGCTGTAGCCCCCAGCCGTGCATTATTTTGTCTGTGTATCAAATTAAGAAAAGAAAAAGTGTAGGCACAAAACAGCACTCAACCCACCATAATTGTAAAAGGATATACATTTTATTGAAAGTGTAACATTAAAATCACTTAAAACCACCAGAAAGGGTCCATCAAATAGCTAAGGAACCACCAAAATGACACCCTAGTACACTGCTGATGCGCCCGCGGGGTCTTGGGGACTATTCGTCACCAGGCCGGTTTTGGGGGTTTGGGTTATCACAGTGGCCTGGCCCGGCTCTGTGATCCGCGGTGTCAACCTAAATGATAGGGTGAATGATGGTGATGAAGGGAATAGTTGTCTTTTGTGACGTCACCTGTGGTATGCGACTATAAGTGGAGCCGCCACTGTGCAAGGTCTCTCTCTCTGCTGGGGCAGATGGTAATGCAGCTCAGATGTTGCATTTCTCCACAGGCAGAGCTAGACCCCAGAGAGGATGTTGAGAGCAGTTATCCACCCCTGTGTGTGAAGCGCAAGACGCGGGAAGGATCAGACGACACAGTGGTTGCAGTTTAAGGCATTTATTCACTGAGTTGCTCCTGCCATTGGACTGCCAGACTCCTCTGTGATGGGCTCCAGACGATCCTGGATAGTTCGGGGACCGGTACCGGAGGGATACTTCGTGAGTCCTTTCTCCCTGCGCTCTGTTGTGTGAGTCCCTGTGACTTGAAGCTACACAGGGACCTGAGTCCTTGGGGTGGTTATGTTCCCCATCCCGTACAGCAGGCAGCGTGAGTCTGTTGATGGGCCGCCCTATGGTCACGGCTCCTGGCTCTATATGCTGCTTTGCCCCGGGTGCTGTTGTGGGCCAGAAGCCTTGAAATCCTCTGGCAGGCCGTTAAGTGCCCACCAGCCTGGATCTCCGCACCCTGAGATGTGCGCCGGTCCTGAGAGAGCTATTAGCTCTCCCCTCAGCGACTGTATTCTCCTCCATCTCACTCGGTTCCCGGTGGTCGAAACTCTGAGTACGTGTGTGGCTCCAACTCCCCTGATCAGTAGCCTCGCCCTCTGGAGCCCCAGAGTTAGTTGGTGGGGGGCCCCAGACGATATGGTGACCATCCTAAATGACCCTACCCTAACCTGTCCCGGTGAGTGGGCAACTGGCTTATGTGTGGTTGTGGATGTTGTGAACCGGCACCGACCTCCTCCTTACACGGGATGAGTACCGCACCTCTGGTGAGATGCAGTACCCTGTGGCGACTGAAGCCTCAGGGGCGCCACACTGCAAACAAGTATCAATAAATAATCAATAGAAGGAGACAATATAAATAATCTGTGAGATACAAATACATGATCCAGATATGATCCTGAATATACAAATAAGAAAGATGTGAATAAGTCCAATAACCTAAATATGAGACCCTGGGGAATACAAATAAACACAGGAAAATTGGACAATATACAAATATCCAAAATCCCCCAAGGGCTCACAAGGAGTCCATATTTAGGTACAATAGTCCCAAAAATAGTAGGCTTCATCAGGGTAGGAGGGGATGGACATAAAACCAAAAACACAAATATATATATATATATATATATATATATATATATATATATATATATAATAACATTAGGTAAACAGATACCTGTATGTTGCGGTTAGATGATCCACCTGGCGTCCGGAAATTCACAATGTGTATTCGCAGGAGGTCACCAAAAGTGCAAAGACCAAAAAAATGTACTGCACATGCACCAATACATAAGTGCAGCAAGGTGATATTCATAGTGCTATGTACAGCAACGGAAGTATAGTAATGACTGCGCAGAAAGCCATCAAAATGTGGAAGTCGGAAAGATTATTCTGTGCATGCGCAAATCCACGCAAGTGCGGCAGAGATGGTATTCACAGCACTAATTACGATAACATGCATATGTGCCGCCCCGTGCCAGCAGCCGACGCTGCTCGGGCCCGGACCTTCAGGGGTGGGTGGCTCGAGGGTCTCCGGACCCGGGGGTCTTGTGGACACGCCGAATAATTGGGCGGAACGTAGATGTACGGGCTAGGCCATAGTAAGTTCGTGACGCCACCCACGGTGTGTGGTGAGGTGGGACACCACCGCTGCTATTATGGGGCACCCGGGGGATATGTAGTGGCAGCTGGATGATAACCCCTCCGTGGGTAGGGATGGATGCCTGCCATGACACCTTGCCGCTCTTGTTTCCAGGAACGGAATTTTGCAGAGTCCTGGCATCCCTGCACTTTACAGTTCTGGTTACATGCCACCGCTTCTCTGCCCGCCTCCCCTTGGTCTTTTGCAAGCACTCTTTCCGGCCGTGTCCCCAGGGGGCGGGGCTTCAACTTTGCGCCATTTTCGGGGAAGAAGAAGATGGTGCCGTTGTTTTGGCACCAAAAATGGCGGGCAAGATGGCGGCAGGTCAAAATTTTTCAAACAGTTCATGGATTACAAGGCGCACGTCATCCAGGTCACGGATGGGGTAAGAATCCTGTTCATGATGCCAAGTTTCAGGGTGTGCCGTCTCCGTGCCAGCAGCCGACGCTGCTCGGGCCCGGACCTTCAGGGGTGGGTGGCTCGAGGGTCTCCGGACCCGGGGATCTCGCCGAATAAATTAGGGGGGACGTAGATGTACGGGCCAGGCCATAGTAAATTCGTGACGCCACCCACGGTGTGTGGTGAGGTGGGACACCACTGCTACTATTATGGGGCACCTGGAGGAGATGTAGTGGCAGCTGTATGTTAACCCCTCCGTGGGTAGGGATGGATGCCTCGGGGCCCAGTGGGAGTTGTGGTGGTGGCAGGGATTGCAGGGAGCAGGAAACTCACAGTTCGGTTGTCCTGGTGTTGGATTAGGCTGCTTTCATGTGTAGGGTCAGGAAACACAGAGTCCAGTACTTAACCAGAATTTGCCGGTGTCCGTAGGCCTTTGGTTCGTGGGTGTTCGGATCCCACACCCGGTACAAGAAGCAGGGCCCACTCTCTCTCCTGCACTCCAGCTAAGAGTCACCTTCTCTGGGTAACAGACGGGGAAGTTCTCTCTTTGCACAAGTCCGGGGTCCCGTGCACACTACCGGCGGGCCACTACCCTGCGGCGGTCCACTACAGGTTCCCGTGAGCCTACTCTCCACTTCAGCTCCAAGACTTCTGCTTTTCTTTGCTTGACTTCCCCTGCAGCACAGGGGCTACAACCCTGTCTGCACTCCTTTCCCTCCTTCCACCGACTGACCCAACTCCTCCCCTCCTGCTCCTTTAGTTGCACTGAGGGTGGGGAGGTGCGGCTGCTTCCTGTACCAGTGTGGGATCAGGTGGTACCAAGGAGGTTTAACGCTTTCTGTGACTACCTGGTTTTGCCGGGGCGTCATACTTCCTCTTGGTTGAATACAGCCCGTCCACGGGCTGTCCGGCCACTGACGTTTATTTTAACAGGAAAAGAAAAAGTTAACACATTACAACCATACATCTTCCCACATCGGGAGGTACGTTTGCTTACCCTTTAACTATCCTGCCACCCCCCACCTGCTGTGCAGATGGCCTCCTCCAGGAACTTGAGGACGTTCAACAGGGGTGACAGTCCATAAAACAGTTATTCTTTAACCTTGCGGGTAGCCGTCCATGTTCCACTACCACTGCTGCTGCTGCCGCTGCTCCCAGTACGGGGCACGGATTCCGTACTCCGCCTCCTGCTCAGGAGCCAGGCTCACTCGGATGCCCTCGGCGTCGGCTATAACCGGCCTCACTAACTGCCGAGGGCCCCAACGCTCAGTGGCTTGCTCCTCTTCTTGGCAGGTGCACTCATGCTGTTCCACAGGGCAGGGTACCTGGGAGTTGCTGGCGCCGCATCTAGGGCAGACTTCCGGTCGGGTGTCACCTCCGTTGCAGCCAGGCGGACTGCCGGAGCCGACATCATCACAGGTGTGGCCAGGCGGACAGCCGGAGCCGACGTCATCTCTGCTGCGGCCGGGCGGACTGCCAGGGCCGGGGATGATGTCGTCAGGGTTGCAGACTGCCGTGACATCTTGCCGCTCTTGTGTCCAGGAACGGAATTTTGCAGAGTCCTGGTGTCCCTGCACTTTACAGTTCTGGTTACATGCCACTGCTTCTCTGCCCGCCTCCCCTTGGTCTTTTGCGAGCACTCCTTCCGGCCGTGTCCCCAGGGGGCGGGGCTTCAACTTTGCGCCGTTTTTGGGGAAGAAGAAGATGGTGCCATTGTTTTAGCGCCAAAAATGGTGGGCAAGATGGCGACAGGTCAAAATTTCTGAAACAGTTCACGGATTACAAGGCGCACGTCATCCAGGTCACGGATGGGGTAAGAATCCTGTTCGTGACGCCAAATTTCGAGGTGTGCCGTCCCCGTGCCAGCAGCCAACGCTGCTTGGGCCTGGACCTTCAGGGGTGGGTGGCTCGAGGGTCTCCGTACCCGGGGGTCTCGCCGAATAAATGGGGGGGACGTAGATGTACGAGCTAGACCGTAGTAAGTTCGTGACGCCACCCACTGTGTGTGGTGAGGTGGGACACCACTGCTGCTATTATGGGGCACCTGCAAGAGATGTAGTGGCAGCTGGATGTTAACCCCTCCGTGGGTAGGGATGGATGCCTCGGGGCCAAGTGGGAGTTGTGGTGGTGGCAGGGATTAGGAAACTCACAGTTTGGTTGTCCTGGTGTTGGATTAGGCTGCTTTCATGTGTAGGTTTAGGAAACACAGAGTCCAGTACTTAACCAGAATTTGCTGGTGTCCGTAGGCCTTTGGTACGGGGGTGTTCGGATCCCCCACCCGGTACAAGAAGCAGGGCCCACTCTCTCTCCTGCACTCCAGCTAAGAGTCACCTTCTCTGGGTAATGGACGGGGGAAGTCCTCTCTTTGCACAAGTCCGGGGTCCCGTGCATACTACCGGCGGGCCACTACCGTGCCCCGGTCCACTACAGGTTCCCATGAGCCTACTCTCCACTGCAGCTCCAAGACTTCTGCTTTTCTTTGCTTGACTTCCCCTGCAGCACAGGGGCTACAACCCTGTCTTCACTCCTCTCCCTCCTTCCACCGACTGACCCAACTCCTCCCCTCCTGCTCCTTTAGTTACACTCGGGGGGGAGGTGCGGCTGCTTCCTGTACCAGTGTGGGATCAGGTGGTACCAAGAAGGTTTAACTCTTTCTGTAACTGCCTGGCTTTGCCAGGGCGTCACACATATAATAATGAATGAATGCTTGCACAGATTTGACTTCAATAATTCATTATTATATGCACATAACTGTAATGTTCGGTGCAGAGGATGATCCACGGGACCACGCACCGTACTCCCCCAAGGAGACCACCAGGAGCGAACCCCTATACAGGGACTTTCTGGCAATCTCCCCAGAAGGCCTAGATGCGGAGCAGCCGGGACACGGGAGCATGGCGGGATAGCGTCTGAAGATGTCCACACAGGATATGGAGGCAGGTCCAAGGAAAGACGTGGACTGAGAAGAATCGGGTACAGGTGCCGACCGGAGATGGCAAATGGAATTTGGGACCAGCGAAGGTGCACTCAGGCGATACCGGGCGGAGTCCAGGATCGGTGATGAGTACAGGCTGGAAGAAGATGACGGGATCCACAACAGTCTGACACCAGGGATTCTCCTGGAAAGCCGGAGGACCGGATATGCACAGGCAGCAGTCGGGATCTGCGGGCAGAGACAGGGTTAATCCTGGGCACAAGACACAGGGGACTTGAACACTAGCACAAGAGACACGGCTACTGTACACGTTGAATAGGCACCGCCAACATGGAAAGGAAGTCTTATATACCCTGTACCTGTATTCAGCCATTTCCTGTTTCAGAGACGCTGGCCCTTTAAGAGAAGGGGAGAGAGCGCACCCACACCCTAGTGCGCATGTGCGAGACTCTGGAGCCGGAGAACAGTGCAGGATGCAGGGGAGATGAGGCAGGAGGACTGGAAGCAGAGTCTCGGGACACAGCGAGACGCTGGGACCGCCGAGCGGGACGTGCAGGGGAAGCTGAGGGAGGAGAGCGGGAGCCATGGTCGGGGTGCACGGGGACCGGGCCGGTAAGTTATGAGTGGCGCCGAGATAAGCGGCGCGGTGACGAGCGGCGCCACAGCCCTGGGAGCACGACAGTACCCCCTCCCTCACGCCCCCACCCCGCAACCGGGACAAGAACCAGTGAAGGAGAAGAGGAGCATCAATGTTCTCCCGGGGTTCCCAAGACCATTCCTCGGGGCCAAACCCTTTTCAGTCAACTAGGAAGAAGGGCCTACCTCTCACCCTTTTCATGGCCAAGATATCTCTTACCTCGAACAAAGATATCTCTTACCTCGAACACGTCATCAGAGACAAGAGGAGGAGGAGAATTACTGGTATCCGAGAAGTAAGGACTGAGGACCACTGGCTTGAGCAAGGATACGTGGAAGGAGTTAGGGATGCGCATCGTGGCTGGGAGCTGCAGTTTGTAAGAGACCTCGTTGATTCGCTTGATGACCTTGAACGGACCAATGTATCGCGGACCCAACTTGAACGAGGGAATCTTCAGCCAGACGTACTTGGAGGACAGCCACACTTTGTCCCCAGGAGAAAAGCAAGGTGGATCGAGGCGTCTTTTGTTTGCATGTTCCTTCATCCGAGCGGAAGCACGTTCCAGAGATGTCTTGACAGCAGTCCATATGTTGGAGAAGTCCCTGGACAGGCGTCTGCAGCGGGAAGACCAGAAGTAGAGGGTACCGGTAGAGGAAAGGAAGGCTGGAGACCATAGACTACATAGAAGGGAGAGCTGGAGGAGGACTCACTGACGTGAGGGTTGTAGGAGAACTCAGCCCAAGGGAGTAGCGTGGACCAGTTGTCATGATGGGCGTTGACGAAGTGTCGAAGAAAGGAGGTCAGGACCTGGTTGACCCGTTTGACTTGGCCATTTGACTGGGGATGGTAGGTAGAGGAGAAGTCCAGAGATACTCCCAGATGTTTACAGAGCGCCCTCCAGAAGCGCGAGGTGAACTGAGTCCCCCTGTCGAACACTATATGCAAGGGAAAACCGTGAAGTCGAAATACATGCTGAATGAAGGCGTCGGCGAGTTCCAGAGCAGAGGGTAGTCCGACCATAGGGACGAAATGGGCCATGTTGGAGAATCGGTCCACCACGTCGGTAATCATGTATCCAAGAAAGGGAAGGGAAGTTCGCTCAAACAAGCATTTCTCATACTTGGCAAACAGGCAGTTTTCTCTAAAGGCCGCTTTACACGCTACAATATATCTAACGATATGTTGTCGGGGTCACGTCGTTAGTGATGCACATCCGGCATCGTTTGACATATCGTAGCTACGAGCGACTGTGAACGAGCAAAAATACTCACCTTATCGTTGCTCGTTGACACGTCGCTCATTTTAAAAAAATCGAACGTCCTTCTGCGCGCCGGTTTTTCATCGTTCCCGAGGCAGCACACATCACTCTGTGTGACACCCCGGGAACGATGAACTTCAGCTTACCTGCATCCCGCCGACAATGCGGAAGGAAGGAGGTGGGCGGGATGTTTACGTCCCGCTCATCTCCGCCCCTCCGCTTCTATTGGCTGGCCACTGTGTGACATCGCTGTAACACTGAACGTCCCTCCCCCTTCAGGAAGTAGATGTTCGCCGCCCACAACAAGGTCGTTTGGAAGGTAAGTACGTGTGATGGGGGTTTACGACTTTATGCAACACGGGCAACAAATTGCCCGTAACGCACAAACGATGGGGGCAAGTGCGATCGCTCATGCGAACGCAAGATAACTCGTAGAGTGTAAAGCAGCCTTAAGCCTCTGCAGAACGAGTCGTATGTTTCTCCTGTGGGTTGGTAAGTCCGCGGAGTAGACCAGGATGTCGTCCAGATACACGACCACACAGACGTAGGGAAGATCCCTGAAGACATCATTCACCAGCTCTTGGAAGACAGCCGGGGCGTTGCAGAGACCGAACGGCATTACACAGTATTCATACTGCCCATCTCGGGTGTTGAATGCCATCTTCCATTTCGTATCCTAGGCGAATACGGACCAAGTTGTAAGCTCCGCGAAGATCAAGCTTGGTGAAGATGCGGGCCCCCCTAAGCTGATCGAACAGCTCCGGGATGAGAGGAAGGGGGTATTTGTTTTTAATAGTGACCTGGTTCAAGCCCCTGTAGTCAATGCAGGGCCGCAGGTCTCCTTCTTTCTTCTTAACGAAGAAGAACCCGGCTCCTGCAGGTGATGAGGACATCCGAATGAACCCCCTTGCCAGGTTATCCGCAATCTAATCCGACATGGCCTGCGTCTCGGCTGGAGACAAGGGATAGATACGCCCACGGGGAGGAGTGGATCCAGGCAGCAAGTCAATAGCACAGTCGTATGGTCGGTGCGGCGGCAATACCTCGGCCTCCTTTTTGTCAAAGACATCCACAAACAACCAATAAGCAAAGGGCAGTCCTGGCAGGGACTCGGGTGCCAGAACCTGAAAAACAGGGCGGATGGGCTGCAAACATCACTCGTGGCAGGACTGACCCCAACGGATGATCTCTCCGGAACGCCAACTGACGAGAGGTTCATGTGCCCTTTTCCATGGGAGCCCCAGGAGGAGCGAGTGAGCCAGCCGAGGCAGTACGTGTAGGCTGATCTTCTCAGTGTGCAGTGCGCCTATGCGGAGCTCCACGGGTTCGGTGATGGATAACACAGGATCGGAGAGTGGTTTCCCGTCCACGGAGGCGATCATAAGAGGACTTGAGAGCGGGGTAACGGGAATCCGGTATTTGTCCACCGTGGCTTGTTGTATGAAGTTGCCTGCTGACCCGAAATCCAGATACGCCTCTGTCGTGAAGCGGGTCTCCTGCGTGGTCACCTGGAACGTCAGCATTACTGGGGATGCGAGTGCTACGGCGCCTAGGGTAGCCTTCCCTACCAACCCTATGCAGGGACTGTCTGGCAATCTCCCCAGAAGGCCTAGATATGCAGCGGCTGGGACATGGGAGCATGGCGGGATAGCGTCCGAAGATGTCCACACAGGATATGGAGGCAGGTCCAAGGATAGACGTGGACTGAGAAGAACTGGGTACAGGTGCCGACTGGAGATGGCAAATGGAATCTGGGGCCAGCGAGGGTGCAGTCAGGCGATACCGGGTGGAGTCCAGGATCGGTGATGAGTACAGGCTGGAGGAAGATGACGGGATCCACAACAGTCTGACACCGGGGATTCTCCTGGAAAGCCGGAGGACCGGATATGCACAGTCAGCAGTCGGGATCTGCGGGCAGAGACAGGGTTAATCCTGGGCACAAGACAAAGGGGACCTGAACACTAGCAAAAGAGACACGGCTACTGGTACACGTTGAATAGGCACCGCCCACATGGAAAGGAAGTCTTATATACCCTGTATCTGTATTCAGCCATTTCCTGTTTCAGAGACGCTGGCCCTTTAAGAGAAGGGGAGAGAGCGCCCTAGTGTGCATGTGCGAGACCCTGGAGCTGGAGAACAGTGCAGGACGCAGGGGAGATGAGGCAGGAGGGCTGGAAGCAGAGTCCCGGGACACAGCGAGGCGTCGGGACCTCCGAGCGGGACGTGCAGGGGAAGCTGAGGGAGGAGAGCGGGAGTGGCGGCCGTGGTCAGGGTGCACGGGGACTGGGCTGGTAAGTGATGAGCAGCGACGAGATAAGCGGCGCGGTGACGAACGGCGCCACAGCCCCGGAAGCGCGACAATAAGCTTCAGCTATGACAGCAAATAGCCTGAGTGACGTCAAAGCTCATTCATTCCCTGCCTAAAGCTCACAGCGGGCGGTCATGTTCTATGGCTGTGTGCCGTGCCTTCAGATGTAGCAGAGCTGCAATCGTTGTGGGACCTCGTGTGTATTATGTCAGACCTGGGTGTTTTGGGGTTAATAAATTTGTGAAACAGGTTTTTTTATTTTATTTCAAATAAAAGATTTCTTGGGTGTTTGTGTTTATTTACAGTTAGGTCCAGAAATATTTGGACAGTGACACAATTTTCGCAAGTTGGGCTCTGCATGCCACCACATTGGATTTGAAATGAAACCTCTACAACAGAATTCAAGTGCAGATTGTAACGTTTAATTTCATAGTATCATAGTATCATGGTTTTTAAGGTTGAAGGGAGACTCTAAGTCCATCTAGTTCAACCCGTACCCTAACATGTTGATCCAGAGGAAGGCAAAAAAACCCCAATGTGGCAAACAAGTTCCAATGGGGAAAAAATTTCCTTCCTGACTCCACATCCGGCAATCAGACTAGTTCCCTGGATCAACACCCTGTCATAAAATCTAATATACATAACTGGTAATATTAAATTTTTCAAGAAAGGCGTCCAGGCTCTGCTTAAATGTTAGTAGTGAATCACTCATTACAACATCATGCGGCAGAGAGTTCCATAGTCTCACTGCTCGTACAGTAAAGAATCCTCGTCTGTGATTATGATTAAACCTTCTTTCCTCAAGACGTAGCGGATGCCCCCGTGTTCCAGTTGCAGGCCTAGGTGTAAAAAGATCTTTGGAAAGGTCTCTGTACTGTCCCCTCATATATTTATACATTGTGATTAGATCCCCACTAAGCCTTCGTTTTTCCAAACTAAATAACCCCAAGTTTAATAACCTGTCTTGGTATTGCAGCCCACCCATTCCTCTAATAATCTTGGTGGCTCTTCTCTGCACCCTCTCCAGTTCAGCTATGTCTTTCTTATATATCGGTGACCAGAATTGTACACAGTATTCTAAGTGCGGTCGCACTAGTGACTTGTACAGAGGTAGAACTATATTTTTTTCATGAACACATACCTCTTTTAATACATCCCATTATTTTATTAGCCCTGGCAGCAGTTGCCTGACACTGTCCACTAAAGTGAAGTTTACCATCCACCCATACACCCAAGTCTTTTTCTGTGTCTGTTTTGCCCAGTGTTCTACAATTAAGTACATAATCATAAATGTTATTTCCTCTACCCAAGTGCATGACCTTACATTTATCTACATTAAACTTCAATTGCCACTTCTCAGCCCAATCCTCCAATTTACATAAATCTCCCTGTAATATAAAATTATCCTCCTCTGTATTGATTACCCTGCAGAGTTTAGTATCATCTGCAAATATTGAAATTCTACTCCGCATGCCCCCAACAAGGTCATTTATAAATATGTTGAAAAGAAGCGGGCCCAATACTGACCCCTGTGGTACCCCACTATGAACTGAGACCCAGTCCGAGTACGTACCATTAATAACCACCCTTTGTTTCCTATCACTGAGCCAGTTTTTAACCCAGCTACACATATTTTCCCCTATCCCCATTATTCTCATTTTATGCACCAACCTTTTGTGTGGCACCGTATCAAAAGCTTTTGAAAAGTCCATATACACAACATCCACTGCATTTCCCTGGTCCAGGCTTGAACTTACCTCTTCATAGAAGCTGATCAAATTAGTTTGACAGGATCGATCCCTCATAAACCCATGTTGATACTCTGTCATAAGGTTATTTTTCTTGAGATATTCCAGTATAGCATCTCTCAAGAAACCCTCAAGGATTTTACCAACCGTAGAGGTTAAACTTACCGGCCTATAATTTCCCGGCTCAGTTTTTGTCCCCTTTTTGAATATTGGCACCACATTTGCTATGCGCCAGTCCTGCGGTAGCGACCCTGTTAATTTGAAGGTTTGAACAAAAATATCTGATAGAAATTGTAGGAATTGTACACATTTCTTTACAAACACTCCACATTTTAGGAGGTCAAAAGTAATTGGACAAATAAACCAAACCCAAACAAAATATTTTTATTTTCAATATTTTGTTGCGAATCCTTTGGAGGCAATCACTGCCTTAAGTCTGGAACCCATGGACATCACCAAACGCTGGGTTTCCTCCTTCTTAATGCTTTGCCAGGCCTTTACAACCGCAGCCTTCAGCTCTTGCTTGTTTGTGGGTCTTTCCGTCTTAAGTCTGGATTTGAGCAAGTGAAATGCATGCTCAATTGGGTTAAGATCTGGTGATTGACTTGGCCATTGCAGAATGTTCCACTTTTTTGCACTCATGAACTCCTGGGTAGCTTTAGCTGTATGATTGGGGTCATTGTCCATCTGTACTATGAAGCGCCGTCCGATCAACTTTGCGGCATTTGGCTGAATCTGGGCTGAAAGTATATCTCTGTACACTTCAGAATTCATCCGGCTACTCTTGTCTGCTTTTATGTCATCAATAAACACAAGTGACCCAGTGCCATTGAAAGCCATGCATGCCCATGCCATCACGTTGCCTCCACCATGTTTTACAGAGGATGCGGTGTGCCTTGGATCATGTGCCGTTCCCTTTCTTCTCCAAACTTTTTTCTTCCCATCATTCTGGTACAGGTTGATCTTTGTCTCATCTGTCCATAGAATACTTTTCCAGAACTGAGCTGGCTTCATGAGGTGTTTTTCAGCAAATTTAACTCTGGCCTGTCTATTTTTGGAATTGATGAATGGTTTGCATCTAGATGTGAACCCTTTGTATTTACTTTCATGGAGTCTTCTCTTTACTGTTGACTTAGAGACAGATACACCTACTTCACTGAGAGTGTTCTGGACTTCAGTTGATGTTGTGAACGGGTTCTTCTTCATCAAAGAAAGTATGCGGCGATCATCCACCACTGTTGTCATCCGTGGACGCCCAGGCCTTTTTGAGTTCCCAAGCTCACCAGTCAATTCCTTTTTTCTCAGAATGTACCCGATTGTTGATTTTGCTACTCCAAGCATGTCTGCTATCTCTCTGATGGATTTTTTCTTTTTTTTCAGCCTCAGGATGTTCTGCTTCACCTCAATTGAGAGTTCCTTAGACCGCATGTTGTCTGGTCACAGCAACAGCTTCCAAATGCAAAACCACACACCTGTAATCATCCCCAGACCTTTTAACTACTTCATTGATTACAGGTTAACGAGGGAGACGCCTTCAGAGTTAATTGCAGCCCTTAGAGTCCCTTGTCCAAGTACTTTTGGTCCCTTGAAAAAGAGGAGGCTATGCATTACAGAGCTATGATTCCTAAACCCTTTCTCCGATTTGGATGTGAAAACTCTCATATTGCAGCTGGGAGTGTGCACTTTCAGCCCATATTATATATATAATTGTATTTCTGAACATGTTTTTGTAAACAGCTAAAATAACAAAACTTGTGTCACTGTCCAAATATTTCTGGCCCTGACTGTATATTCCTTTGCAGATTAGTAATGGAGGAGGGACTCATAGACGCCTCTCATTACTAATCTAGAGCTAAGTGTCAGCTGTGGGTTGTTATTAACACCTTATTAGCCCGATTGCCACGGCACCAGGGCAATCGGGAAGAGCTGGGTAAAGTGCCGGTATTGTCACATCTAATGGATGTGACAATCCTGGTTGGCTGCAGGCTGCTATTTTTAGGCTGGGGTGCCAAAAAGCAACGGTGTCCTTGGCCTGAGAATACTTGTCCCTAACTGTCAGCTTTTTCATGGCTTGTAATCAACATTTGGGAGATCCGCACACCATTTTTTAAAATGATTTATGTAAATAATTTTTTTTATAAAGACATATGCAGTTCATTCTATTTTGATACACAGCCAAAGTAAGTGCATGACTGAGGACTGCAGCCTTTAGCCATATGCTTTATCTGTGCTGGGTATTATAATATGGGGGGACCCTTTGACAATCTTGTTTTAATTTATTTATTTTTAAAGCAATCTACAGTGACCCACAGACAGGGACTGTGATTGCAAGCAGCCAGACATGCTATCACACAGGCTGGGGGTCCTGTCTGAATGCAAACAATCACAGATTTCAGGACTGCTGATGGGTGGGGGAAGCAGTGAATATGTATGAGCAATAAACTGCATCCCCGGAAGGAAAATGAGCAGCCTGGAAGCAGTTACAACTAGAGATGAGCGAACCGGTCCCGGTTCGGCTCGAGGTCGGTTCGCCGAACGGAGGTCCCGTTCGAGTTCGGTTCGTCGAATGTTCGACGAACCAAACTCGAACTGCATAGGAAATAATGGCAGGCATTCACAAACACATAAAAACACCTAGAAAACACCCTCAAAGGTGTCCAAAAGGTGACAAACAACTCACAACACAACACAAACACATGGGAAAGTGACAAGGACATATACTCATGCAAAAACAAAAGAGCAGGACAAGGAAAAAGAGAAGGACACAGATATATGAGTATATGCAAGGAAACATTGATGCCATTATTGTGCAACTTGAGCCCTGCTCATTTTAGACTTCCAATCTGGATAAATTGCCTGAGCTCGCCACGTACGCCTTGGGGATCTTGTCGTGTCCTGCAGCCAGCGTTCTCTCGGAACCTGTCTTCAGTGCTGCTGGGGGTCTGCTGGCAGATAAGCACACGTGTCTGTCCACTGACAATGTGGACATGGCTCTCAGAGGACTTTTCTTGCCCTGGGTTAGCCAGGGGATGGGAAAGGCACGCGTATTTTTGATAGTGCTTCATGCAAAGCATCTTTTCCTTTTTCAAAAGGGGGGTCAACTGATGCCAGTCAAGTGGGGTGTGTGTGGCACAATTAGTGGCAACGAGGGAGACTGTGGTTGGAGTCCCCTCGCTGTGTTTCTAAAAGAACCAAAATGAACAAATCATGGCTGTCAGAGGACTTGTCTTCCCCTTGGTCAGCCAGGGGACGGGAAAGGCACGCGTATTTTTGAGAGTGCTTCATGCAAAGCATCTTTTCCTTTTTCAAAAGGGGAGTCAACTGATGCCAGTCAAGTGGGGTGTGTGTGGCCCAATTAGTGGAAACGAGGGAGACTGTGGTTGGAGTCCCCTCGCTTTTGAAAAAAGAACCAAGATGAACAAGTCATGGCTCTCAGAGGACGTTTCTTCCCCTGGGTCAGCCAGGGGACGGGAAAGGCACACGTATTTTTGAGAGTGCTTCATGCAAAGCATCTTTTCCTTTTTCAAAAGGGGGGTCAACTGATGCCAGTCAAGTGGGGTGTGTGTGGCCCAATTAGTGGAAACGAGGGAGACTGAGGTTGGAGTCCCCTCGCTTTTGAAAAAAGAACCAAGATGAACAAGTCATGGCTCTCAGAGGACTTGTCTTCCCCTGGGTCAGCCAGGGGACGGGAAAGGCACGCGTATTTTTGAGAGTGCTTCATGCAAAGCATCTTTTTCTTTTTCAAAAGGGGGGTCAAGTGATGCCAGTCAAGTGGGGTGTGTGTGGCCCAATTAGTGGAAACGAGGGAGACTGTGGTTGGAGTCCCCTCGCTGTGTTTCTAAAAGAACCAAGATGAACAAGTCATGGCTCTCAGAGGACTTTTCTTCCCCTGGATCAGCCAGGGGACGGGAAAGGCACGCGTATTTTTGAGAGTGCTTCATGCAAAGCATCTTTTCCTTTTTCAAAAGGGGGTTCAACTGATGCCAGTCAAGTGGGGTGTGTGTGGCACAATTAGTGGCAACGAGGGAGACTGTCGTTGGAGTCCCCTCTCTGTGTTTTACATGATTTTCGAAGGGCATGATATGCCTAAGAGGTTGAGTTTCATCATCTGCAACTTGTTGGCAACAGAAAGGCTGCCTTTACACCCTTTTGAGACCGATGATTTTTGAGACCTTATGCCCATTGCAGTGCCCCAAGAGCCGATGGCCAGTCGTCACTCCTTCTCCAAGAAAGGCGTGCCCGCGCTACCACAGTACGTCGCACACAACCTCACCGATTCCTTGAGAAACTCTGTGTGTGACAGGGTGCATTTCAACACAGATACTTGGACCAGTAAGCATGGACAGGGGAGTTACATGTTGCTGACTGGGCACTGGGTAACTATGGTGAGAGATGGAGAAGGGTTTGCTGTACAAGTCTTGCCGTCCCCACGACTTGTGTGTCAATCCTTCCTCTGTATGTACAAGTTCCTCCACTGCTTCTGCTTCCTCAACCTCGTGTGGGTCCTCCACCTCGGCCCAAACCCTGTGTGGTCAGGCCACCCTTCCTTGTAACTGCGCCCAAGGAATCCCACACACCTCCTTACTATGCTGGCAGCAGAGCTCAAGGCCATCAGGCGGTCAAATGTTTACTTTGAAATGTAGGGGAAATGTGAGACACCGCTGAGGAATTGTGGACGGTTAGCTCTGGAGAGTGAGACCGAGTTTCATCAATGGTTGTCTACACTCAACCAGCAGTCAGGGGAGGTCGGGTGCGACAATGATGCAAACCAGTCTGCGACCCTTCTTCAGAGCAATGTGACACACGTGCCTTGTATGGCTCACGTGTTGAACCTGGTTGTCCAGCAATTTTTAAAACACTATCCCGGCCTACATGGCCTTCTGCAGAGGGCACGGTGTAACGCCTGCCTGTATCGACACACTCAGATGGGCTGTAAAGGATAGGCTAGAGGCAAGCCACTCACCAAGCTGGACACCCAGAACCCTGAAACCCTTTAACCCCTATACAGTGATTTGGAATTACACAGGGCCCAAGTTGATCAATACCTGTGGAAGGCTGCAGTTCCAGAGAATAGTAGTCATGCAGGGTCAAAAACATTAATTGAGGAAGAGGAACAGAATGGGATGGCCAGGACTTAATCAGAAAACAAGCAGAGGTGAAATGCGGATCGGCCAACGAGGTACATAAACAGCAAGCAGGAAACGTAGTCAGGTAACAAGCACACAAACTCATAAAACTGAACTGGGGGTAACAGTAACAAGAGGTTCATAGCTTTGTCTGGCAGTGGTCTGCAGACAGGAGGGGCCTAAAAAAGGGTGTGGTGTCTTCCCATTGGGACCAGAGTACAAATTGATTGAGTGGACTACGTTGGTGACTTAACAGCCATGTGCGGCAATGATGCAAACCTGTCTGCGGCCCTTCGTCAGGGCAATGTGACACACGGGCCTTGTATGGCTCACGTGTTGAATCTGAATCTCCAGCAATTTTTAAAATACCATCCCGGCCTACATGGCCTTGTGCAGCGGGCACTCTGCTATGTGCTCACTTTCATCCTTCGCACCCAGCAGCTCAACAACTTTCATCGCTCCTGAAGTCTTAGGGTCTGGCGGTTAAACGCCGGAAATGCGATGTTCCGACACGCAGGAATTGGAATCTGCACATGTTGCAGCGTCTGTGGCAGCACCGCAGAGCCCTGCTGAAATACGGTCTGACGTATACCCTGGGCTAACTTGATCCAGAGGTGGTGCAGATCATGCTGCTGGAGTGGTGTCAGATCAAGAACCTATGCACCCTTCTACACAGTTTACAAATGTCGACAAAGATGTTTAGCACTGGCGATGCCATTATCAGCGTGACAATTCTGGTTATCTACAAGATGGAGCACACTGTAAGCATTATTCGGAGTCAGGTGTTGGTCCAAGAGGAAGGTGAGGAAGTACAGGAGGAGTCATATGCAGAAGGGATAATAAGATCTACAAGGTCCATACGGTGAGCGGCACCTAGGCGGCAGTCATGGTGGGGGATAGGGATTAACAAGGGCGCATAGTATCAGCAATAATTGTTGTGGAAGGTGCAGGAGCCATAAAGAAATGGAGGACGAACTTGCGATGGGCAAGGAAGACTCAGCAGATGAGTGAGAGCTTGCTCACATTTCGGTTGTGCGAGGTTGGGGGGAGAGGGCAGAGGAAGGAGGCACGATTCTCACCTCTCTGCCACCAACACACCAAGGACTTGGTCCTCCTGGATGCATAAGACACATGAGCGTCTTCTTGCTGCACTACCTACAACATGACCCCCGGATTGTACGAATTCGAAGTAATGCTAACTACTGGGTTGCCACACTGTTAGATCCCCGGTACAAGACAAAATTTGGCGAAATAATTCCTGCCATATAAAGGGACGCACGTGTACAGGAGTATCTTCAGAAGGTGGTACGCAATCTTCGATCTGCTTTTCCACTAAACACCAGTGCTGCACAGAGTGAATCTCAACGCTTTGTCATGGATAGGAGGAAATGGTCTTTTACTTGTCCACATCTGAGGGACCGAGGGCTGGCTGCTGTGCTGAGATGGCATTGAGTACGGTGTCCCTGCAGAGTTGCACTTTTGGTCATATACAAAATGAGTGGAAAAAGGACAGATGCTGGTGGAAAGGGGAAAAAAGTTTTGGTCCGTGGGTTTGGTGGTTAAGCAAAAGTAACATTTGATGAAGAAACACCATCTGTTACGGTGGGACTGGCAGATTTGGATAAGGTGGTATATACTATGTTACCGCTATATAACGAAAATTAATAAGAAAAGAAAGAGAAAGGTATATATCCCCATCAGCAGTCAGTGTCCACCGTGCTCCCAGATGGAAAAGGAGAGGTTGGCAACTGGAAGGTTCGGTGGAGGATACAGAGCTGTGTGGCTATGAAACTAATAGTAGCCTGAACCAAGTTAGACGCCACTCGGATCTGGAGACTGGGAGCCCTGTTAGCGTCACAGGGTCCACACGCCCACCCAGCCCAGGAACTCCCTGTTAACATCACAGGGGCCATTCAGTACGCTGACCGTGTGCATTGGGGCCACACCTGTGGACAGCAGGCACATCAGCAGCAGCAGGCCTGTTAATGCCACTGGGCTGCACAAGCAGGACTTGTAGGACAGGAGCTGGTCTTAACTGTTCTGCGTTACCAACTGTGGTGGCGGCCTGCATCGACGCCCTATCCCTGCCTACCTCTGGCCTAAAGCCGCAATGGGTTCAACACATGGAGGTGTGCTCTTTCGGAGCATAATAGAAGACTGCGCACCTCCTTGTTGTCTCCAGCCCCTTTTATAACCTGGGTCCGACCCAAACCAGGGTGGACCACAATGCACCTCCTGGAGACAAAAGCAGAGTGATACGTCATGAGTGGCATAACTAGCGTCCTATTTGGAACCGCAACTTCAATGATGACCTCATGGCTGTCATGACCCAAACACCTCACCAGTCATCGTCTGACCATCAATAATGAGGTGACAAGTCATAGGGGCGGGCCTCTGCAAGCCATTTGGGAGTGGCCTGGCCACATCGTCAGGACACCTGATGCCCTGTGGTCTAAATGGGCCCCCCACATCAGGGGCAGGGCCAAAGAGTTCATTACCATACCTAGTTTCAGATGCAGTAAGTGCCTGACCATGGTCAGTTGCATGAAATATAGTCTCTGAAAAAAGACTATCAGCTTTAGCATGGTGTCTATGCACAACACAGGACTTAGCCCCGGCACGGAGTGCAAGTACCTGTGCAAAGAGGCTTTTCGCACTAAGTGTGGGAGAATGCGCTGTAGCCCGAAATGAAGACTTAGCCTCAGGAATGGCACAGTCAGGCTGAGCATACTCACTAGGCGAAACACTGGAGTTAGGCTGCGGCTGGGGTAAATCGGCACACGCATGCGCACTTGCTGCTTCTCCACACTTAGACGTGGAGGAGAAAGCAGCCAGCTGGACAACCCGAGGCACAGGCCTAAATGGCAACTGATGCCTGGGCGCAACTGAAACCGCAGCAGGCTGCTTGAGTTTAAGGCGTCACCGTTTTTTAACAACAAATACCATCCAAAAGAACAGGTGTACTTCTTCCCATGGATAATCTGATATGATCCCTTTTTTCATTGACACGACCATCGCTAACAAATGTAGATGAGGCCAAATCAGCAGCTGCTTCAATGGATCTGAAGTGCTCCATAAAGTGGCCTCTCCTCCACCCCAATTTCAAGATCCCAAATACTCCATTCCTCTGTGGTGTCAATCCAATCGCACTTGCTTCCTAACAGCTCTCAAGTTTCCACCAGCCCTGCTGAGTATGGGGTGACAGAGATGGTTGAGTTTGCATAGCTGTTCAGTCGCACTATAGCCTGGGAATCAGAGGTCTGCTCCAAAGCTGCAATGAGTACAGACAAGGAAGTTATTATTATTTTTATTATTATTGATTTATAGAGCACCATTGATTCCATGGTGCTGTACATGAGAAGGGGGTTACATACAGAATACATATACAAGTAACTATAGACAGACTGGTACAGAGGGAAGAGGGCCCTGCCTTTGCGGGATTACATTCTAAAGGATTTTTGGGAGGAGACAGTGGGAGTGGTTTAGGTTGAGCGTCAAGTACGTATGGTGGTGGTGTCATTGAAGGTTATAGTCATTTCTGAACAGATGAGTTTTCAGATTCAGTTTGAAGCTTGCGTGTGTAGCAGATAATCTGACGTGTTGAGGTAGCGAGTTCCATGAGACAGGGGAAATGATCTGCGCAGATGGCCAGAAGCTTTGTGAGTGGGATCCAGGCCCCGATGAAGAAGGTGCTGAGCCTAATCTACACCCTCATTTCCAAAAAGTAAATCCTCCTGGTGGAGACAATGGGGAACATGATGAGGAGCACAGATACCTGATTGGAAGGACAACTTTACTATTCGGTCAGGGCAGGAAGAGGTTGTCTCGGAGGACTCAGGACGAGGAGAATGAAAACACACAGTGTTATTGATGAGGTTGGAGACCACACTTACTGTCAAACCAAAGTCAGCCAGTCGATGAGGTCAGCAGAGGAGGTGGAGTAGGATGCTACTGACGACGAGGTTACGTTGCGTCTTCCTGGCCAGAGACAAAGTACTGGAAGCACGTCAACAACTGAATCCTGGACCACAACTTTGACTCTGAGCAGAAGTCGTGTTGGCTATGCAGGTCGCATGGGCTGTAAGCCTTGCCTAGCCTGTGAATTTTTGGACATCGCAAAGGATCACCCAAGTCATGGAATCTGTAAGATTTGTCAACAATCTGTAAGTAGAAGGCAAAAACTCACACTTTTGAGTACTTCCTCCATGAAGTATCACATGGATATGAATTGACAGCGTGAAGGTGTATTGCTCAGCTTTAGCAACTGTCAACGCAATATGCTTATTTGCCGTTCATTGCATGCATTGTTGCAGACTACACACAAGGGGCTGCTGTTTTTTTGGATCTGCCTTTGGTCACTATAGCAATAGAAAATTGCTCTTCGGGTGTGGACATGGAGATGCTGTCTATGAACAGAAGGAAAAGCTAAAGGTGTGTGTTACAGCAAGGAGCCACCGCGGAAACACTTCGTTCAATTGTGAGGGGAGTTGTGTTGTACTTTAATGATGACAGAGAACAATTGTAGAAAAAGGGTTTCTACACCGCGCCAATGATCACAAAAATGGAAGTCGGATTGATGTGGCTTTATTGTAGCACAGGTCTACGCGTTTCAGGAGCTCTGCTCCCTTCCTCAGGACCATAGAAACAACATCGTGATTTGATGTTGTTTCTATGGTCCTGAGGAAGGGAGCAGAGCTCCTGAAACGCGTAGACCTGTGCTACAATAAAGCCACATCAATCCGACTTCCATTTTTGTGATCATTGGCGCGGTGTAGAAACCCTTTTTCTACAATTGTTCTCTGTTATCAGCCGCCTGGGGTTGCCGCTGCCTGGATCCATTTGCAAATGCGATTACAGTTGTTGTGACTGTCACAACTAAAGTTGGTGAGTATAATTGCTCCCCTTGCCCATTGCCCTGTGCCTATAAGGGTAAGACCCTATTGCGCTTTATTCTCCACAGCTCTTCTCTTTCGTACTTTAATGATGAGCACTGTAATGTCAGTGAGCAGCATCCTGTGCCACAGACCAACATTCTTACGGTGCTGTCTATACTGTTTACCGTGAGAGGAGCGTAAAGTCTGTATTTCTGGCAACTGGACATCACAGTACCCGGGTACGGTAGGCTGTGCCCAGACAATAATGCGGGCACGCAACACTTTGTTTTATTAGCAAAACACATATCTGTTCTGGGTAGGCCGACTATATAGACAATAAGACTTGCTGCCTCTGCACTGTCAAATTGTCACGTACAGTTTAAATCATAGAGGGACAGCAACACATGTTTGCATTGACTGTTGCTTTTCAAGATTTCCATGACAGTGTTGCAGAGCTGTGTGGTTTGCATTCACACTGTTATCATCTGCATTATCTGTGAGGCTTCAGCTAACAAGGGTATTCAGGGGGGTAATGTGTTTTGTCTATGTTTAGGTAGATAACATGGAAGCTCTTGTGATGCGCCACTGGTAAGTCGTGTTCGCACACACACACACACACACACACACACACACACACACACACACCCACAAACACACAATTACTGTTACACAGAGGGATTAGCAGGTAGTAGGCAACAGAATAGATTGTTCAATTATTTAAATTGTATGCATGGTTCTTATTGTTTGTTTTGGTAAAGTTAAACAATCATTTATCAACCCAACTGCCTAGAGTCCTTTTCCTGTTGCCTGGTTTTGCTGCATACTGGGGAGCCCACCCTGTACACGACTTAAAATGAAGCATAAGTCGCAATGTGAATTTCACTGTGCTACAATGCGGCCTAGCGTGCCTGTGCAACCACCGCCTGCCCCATCAAGTGCATCTGCGTGCTCTTCATCCTCTGTGACTGTGGGGACAGCAGTCACACATGGTTTTTCACACTGAACTTCCACTCCTTTACCCGCAACAGGGAGTGTGATTGGCAGGTCATCACTTGTTTTGGAAGTGGAAACAGAAGGTATTGTTGAGCTGTCAGACATCGAGAGAACCATCATTGGATGCAGGCTACATTATATCCACGCCTGCACCTTTGTCACAGATTGCCTGGACTACCTGCAGTTAATAATTGCATTCCAGAAATGGAAAGGAGTGTAGAATGCACATGTGTTGTACCTTGCTTGGCAGCAAAGGAACACTAACTTAGTATTCCAGACAATTTTAGGATGTCAGAAAAAGAGTCAGCTCTTTGGGCAAATTAAATAGCGTGGCAAAAGTGGACAGATGGGTACAGTGGCCGTGTTCTGTGGGTACCAGGACAGTAAAAGAAGCCTCACTTTCTATCCCTCCTAATGATCAAATGCTGCAAGGAATTCCCTGAGTTTGCTATAAAATTAGCATAGCAAAATGTGCATGAGGGTAGAATGCAGAGGTGCTTGACATTGCTTGGCACAAGTGGCACAATAAAGGAGTCCTACAGGCATTTTTTGTATGCCACTAAGTTGCAGTATTTTTTGCTATCATTATAGCTTATTAAAAACAGAGCAGGAGGGTGTCATGCAGAGGTGCTGCACATAGCTTGGCACCAGTGGGGCACTAATGGAGTACAACAGCCACTTCTTGTATGCCACTAAGTTCACTCAGTGTTTGCTAGTATAATGGCTTAGTAACAATGAGTTTGAGTGTGCAATGCAGGCAGACGTGCTGCAAATATCTTTGCACTAGTGGGACTATACAGAAGTCCAACAGCCACGTTTAGGATGAAACTAGGTTCACTGAGTGTTTGCTAGTATAATGGCTTAGCAACAATGAGTTTGAGTGTGCAATGCAGGCAGACGTGCTGCAAATATCTTTGCACTAGTGGGACTATACAGAAGTCCAAAAGCCACGTTTAGGATGACACTAGGTTCACTGAGTGTCAGCTAGTATAATGGCTTAGTAACAATAAGTTTGAGTGTGCAATGCAGGCAGACGTGCTGCAAATATCTTTGCACTAGTGGGACTATACAGAAGTCCAAAAGCCACGTTTAGGATGACACTAGGTTTACTGAGTGTTTGCTAGTATAATGGCTTAGTAACAATGAGTTTGAGTGTGCAATGCAGGCAGATGTGCTGCAAATATCTTTGCACTAGTGGGACTATACAGAAGTCCAATAGCCACATTTAGGATGCCACTAGGTTCACTGAGTGTTTGCTAGTATAATGGCTTAGTAACAATGAGTTTGAGTGTGCAATGCAGGCAGACGTGCTGCAAATATCTTTGCACTAGTGGGACTATACAGAAGTCCAACAGCCACGTTTAGGATGACACTAGGTTTACTGAGTGTTTGCTAGTATAATGGCTTAGTAACAATGAGTTTGAGTGTGCAATGCAGGCAGATGTGCTGCAAATATCTTTGCACTAGTGGGACTATACAGAAGTCCAATAGCCACATTTAGGATGCCACTAGGTTCACTGAGTGTTTGCTAGTATAATGGCTTAGTTATAATGAGTTTGAGTGTGCAATGCAGGCAGATGTGCTGCAAATGTCTTTGCACTAGTGGGACTATACAGAAGTCCAACAGCCACGTTTAGGATGACACTAGGTTCACTGAGTGTTTGCTAGTATAATGGCTTAGTAACAATGAGTTTGAGTGGGCAATGCAGGCAGACGTGCTGCAAATATCTTTGCACTAGTGGGACTATACAGAAGTCCAACAGCCACGTTTAGGATGACACTAGGTTCACTGAGTGTTTGCTAGTATAATGGCTTAGTAACAATGAGTTTGAGTGTGCAATGCAGGCAGACATGCTGCAAATATCTTTGCACTAGTGGGACTATACAGAAGTCCAATAGCCACGTTTAGGATGACACTAGGTTCACTGAGTGTTTGCAGGTTTAATGGCTTAGTAACAATGAGTTTGAGTGTGCAATGCAGGCAGACGTGCTGCAAATATCTTTGCACTAGTGGGACTATACAGAAGTCCAACAGCCACGTTTAGGATGACACTAGGTTCACTGAGTGTTTGCTAGTATAATGGCTTAGTAACAATGAGTTTGAGTGTGCAATGCAGGCAGACGTGCTGCAAATATCTTTGCACTAGTGGGACTATACAGAAGTCCAAAAGCCACGTTTAGGATGACACTAGGTTCACTGAGTGTTTGCTAGTATAATGGCTTAGTAACAATGAGTTTGAGTGTGCAATGCAGGCAGATGTGCTGCAAATATCTTTGCACTAGTGGGACTATACAGAAGTCCAACAGCCACGTTTAGGATGACACTAGGTTCACTGAGTGTTTGCTAGTATAATGGCTTAGTAACAATGAGTTTGAGTGTGCAATGCAGGCAGAGGTGCTGCAAATATCTTTGCACTAGTGGGACTATACAGAAGTCCAAAAGCCACGTTTAGGATGACACTAGGTTCACTGAGTGTTTGCTAGTATAATGGCTTAGTAACAATGAGTTTGAGTGTGCAATGCAGGCAGACGTGCTGCAAATATCTTTGCACTAGTGGGACTATACAGAAGTCCAACAGCCACGTTTAGGATGACACTAGGTTCACTGAGTGTTTGCTAGTATAATGGCTTAGTAACAATGAGTTTGAGTGTGCAATGCAGGCAGACGTGCTGCAAATATCTTTGCACTAGTGGGACTTTACAGAAGTCCAAAAGCCACTTTTAGGATGACACTAGGTTCACTGAGTGTTTGCTAGTATAATGGCTTAGTAACAATGAGTTTGAGTGTGCAATGCAGGCAGACGTGCTGCAAATATCTTTGCACTAGTGCAGGGGTGGGGAACCTCCGGCCCGCGGGCCGTATACGGCCCGTGACGACTTTTTATACGGCCCCCGGGCACATTCCCAGGGACCATTGTGCTCTGGTGGCAGCCGCGCTTTTCCCGGCTGCCGGCCCTTTAAATCCCACTGCCTGAGTGCCTGATGCCCTGTGGGTAGATGCTAGAATGTACGGGCTCTGTCCAGATCCTGACTTCCAGGACCTGACTGCAGCCCATACATTCTAGGCTTATCCCCGGCCTGTGTGCTCTGGTGGGCGGGTAAGCAGCACGCTGCGATAAAGTCACACAGAAGAGCTGCAGCAGGTTTACCAGCCTCCCAGACCTGCTGTGTGTGTGTGACTCTCCCTCCCCCTCACTGCGAGTACTCAACCGATCGTTGCCCCCCCCCCCGCTCAGTGCTGTGTACCCCCTCGTACTGTGTGTACCCCCCAATGCTGTATGTACCCCCCAATGCTGTGTGTACCCCCTCGTGCTGTGTACCCCCTCGTGCTGTATGTACCCCCCAATGCTGTGTGTACCCCCTAGTGCAGTGTGTACCCCCTAGTACAGTGAGTACCCCCTAGTACAGTGAGTACCCCCTAATGCTGTGTGTACCCCTTAATGCTGTGTGTACCCCTTAATGCTGTGTGTACCCCCTCATGCTGTGTGTACCCCCTCATGCTGTGTACCTCCTAGTACAGTGTGTACCCCCCAGTGCTGTATGTACCCCCCAATGTTGTGTGTACCCCCCAATGTTGTGTGTACCCCCTCGTGCTGTGTACCCCCTCGTGCTGTGTACCCCCTCGTGCTGTATGTACCCCCCAATGCTGTGTGTACCCCCTCATGCTGTATGTACCCCCTCGTGCTGTATGTACCCCCTAGTGCAGTGTGTACCCCCTAGTGCAGTGTGTACCCCCTAGTGCAGTGTGTACCCCCTAGTGCAGTGAGTACCCCCTAGTACAGTGAGTACCCCCTAATGCTGTGTACCCCTTAATGCTGTGTGTACCCCCTAGTGCTGTGTACCCCCTAGTGCTGTGTACCCCCTAGTGCTGTGTACCCCCTAGTGCTGTGTGTACCCCCTCGTGCTGTGTGTACCCCCTCATGCTGTGTACCTCCTAGTACAGTGTGTACCCCCCAGTGCTGTGTACCCCCAGGTGCTGTGTGTACCCCCTAGTGCTGTGTGTACCCCCTAATGCTGTGTACACCCCAGTGCTGTGTACCCCCTCAGCGCGGTGTAACCCCTCACTGCTGTCCGTGCCCCCCCTAGTGCTGTCTGTACCCCCTGGGTGATGTCTATGCCCCCCCCACCAGTGCTGTCCGCACCACCTAATGCTGTCCATGCTGCCACCAGTGCTGTCCATGCCACGGTGAGTGCTGCCTGTGCCCCCCTTATGCTGTCCATGCTCCCCAGTGCTGTGTGCCACCCCTCAGTGCTCTTAACTCGCTACTGCTGTCTGTACCCTCCCACTGCTTTCTATGCTCCCCAGTCCGTGCTCTCCTGTTGATGTCTATGTTCCCCCAGACCTGTCTGTCTCCCTAGTGCTGCCACCCAGTGCAGTGCGTGCTGCCACCCAGTGCAGTGCGTGCTGCCACCCAGTGCAGTCCGTGCTGCCACCCAGTGCAGTGCGTGCTGCCACCCAGTTCTGTGCGTGTCCCCAGTCATGTCTGTGCCACCGCCAGGGCTGTCCATGCCCCCTACTGATGTATATGCCCCAGCCCCTCCTGTGATGTATATGCCCCAGCCCCTCCTGTGATGTATATGCCCCAGCCCCTCCTGTGATGTATATGCCCCAGCCCCTCCTGTGATGTATATGCCCCAGCCCCTCCTGTGATGTATATGCCCCAGCCCCTCCTGTGATGTATATGCCCCAGCCCCTCCTGTGATGTGTACTCCCAGTGTCTCCTGTAATTTATGCGCCCTGGCCCCTCCTTTGATGTGTATGCCCCCAGCATCTCCAGACAGAGACAAACCTGGAAAAGCAGCTGTGAGAAACATGATGATCAATATCACCGAACATCACAATCGCACCAAAGAGAAGCAGCTCCGGCCACCACAATAGGGGTGAGTTAATTAATCGTTTGACCAAATATAGCAGGGTTATTTTTCAGGTTGATAATGTTGTGCGGCCCCCAAAGGTTAGTAGGAAATTCCAAATGGCCCCCGGCAGTAAAAAGGTTCCCCACCCCTGCACTAGTGGGACTATACAGAAGTCCAACAGCCACGTTTAGGATGACACTAGGTTCACTGAGTGTTTGCTAGTATAATGGCTTAGTAACAATGAGTTTGAGTGTGCAATGCAGGCAGACGTGCTGCAAATATCTTTGCACTAGTGGGACTATACAGAAGTCCAACAGCCACTTTTAGGATGCCACTAAGTTTCCTCAGTGTTTGCTAGTATAATGGCTTAGTAACAATGAGTTTGAGTGTGCAATGCAGGCAGACGTGCTGCAAATATCTTTGCACTAGTGGGACTATACAGAAGTCCAACAGCCACTTTTAGGATGCCACTAAGTTTCCTCAGTGTTTGCTAGTATAATGGCTTAGTAACAATGAGTTTGAGTGTGCAATGCAGGCAGACGTGCTGCAAATATCTTTGCACTAGTGGGACTATACAGAAGTCCAACAGCCACGTTTAGGATGCCACTAGGTTCACTGAGTGTTTGCTAGTATAATGGCTTAGTAACAATGAGTCTGAGTGTGCAATGCAGGCAGACGTGCTGCAAATATCTCTGCACTACTGGGACTATACAGAAGTCCAATAGCCACGTTTAGGATGCCACTAGGTACACTCAGTGTTTGCTAGTATAATGGCTTAGTTATAATGAGTTGGAGTGTGCAGAGGACAGGAGGGTACAGTGCCAGGATTGTGGGGCTCTGGGTAGAGGAATGGAAGCCTGCCTTTCTATTCCCTCCTAATGGGGAAATGCAGCGACGAAATCCCTGACCTTAGCTACACAGACGCTGTATCTGTTTTCAGGACCTGTCACCTATGGCTCTGACCCTGCCGGTACGAGCCCTTAAAAGGACTGATAGAAAGTGCTCTCCCTAAGCTGTTCAGCGCTGTGTATGGAGCGCATACAGCTGTATCGGCGATAGGACTCAGGACGGAGCTGCGCCAGTGATGTCTGACACCAAGGACGCAGAAGAGATAATGGCGTCCGGATGGGCAGATACCCGTTTTTATAATGCAGGGACATGTGACATGGACATCCTATCACACATGCCGTTGCTTCTCTGGCTAAAAGTCCACTTAGCTGTGTGTGTGTCTGGGATTGGCTGACATAATGGCCCTCCCCACTACACGCGCGCGCGTAGGGAAGGAAGACAATCTGAAGGCGCTGTTCCCGCACACTATACACTGAAATTTCATAATAGTGTGAGCACAGAGTGACTTACACTATTACAGCGGAAAGCCAGCTAGGAATTAGCTGTTTTTTTTCTGCTAGAACCGTTCTCGAACGTTTCTAGAACTATCGAGCTTTTGCAAAAAGCTCGAGTTCTAGTTCGATCTAGAACAGGCCCCAAAATCACTCGAGCCTAGAACTGGAGAACCGCGAACCGCGCTCAACTCTAGTTACAACCACACCAGAGATTTGGTAAGTATAGCGCAGTTGTTCTAATCCCCTATAACTTCTACCACCATTTTTAAGCTACTGATTTTTGTCCCCTAAGACTTATATGGGGATGGGCATCCAGCCAGATATCCAGAATCAATTCCGGGCCAGAACAGTTTTGTTTTTTTGTTTTTTTTAAATCCGGTTAGTCACACTGATCCCGGATATCTGCGAGGTTTGCCAATCACTGAACTGCAATCAATCGCTAACTAAAACCAGCCTCATTTTGTTTTCAGTAAACAGTAGAATGATGCGATTTACCAAATAGCACTCTTCATCTCATTTGTCCACAAGACACTTTCCCAAAGGGATTTTTGCTTACACCTGTACATTTTGGCAAACTGCACCTTAGCTTTTTTATGTCTCTGTGTCAGCAGTGGGGTCCCCCTAATCTCCTGCCATAGCATTTTATTTCAATTGAATGTCGATGGATATTTCAAGCTGATACTCATGCATTCTGAGCCTGCAGGATCGCTTGAATTTCTTTGGAATCTGATTGCTGCTGCTTATCCACCATGCGGACTATTCTGCGTTGAAACCTTTCATCACTTTTTCTGTACTGTCCACTTCTATGGAGATTAGCTACAGTGTCATGGTTTGTAAACTTCTAGAATATATTATGCACCATGGACAAAGGAACATCAACATTTCTGGAGATGGATTTCTAATCTTGAGATTGATTATTTTTCAACAATTTTGGTTCTCGAGTATTCAGACAATTCTCTTCCCCTTTTTCTGTTCTCCGTGCTTAGCGTGGCACACACAGATACAAAATGTAAAGAGTGAGTCAACTTCGCCCCTTTTTATCTGGTTTCAGGTGTGATTTTCATAATGCCCACATATGAACAAGCATCACATGCTTGAAACAAAGTTGTTTACCCACAAACTTGGAAAGATGCCTATAATTTTCCTGACCCAATTTTGAGCTTGTGTGTGAAATTATGTCCAATTTGTCTTTTTCCTTTTTTTCTCATGTTGTCCTTATATAGACAAAATAAATAAACATTTGTGTAACAAAACGTGTAATTTCAATAATTTTCTGGGAGAAATACTTAACTTTCTGGATAAAAAAATTGTTTAAAAGAGCAGAGAGTCCTCAGTGGTTGATACCTTTTAATGGCTAACTGAAAAGATGGTAATAATAGCAAGCTTTCGAGACTACTCAGGTCTCTTCATCAGGCATGGTATAACACAAAATCTGAAGAGTCTGGCTAACACGGTACAAAGATATATTTAACTTTCTGGAATAATTTGAAGGGGGGCAATACTTTTGGCCATGACTGTATTTGTGCGGCTCTTATTTATTTTTACAAAATAGCCGCATTTTTAATGGCAAACAGTGATTCACAAGCTCTTTTATGCATACTAGGGTGTTTTCTTTACAATTTTTTTCAACTTTTGTTTTATATTTTTATTTAGTCACACTGAGACTTAAATAAGGCATGTCCTAGCAAACCTCCACACCCACAAGGCCATTAATTTGCTTTTGGTTGCCATGGCAACAATTGGGATCCAATATCACAGAGTGGCAAATAGTTAAAAATGTAGCCTTCTACCTATGTTATCATCTAGATTCCACTGCCAGTGGCATATATGAAGTTAAACAGCCTTGATATATACTAAAACTGATCGGGGTTAATGCAGCTTGTTGTCAACTATAATATACAGCAGACACTTTCTCTATTTTCATCCGTTGGGTAGGCACAATTTAGTTATTTTGGTGCCGCCTTTTTATGATGCTAAGGAATAAGGAAACTTAATGAAAGCTGTCATTAAGGGTTAAAAATGTATTATCCCTGCATGGAACACAGAGACAAGCAGCAAGGAAAGCTATTTTACTTATTTTATGCTAACTGGACTGTTGCTGGCAAAATAAATCTATAATAACAATGATAGAAAATCTCATTGTAATAAGTGCTCATGAACATAGCAATGCCATGTGTTCTGATCCCTGTATGACAGCACATGGTGTCCAAACAGGTCCATACTATTCATACAATGCCTGCATTAAGCACTTCTATCGCCAAAGTTTAGCATCTGATTGCACATGACATAGTTATTATTACAGAATCTTCACATATGTAGAAAACCTAAGGCTGTACACATCTACCAAGGAAGGAGAGGTTTCTACAAATTTAAGTTCATTACGTATGTATTATACACAGTATATGATATTTTGAACCTGATAAATATAGGGTATGGAGGGTTTCAGTGCAATATTTATTTTTAAAGTGTAGATTCTTGTATTTGTCCAATTGGCACAACACTAAAAAGGCAGGATCAAGTGCTAACACTAAGGGCGGCTTTGCACGTTGCGATATTGCACGTGCGATGTCGATGGGGTCAAATCGAAAGTGACGCACATCCGGCGTCGCAGTCGATATCGCAACGTGTAAAACCTTTTTGATACGATGAACGAGCGCAAAAGCGTCGTTATCGTATCATCGCTGCAGCCTCCAACATTTCCATAATGCCGGTGCAGCGACAGGTACGATGTTGTTCCTCGCTCCTGCGGCAGCACACATCGCTGTGTATGAAGCCGCAGGAGCGAGGAACTTCAACTTACCTGCCGCCGGCTGCAATGAGAAGGACGGAGATGGGCGGAATGTTTACATCCTGCTCAACTCCGCCCCTCCGCTTCAATTGGCCGCCTGCCGTGTGACGTCACTGTGACGCCGCACGACCCGCCCCCTAAGGAAGGAAGCGGGTCGCCGGCCAGAGGGACGTCGCACAGCAGGTATGTGCGTGTAAAGCTGCCGTAGCGATAATAATCGCTACGGCAGCTTTCACTAGATATCGAACGTGCGACGGGGGCGGGACTATCGCTGCAGCTTCGGTAACACATTGTTACCGATGTGGCAACGTGCAAAGCCCGCCTAAGACTTAGATAAGAGAAAACAAAACTCATTCAGATATCTGTGATTTCGGTCTGATTTTGGTTTGATTTTGTTCTGAGTTTGGACCACAATACGTGGACTGGCCACCGATCTCCCAACATGACAGCCTCCTTAAAGTATATGACACTGTCACACTGAGATCAGGTGAGCCATGGCCATTTCCGCTGACATCTGAAGGAGCCTTTAAGCTAGCAATATCCATCAGATATAGGTAAGCAGTAAAATGCTCGGGAGCTCATTACTCAAGCTGACCAATTGTTAATGCTCGAGTGCTCGTCTCGCATGGCGAGTAAAATGGAAGTCAATGGAAAACTCAAGCATTTTCCCGGCAGACCCGCGGGAGGACTGAGAGGGGCCTGGAAATCACTGAAATGGATGTAAACGTCTTCGAAATTGAATCATAGCAGCATGGGGAAGATGCCTGGACACATGTCTTACTCCGAAGTCGCTGCTGAAAATATGTACACTAAACTTCAGATTTCTTATTGACTTTGCTGGCATAAGGATTTGCTTGCAGTTTTGTGACAAAACTTAACTTAAAAACAAATCTAAAAATGCACTGTGTGCACACAGCTTTTTAATTCTTGCAAAAACGCAGCAGTGTCCAATTTTAGTCAGACAAAATAAACAATTGTGTGAATTAGCTTTCTGAAAACTAATTGCCTTTGCTGAGAGTGTAAAATGTTTGAATAGGATCCATGGGATCCATATGGAGCCCAACACCCTTTTGGTAGTGGCTGATATAGAATCCCTCTATACCTGTGTGGCGCCCTGGACTAGCCAGGTCGTCACAGGTAACACACACCCCCACCCCCACTAGACAGCAACATTAGCCAAACACAAAATCCTTGTTGCCTCCCTCCAGAGTCTGATGTCCACACAAGGTGGGGCGGAGCCAAGCGGTTGGCCCCACCCACTGAGGAGTTCACAGGCCTGGAGGCGGGAAAAGTTTTTAGTTTTTAGTTTAGTCCAGGAGGTGGAAGTGAGAGGAGAAAACACTTGGGTGTCTGGGTTTGTGGACCAGGCACTGTGGAACCGTAAAACCGGGGTCGGGCGTTTGCCCGCCGGTACCGACCGGGGAGCGAAGTGAAGCCAGCACACACAGGCAGGGCCATTGGACCCCGACCAGGCTTGGAGCCGCCGACAATAGTCAAATCCAAATGTGACCGGAACCCCAGGGGTTTCCTAACAACCAAAGACCCGATAGAAGGCAACCGCCCACACCGTGAGGGTATACAGCTATCGCCTAAGGCTAGAGACCCAAGAGCCAGCACCTGCAGGCAAACGGGCTCCTCCGGTATCCATACATCGGGGAGCGGACTACCGTTGGGGATCCATAGTAGTCAATCAAGTACATCAAGGTGCAGGGAAAGAAAGCCGCCATCACCTGTCCGGGGAGAGACACTGCAGCCGGCTGCGGGACCCATCCAGCCATTTGGTTTACCGAGGACTTTGTGCATCTCTTACTGAGTGAGTACACCCGTGCCATCCGGCACCGCGCCGCGCTGTCCTTGCGACCCTGCACCTCACCGACCCAGCCTCCCCGTCACATCATCGGGCCCCGAGACCACTGACCCCTACCCACGGAGGGGAAAAACAACATCCCAGCTGCTCCATACCATCGTGTCCGGGATCCCTGTCACCAGCAGCGGTGGTGCCCATCTTCACCACGACCCGTGGGTGGCGTCACAGACTAAATCCCCCAAACCAACCACCCCTTTCACTCACGGGCGAGGAGCGCCGCTCGAGTCCCCGGATCCGGCCCACCGCTCGAGCCACCGAGCAGCAACCACAGCAGCACCGGACCCAAGCGTTGGCGAGCGACCAGCAGCGGCGGCATCCTCCCCGCCCGCGACAACTTGGTGTCACGAACAGGATTGAACCCCTCTACTTACCAGTAGAAGTGCACCTTGTTATCTCCGCCGGCAGTGTCCGGCCGAAAATTTTGAAGCGCCGCCATCTTGGCGCGAAAATCTCCCGCTCAAGCATCTTCTCCGAGCAGGGAAGGCATGAAAGCAAAGCCCCGCCCCCAACAAACGGAAGTGCTGAAGAGAACCAAGGGGGGGCGGGTGTGTGTCTGCCTAATGTAGCCGAGGCTATAAAAGCGGGGACGCCAGGACTCTGCAAACATAACCGGTCCTTGGAAGCAGCTTGCAACATGTCCGCACCATCTGAGAGGCCTGAGTCTCCGGAGCCTGCCCCCGGGATGGCGGCTCAGCTGAACACCCAAGTGATGCTGTTGTGCTGCCGTAACCGGGCCCAAGTACGGGACCTGTTAGATCGCTGGACCGCTGAGATGGAGGAGCTGGCTGCGGTCGTGCGGGCGCATGAAATAGAGACCATGCTAGAGGAGCTGGTGAGAGACCCACATCCTTGTGTCCCTAAGGGACCGGCCACTGCGGCTGAAGGATTCGGTCTACCTCTGGCCCCAGCAGGGCCCGACCCATCGCCTGTGCTGACCGCCCATACAACCACGCTCAGACCACCGTCCCCGATGGAGGTGGCAGAGTCCGTGTTGCCCCGCCAGGGACCGGAGGCCCGAGAGGAAGCTAGCCAATCAACAGCCGGAGTGGGTGACTTAGAAGAACCGATGGCAGACCTCCGTACACTGGCTAATGACGGGTCACTTGCCACTGAGGAGCCACGAGTCTGGGCTCAGCTGGAAACAGTTACCGACCTGCCAGGTCCCACCATTAACCCCCTGGAGTCAGATGACAGTGGCTTGGGGGCTGACACGGAGCCTGTCTCGGAGGAGGAGGGAGTCTTCGGCTTGTATGACATGGAGGCCACTTACATCCCTCGGAGCGGAAATAATGGGTACCGGGCCGCTCTTCCTCGTCGTGCGCTGAAGGGGCTGGAACCCGTGCTTCTTCACCTGGAGCCGGGTGAGGAGTACGGAAGTGAGCAATAGTGGCAGCGGTCTGCCGTTGCAAGCAGTTGTCCCCCGTTGGGACCCTCCGCAGTTTAAATGAATGAGATTAATCAACCGTGATCTTCATCTGATTGTCCACTTGATTATTCCGGCCGTTGCCGGCAAGTTGTCCCCGGAGGGACTTTCTGGGTTCTACCACCTGCATGAGAGACTACTCATGGACATGGCCAAGAACTGGCAGGCCACCCACGAACTGGTGGGCATGTAAATAGTTTTATGGGATGGAAACCGTTGCCACCTCCGGAGAGGCAGATTGGAGGATGGACCTGAAGCAGAGCAGGCTGGGGCCCGGCCACCACCAGGACCGGTGGCCATCCTCCGGGGGTTAGGGGTCCCCCAAGGATGTGGAGTCCCCAGAAGTGACAGCCGGGTGCGAGTAACCGTACCCGTTCCCGCTCGGGCAGCCTGAACCTGGACTGGGGTCAAAGGGTGCTGCCCACTTCTTACGGGCAGCATCAGGGCTAGGTTGCTTGGGTGGGAGAGCGGAAGACATCCATCCATCCGTCATTATTAAAAATGTTTTTATTTGTGCAACGTTTAAGTGTCCTCACAAATATGCTTATATGTTCAAAATGTTTTCATGTTAATTTATATTTTTTTACAGTTTTTGAAAAAAAAAATAAAACCGGTGATGGACGGGCAGCCTGCAGACGGTCTGCATTTCACCAAGGGGGAATCTGGTGCCCTGGACTAGCCAGGTCGTCACAGATAACACACAAACACCCCCACCCCCATTAGACAGTGACACCAGCCAAACACAAAACCCTTGTTGCCTCCCTCCAGTGTTTGATTTCCACACCAGGTGGGGAGGAGCCAAGTGGTTGGCCCCACCCACCGAGGAGTTCACAGGCCTGGAGGCGGGAAAAGTTTTTAATTTAGTCCAGGAGCTGGAAGTGAGAGGAGAAAACACTTGGGTGTCTGGGTTTGTGGCCCAGGCTCTGAGAGCAAGGTTGGCAGACGGTGGTGGCTGTCTGCAGGAGTGGTGAAGCAATGCAGAACCATAGGACCGGGGTCAGGCGTTGGCCCGCCAGTACCGACCGGGGAGCAAAGTGAAGCCAGCACACACAGGCAGGGCCATCGGACCCCGACCAGGCTTGGAGCCGCCGACAATAGTCAAATCCGAATGTGACCAGAAGCCCAGGGGTTTCCTAACAACCAAAGACCCGATAGAAGGCAACCACCCACACCGTGAGGGTATACAGCTACCGCCTAAGGCTTGAGACCCAAGGGCCAGCGCCTGCGGGCAAACGGGCTCCTCCGGTATCCATACACCGGGGAGCGGACTACCATTGGGGATCCATAGTAGTCAATCAAGTACATCAAGGTGCAGGGAAAGACAGCCGCCATCACCTGTCCGGGGAGAGACACTGCAGCCAGCTGCGGGACCCACCCATCCAGCCGTTTGGTTTACCGAGGACTTTGTGCATCTCTTACTGAGTGAGTACACCTGTGCCATCCGGCACTGCGCCGCGCTGTGCTTGCGACCCTGCACCTCACAAACCCAGCCTCCCCGTCACATCACCGGGCCCCGGGACCACCGACCCCTACCCATGGAGGGGGAAAACAACATCCCAGCTGCTCCATACCATCGCTCCCGGGATCCCCGTCACCAGCAGCGGTGGTGCCCATCTTCACCACGACCCGTGGGTGGCGTCACGGACTAAATCCCCCAAACCAACCACCCCTTTCACTCACGGGCGAGGAGCGCCGCTCGAGTCCCAGGAACCGGCCCACCGCTCGAGCCACCGATTAGCAGCCGCAGCAGCGCCGGACCCGAGCGTTGGCGAGCGACCAGCAGCGGCGGCGTCCTCCCCGCCCGCGACAGAAACAGCTCATACACTGGAATCAAATTGAAAGAATACAATTTTTTATGAAATGAGTTCATTTTATGCTTATCTCCCCGGCTTATCTTGAATTTAAATGTCAAAGTATATCATAATAATTACACTGTATTTTAAGGATCAATTATTATGATTATGAATCAAGTTTTGCTTTGTTTCATTCTCATTTTATTGTTATTCACCACTGTTGATTTGTGTTAAATGTATTTTGCTGGAGTCAGCAGGATGTTACTTGTATTTATCTTTGTTTTACCTGTGGAATATTATGCTGTTATTATTAAATTATTTATACATTATTTTGCTTGTACATATGTTCTTGATAAAGGCAATTGGTGAAACATTGGACATAATCTGCTAATACATGTGGGTGACACAATAAATATTTTTCTTTGACTCATCTTTGTCAAGAATTTTTTGTGCCAAAGGTTTTCTATACAACTTCCTTAGGTGTAGTTATTGAACTCAATGCTCGATTACCAGATTAGGTGACGTGCGCCAATCAGTTCACTTAAGGTACCATGGGCAAATCACAGATGTCATCAAGCCAAGGTTACTAATGGGGAGTTGTCTATGAGACACCCCTATTACTATTTGTCTAAGTAAAAAGAAATAAACCGAAAAAACAGAAAAATAATTTAGTTAAAAACCCCCACCCTCTTTCTCCAATTTAATAACCCCCATAGCACCCCTGCAGGTCTGACATAATCCACAGGTCTCACAATGATCCCAGCTCTGCTACTTCCTGAGGTCACCGTGCGCAGTCACATTAGAAAACACAACCAATCATTGTGGCGTCAGGGACACACTGACAGAGTCAATGTAATCCACGTTGCATCTCCTGGTACAAAAGCACACTGCTACTGCATGCGTTTTGATGCGGTTTTGGTGTGTTTTTTCACAGGAGCTGCAGATTTGCTACTATGGGAACCCCAGCTGTGACCTCAAGTGAAGTCATTCAACTAAATGCTGGATTACAACATTAGGCATGTTGTGCACATGGAGTATTTGGTTGCAGACATTTCTGTCCCAAAATAACATGTCTCGTAGTTAGAGCATATAATGGATTCGACAATTCTGGGATGGCTGTGGGCTCCTTTTTTTAGGCTGGGGAGAGCCCATTAATCATGGGCCTCCAGAGCCAGAGAATACCAGCCACCAGCTGTCCACTTTATCTTGGCTGAGTATCAAAAATGGGGGGACTCCACAATGTTTTTTAATTGTTTATTTAAAAAATAAATACATTGAGTCACTTGTATTTTGATACACAACCCAGAAAATGTGCACAGTTGGTGGCTGCAGCCTGTAGCTCTCTGCTTTATCTGCAATGGATATCAAAATAAGGGGAACCCTTGGTAATTTTTTCCCAATTACCGTATTTTATGCTTTATAAGAGGCACCTGATTATAAGATGCACCCCCAAATTTGGTGAAGGAATAGAGAATTTTTTAATAAATGGGGTACGTCTTATAATGCCAGTGTCAGTCTAACAAATCATATAGAGTATATGTCCCTCATAGCCCCCCCCATCCTAAAATTAGCCTGCTTAATCTGGATATGGCCACCTTATATTGAATATAGCACCCTTGTGCTGGCACACATCCCCCAGTGATGCCACATGTCCTCTATGGCTGGCACACGTCCTCTGTGGCTGGCACACGGCCCCAATGGCTAGCACATGGCCCCCTGTGGCTGGCGCACAGCCCCCAGTGATGCCACAAGACCCCTATTGCTGGCACACGTCCCCTATGGCTGGCAAACGGCCCCTATGGCTGGCACACGGCCCCTATGGGATGGCACACAGCCTCCAGTGATGCCACATGTCCCCTATGGCTGGCACACAGCCCCTATGGCTGGCAAACGGCCCCCCATGGCTGGCACACAGCCCCCAGTGATGCCACATGTCCCCTATTGCTGGCACTTGTCTTCTATGGCTGGCACATGGCCCCTATGGCTGGCACACGGCCCCTATGGCTGGCACACGGCCCCCTGTGGCTGACACATGGCCCCCTGTGGTTGACACACGGCCTCCAGTGATGCCACATGTCCCCTATGGCTGGCACACGTCCTCTATGGCTGGCACATGGCCCCCTGTGGTTGGCACATGGCCCCTATGGCAGGTACATGGCCCCTATGGCTGGCACATGGCCCACTGTGGCTGGCACATGGCCCACTGTGGCTGGCACACATCACCCTGTGTTAGATATTGCCCCCATGCTGCTGCTTATAGTAAAATAAACTCTTTCCTTACCTTCTCCAGCACTGTCCTGCCTCTTGTCTCCCTCAGTGGGGTTGAGCTCCTCCTGTCTCCTGCACTTCATACTTCCTGGTTCTCGGTGCGGTCATGTGATCGGCACAGCAGAGAGATATCTTTGCGTGCCTGATCACAGCAGCAGGAGGGAGACCGGGGAGACAAGCAGGAGGAGGTAAGGAAAGAGTTTTTTATTTTACTATAGGCAGCAGCATGGGGGCCATATCTAACACAGGGGGGCATGTGCGATCAAATTAAAACACAGGCAGATATAATATGCGCCGCTCCCCCAGCCCATCACCACAGTGCGGTTTCAGCACCACGGTGATGGACAGTGGCTGTGCATATTATATGAGCGGGAGTAGGAGATCTAACGCTGCCGCCCGCAGCTTTCACCTGCCTCTACCAGCCTCCCTCAGCCTCCAGCATGGCTCCAGAGTGGCCCCCACCTCCACTGGACCCTGCAGTATATAATCCGTATATTCGGATTATAAGACGCACCCCCTACTTTCCCCCAAAATTTGGGGGAGCAAAAGTGCGTCAAAAGTGCGAAAAATACGGTATTTATTTATTTTTACACTTCACTTCTTGACCCTGAAAGCCAATGTGAGGGCAACCAATCACAGATGCCAGATTGGAGGGTGGTCGGAGGAATCAGTGAATATTTATAAGGGTTAATAATCATACCCGGTAGCAGTGTGACAGCCATGGAAGACTCGGTTAGCATAATTCCCTTGCTTTAATGACCGCACGTCATTTTTTTTTCCACATATAGTATTTGGTTGCAGACATTTATGCACCAAATCTGTAGTTCCTTGCAAAACAATTTCACCAAAATTACATCAAAAACACATGAAGTTTTGCTGCATTTTTTTACCACAAAATGTAGATTTGCTGCAGAAATATCTGCAATCAAATGCTGAATGTGGGCACATAGCCTAATCTGGAAATCCAGCATTGAGTTCAATGAGTTCACCTGAGGTCACAGCTGGGGTTCCCATAGCAAAAAAAAACCAAAACGCATTAAAACTAGCAAAAAAAAAAAAAAAACACATTAAAACTGCATCAAAATGCATGCAATAGAGAAAATATAAAAATAATTTCATCTTAAATAAAAGAAGTGGAACAAGCTCAGATTGAGAATGCTTCCGTAAGTAAACACTCAGAAATATTACAGTTGAGAATGGACCTATGATCTCATTTAATCAGAGATTATGACAGGATGCTACAAAAAATAAAAACAAGGTTTTATCATTCCAATAATAAACCATCTAAATTCATGATGAGTAGAATTAGACAAAGGAAAGCCAAAACAAGAATTTCAGCAATTATCAATACAGATAACAAAACATGTAAACACCCAACTGAAATAGCGGACTCTTTTGCTGACTATTATAATAAGCTTTATAATTTAAATAAAGATATGAACACTGTTCAATTATCAGAAAGTAAAATTAATGAATTTCTCTCTAAAATTTGTCTTCCGAAAGTCTCTGCAGATGACCTTGCCCTTTTAAATGCACCATATACCTTAAGTGAGATAGTAGCAGTTATTCATAAATTAAAAAATGGAAAATCCCCTGGACCTGATGGCCTTAATAAAGAGTATTATAAAGCATTTTCACATACATTGGCCCCACAATTTACAGACTTGACAAATTTAATTACTAAAAATAGTTATATCCTAGAAGAAATGCTAAAAGCAACAATTGTTTTAATACCCAAAAATAAAGGAAACCCATTAGATATGACCAACTACCGGCCAATTTCCTTAATAAATTCAGACATCAAAATATATTCAAAGTTATTTGCCATTAGATTACAAAATATCATGCAAAAATTGGTTCATTCAGACTTCTCGAACGCCTTCTCTGCTACTTACTCTTGACGCAGAGAAGGCGTTTGATAGGGTACATTGGGGGTACATAGCGGCAACACTAAGGAAATTTGGCTTTAAGGGTCACATTATAAACTCTATTGTGGCCCTGTACTTTCGGCCGTCGGCAAAAATATATATCAATAACTGCTTATCAAAAGAATGTTGGATAACCAATGGCACGAGACAAGGTTGTCCCTTGTCACCAATATTGTTCGCATTATTAATGGAGCCACTAGCGGAGACTAGAGATGAGCGAACTGGTCCCGGTTCGGCTCGAGGCAGGTTCGCCGAACGGGGGTCCCGTTCGAGTTCGGTTCGTCGAACGTTCGACGAACCGAACTCGAACGTATAGGCTAGAATGGGAGGCAATCACAAACACATAAAAATGCATGATAAATGTACACAAACAGTTAATAAACATTGCCATAACACTTACCGGTCCTCGCGATCCCTTCTGCACTCTGTCTCCTGCCGCTATTCCATCCGATGATCGCTGAATCCTCCCGGTGACCTGCACTGCCAGCAGAGATGCAGGACCTATCGTGACGTCAAAATAGCCATGTGACCAGTCACGTGGCTATTATCTCATTGGCTACAGACTGGTCACATGACTATGACACGTCATGTAGAACCTGCGAGTGCATCTCTCTGGTACACGGTGCACATATGTGTATCGCCGTGTACCGGCGACATGCTCTAGCACACGGTCGACTCCCCGTTCCGTTAGGGACCGGCTGACACAGCCGGTCATTAACGGAGATCACTGTTGCCATAGCAACGCAGTTAGCGGTGACGTCACCGCTAACCGCGGCTCCGAGAGCACCGTTGCTATGGTAACGCGTCTGTCAGCGTTACCGCTAGCAGCCAGCAGTGATCACTCATGGAGTGAAGGCTGCACGCTGCTTCCCGATTGTAGTGATGATTGTAGTGAGGATGGAGGTTCCCCAGCCCCAAGTGATGAGCTGGTGAATCTCATCCTTCCTCACTACAATCGTCACTACTACTACACTAGTGATGATTGTAGTGAGGATGGAGGTTCCCCAGCCCCAAGTGATGAGCTGGTGAATCTCATCCTCACTACAATCGTCACTACTACTACACTAGAAAGAAAGAAGACAGAAGAGCAGGATCGTGGAGGGCTGACAGCGGGTAATAAAGATGGAGTCTCTAATGTGTCTGTGTATTTATTTCTATTAAAGTATTTTTTCTCTGTGTGGTGTCTTTTTTTTAACCCTTTATTGGAGATTCTTAATGGCCGGGTCAAACGTGCCTGACATTAAGAATCTCTGGCTTAATACTGGCTGGTAAAACAAAGCCAGTATTAACTCATGATTACCCAACAAGCCACCCGGCTCCAGGGCTGTTGGAAGAGTTGGATACAGCGCCAGATGATGGCGCTTCTATGAGAGCGCCATTTTCTGGGACGGCTGCGGACTGAAATCCGCAGCAGAGGCGCCCACAAACCTCGGGCTAACCTGTGCTGCGGATTCCAATCCCCAGCTGCCTAGTTGTACCCGGCTGGACACAAAAATGGGGCGAAGCCCACGTCATTTGTTTTTTAATTATTTCATGAAATAAGTGAAATAATTAAAAAAAAACGGGCTTCCCTATATTTTTGGTTCCCAGCCGGGTACAAATAGGCAACTGGGGGTTGGAGGCAGCCCGTGGCTGCCAGCTGTACCTGGCTAGCATACAAAAATATGGCGAAGCCCACGTCATTTTTTTGGTGGGCAAAAAACTTCTGCATACAGTCCTGGATGGAGTATGCTGAGCCTTGTAGTTCTGCAGCTGCTGTCTGCTCTTCTCCATACAGACAGACAGCAGCTGCAGAACTACAAGGCTCAGCATACTCCATCCAGGACTGTATGCAGAAGTTTTTTGCCCCCTGAAAAGATTATGTGGGCTTCGCCATATTTTTGTATGCTAGCCAGGTACAGCAGGCAGGTACGGCTGCCCCCAACCCCCAGTTGCCTATTTGTACCCGGCTGGGAACCAAAAATAAAGGGAAGCCCTTTTTTATTATTTCATGAATTTCATGAAATAATTAGAAAACAAATGACGTAGGCTTTGCCCCATTTTTGTGTCCAGCCAGGTACAACTAGGCAGCTGGGGATTGGAATCCGCACCACAGGTTGGCCTGAGCTTTCTGGGCCCCACTGCTGCGAATTGCAGTCTGCAGCCACCTCAGAAAATGGCATTTTCATAGAAGCGCCATCTTCTGGCGCTGTATCCAACTCTTCCAGCACCTGCCTGCTATACCTGGCTAGCATACAAAAATATGGCGAAGCTCACGTCCTTTTTTTTGTAGTTTTTTGGCAAAAAAAATAAAAAATGCTTCCCTGGATTTTCCATTGCCAGTGAAGGTAACACCAAGCAGTGGGGGTTAGCAGCCAGTAGCTGCTTGGATTACCCTTAGCTAGCAATACAAAAAATGCAGCGGGAGCCCATATATATTTTTTTTAATTATTTATTTAAATAACTAAAAATAAAATGGGCTTCCCTGTATTTTGATTGCTGGACATCACAGTGCTGTAAAACTAAATCTTTAAAAAAATGACGTAGCGCTCCGCGGTATTTTTGATTCTCAGCGCAGATAAAGCAGACAGCTATGGGTTGCCACCCCCATCTGCCTGCCATTACCTTGGTTGGCAATCAAAATACAGGGAAGCCCATTAATTTTTTCTATTTAAAAAATAGTTAAAAAAAAAAAATGACGTTGGGTCCCCCCATTTTTGATAGCCAGCTAGGGTAAAGCAGACGGCTGTAGCCTGAAAACCACAGCTGGATCCGTGGTTGGGGATCCAATGTGGAGGTCCCCTCAGGCTCTTTTTTATAATTATTTTATAAATATTAATAATTACACAATAAAAGTAGGGTCCCCCCCAAATTGGATCACCAGCCAAGGTAAAGCGGACAGCTGTGGTCTGGTATTCTCAGGGTGGGAAGGTCCATAGTTATTGGGCCTTCACAGCCTAAAAATAGCAGGCCGCAGGCACCCCAGACGTGGCGCATCCACTAGATGCGCCAATCCTGGCGCTTCACCCCAGCTCATCCCGTGCCCTGGTGCAGTGGCAAACGGGGTAATAAATCGGGTTGATACTAGCTGTAAAGTCACCTGAGATCAAGCCCAGCAGTTTGTGATGTCATGGCGTCTATTAGATACCCAACATCATAAACTGTCAGTACTAACAAAAACAAAAAATCGACAAAAGAAATTTATTTGAAAAAACAGTCCCCAAAACATTTCCTCTTTCACCAATTTATTGTAAGAAAAAAAATAAAGGGGTCCCACGACGACTCTGGACCGTCTAGAATATGGGGGGGAGACACTCAGGGAACGTATCCCCCATTTTCTAGGAGTGCGGACCCTTCATGTGAGGAGTGTGGGTGCAATGAATCTGCACTCACTCTCCCCGGGTCCACAGCAGCAGAGTCCATGTCGTAATGGTTGCTACCAAAGCTGCAATGCCCTGCTCATGAGGTAAGGGCATGCCTAATCAGGAGAACTACTGTAGAGGAAACTCTGCTCACTGGTATATAGGTGCTCAGAGGTAATAATAGATAAAATTAGTGAGTAACCTCGGCACTCTATATCTCCCAGACTAAGTCAGTAAGTCACAATGGATAGTAATGCAAAATCACTCTTTATTGGTCCATATTAAGAAAAAAAATTTTTTCATAAGCATATATGTTTTTGTCCAAAACAAGTTACAAATGACGTTTCGGCCTGAGCCTTCGTCAGATTGGACTTATCTGCATGTAATCATGAAAAATGACAATAATCAGTATCACATAAGAGTGAGAGAACAATAACATAAACTCGAACAATGTAGAGGTACAATTGGGATGCAGCAAAAAAATTGCAACACAGCAAGAAATGAAACACATGATACAAATGTCATAATACAGTACAAGGACAATATAGTAATGACAAATATGGGGTCAGAGTAGACTTAGACAGCTCTGGTACGAAAGAGATGTCAATCATAAAGTAACATGTGCAGTAGGTGTAGAGCTACAGTATGCATGGCAGAGTTAATGGGTAGACCGACCATAGAAAAAGAACGGAGAAAAAGTGGAGAAAAAGTGGAGAAAAAGTGGAGCATAAGAGGAGAAAAAGTGGAGAAAAAGTGGAGAAAAAGTGGAGAAAAAAGTGGAGAAAAAGTGGAGAAAAAGTGGAGAAAAAGTGGAGCATAAGAGGAGAAAAAGTGGAGAATAAGTGGAGAAAAAGTGGAGAAAAAGTGGAGAAAAAGTGGAGAAAAAGTGGAGCATAAGAGGAGAAAAAGTGGAGAAAAAAGTGGAGAAAAAAGTGGAGAAAAAGTGGAGCATAAGAGGAGAAAAAGTGGAGAAAAAGTGGAGAAAAAGTGGAGAAAAAGTGGAGCATAAGAGGAGAAAAAGTGGAGAAAAAAGTGGAGAAAAAGTGGAGAAAAAGTGGAGAAAAAATGGAGCATAAGAGGAGAAAAAGTGGAGAAAAAAGTGGAGAAAAAGTGGAGAAAAAAGTGGAGAAAAAGTGGAGAAAAAGTGGAGAAAAAGTGGAAAAAAAGTGGAGATTAAGAGGAGAAAAAGTGGAGAAAAAGTGGAGCATAAGAGGAGAAAAAGTGGAGAAAAAGTGGAGAAAAAGTGGAGAAAAAGTGGAGAAATAGTGGAGCATAAGAGGAGAAAAAGTGAAGAAAAAAGTGGAGAAAAAGTGGAGCATAAGAGGAGAAAAAGTGGAGAAAAAGTGGAGAAAAAGTGGAGAAAAAGTAGAGCATAAGAGGAGAAAAAGTGGAGAAAAAGTGGAGCATAAGAGGAGAAAAAGTGGAGAAAAAGTGGAGAAAAAGTGGAGAAAAAGTGGAGCATAAGAGGAGAAAAAGTGGAGAAAAAGTGGAGAAAAAGTGGAGCATAAGTGGAGAAAAAGTGGAGAAAAAGTGGAGAAAAAGTGGAGAAAAAGTGGAGCATAAGAGGAGAAAAAGTGGAGATTAAGAGGAGAAAAAGTGGAGAAAAAGTGGAGCATAAGAGGAGAAAAAGTGGAGAAAAAAGTGGAGAAAAAGTGGAGAAAAAGTGGAGAAAAAGTGGAGATTAAGAGGAGAAAAAGTGGAGAAAAAGTGGAGCATAAGAGGAGAAAAAGTGGAGAAAAAGTGGAGAAAAAGTGGAGCATAAGAGGAGAAAAAGTGGAGAAAAAAGTGGAGAAAAAGTGGAGAAAAAAGTGGAGAAAAAGTGGAGAAAAAGTGGAAAAAAAGTGGAGAAAAAGTGGAGAAAAAGTGGAGATTAAGAGGAGAAAAAGTGGAGAAAAAGTTGAGCATAAGAGGAGAAAAAGTGGAGAAAAAGTGGAGAAAAAGTGGAGCATAAGAGGAGAAAAAGTGGAGAAAAAAGTGGAGAAAAAGTGGAGAAAAAGTGGAGCATAAGAGGAGAAAAAGTGGAAAAAAAGTGGAGAAAAAGTGGAGCATAAGAGGAGAAAAAGTGGAGAAAAAAGTGGAGAAAAAGTGGAGAAAAAGTGGAGCATAAGAGGAGAAAAAGTGGAGAAAAAGTGGAGAAAAAGTGGAGCACAAGAGGAGAAAAAGTGGAGAAAAAGTGGAGAAAAAGTGGAGCATAAGAGGAGAAAAAGTGGAGAAAAAAGTGGAGAAAAAGTGGAGAAAAAGTGGAGCATAAGAGGAGAAAAAGTGGAGAAAAAAGTGGAGAAAAAGTGGAGAAAAAGTGGAGCATAAGAGGAGAAAAAGTGGAGAAAAAAGTGGAGAAAAAGTGGAGCATAAGAGGAGAAAAAGTGGAGAAAAAAGTGGAGAAAAAGTGGAGAAAAAGTGGAGCATAAGAGGAGAAAAAGTGGAGAAAAAGTGGAGAAAAAGTGGAGAAAAAGTGGAGCATAAGAGGAGAAAAAGTGGAGAAAAAAGTGGAGAAAAAAATGGAGAAAAAGTGGAGCACCCTTTGGTACCTTTCATGTGGCACTAAGGGGTGCTTAGCTTTGTATTTAGCCAAAAAAATGAAAAAAAAAAATGACGTAGGGTTCCCCCTAGTTTTGTAGCCAGCTAGGGTAAAGCAGACGGCTGCAGCCTGCAGACCACAGCTGGCAACCTCACCTTGGCTGGTAATCCAAAACTGAGGGCACCCCACGCTGTTATTTTAAATTAAATAAATAATTAAAAAAAAAAACACGTAGGGGTCCCCCAAAATTGGATCACCAGCCAAGGTAAAGCAGACAGCTGGGGCCTGATATTCTCAGACTAGGGAGGTCCATGGTTATTGGAATCTCCCCAGCCTAAAAATAGCAGGCCGCAGCCGCCCCAGAAGTGGCGCATCCATTAGATGCGCCAATCCTGGTGCTTCGCCCCAGCTCATCCCGCGCCCTGGTGCGGTGGCAAACGGGGTAATATATGGGGTTAATACCAGATGTGTAATGTCACCTGGCATCAAGCCCTGGGGTTGGTGAGGTCAGGCGTCTATCAGATACCCGACATCACCAACCCAGTCAGTAATAAAAAAAAATAGACGACAAACACATTTTTATTTGAAAAAACACTCCCCAAAACATTCCCTCTTTAACCAATTTATTAGATTGAAAAACAAATCCAGGTCTGCTGTAATCCAAGGGGTTGCCATGACGATCCACACTGTCCCAGTCAATGAAGAGCAGGATGTTCCCCATTGGCTGGGAGAGCAATGCAGTGACCTGAGCTAACATCAATGGGTCAGCCCAGGTCACTGCAGGGGGGTGACAAGTGCTGCTGTCAGCGAGGTACATTACCTGCGCTGATCTCCTGCACACTGACAGCCCCTATCACTGAGGTCAATGACCGGCGCCTTCACATCAAGTATCGCGAGAGGTCCGTGACGTCACCGCCAGTGTCAGTCTCGGGTCGGAAGCGATAGGTGATGTGACAAGCGGCGGCCATAGAGGACAGTGACAGCACTGAGGTCGGGATGGCGGGACTTCATCACCGCAGGTAAGCCGAGCGGGGGGGGGGGGGGGTGCGTGTGTGAGAGTGTGTGTGTGTGTGTGTGTGTGTGTGTATATGTATGTATAAATGCCGCGGGCAGGAGGGGGTGGAGTGAGCTGAGCGGGAAGTGTGGGCTTCCTGCACGTAACTAGGATAAACATCGGGTTACTAACCAAAGCGCTTTGCTTGGATACCCGATGTTTATCTTGGTTACCAGCTTGTGGCAGGCTGCCAGCGATGGCTCCTGCACACTGTAGCTGTAAAAAGCCCTGCTTTTTGCTGCTAGAACCGTTCTCGAACGTATCTAGAACTATCGAGCTTTTGCAAAAAGCTCGAGTTCTAGTTCGATCTCGAACAGCCCCAAAAATCACTCGAGCCGCGAACTGGAGAACCTCGAACCGCGAACCGCGCTCAACTCTAGCGGAGACTATCAGAATAAATGATGAAATCAATGGTGTTTTCTTAAATTTAAAGCAGTATAAGATAAAGTTGTATGCTGACGATGTTATTTTATCAGTATCCCGTAATTTAAATTCTCTGAGATCTGCCACCAAGGTACTGCAAGAGTTTACAGAAATCTCGTACTATAAGGTTAACTATTCTAAGTCACACATATTAGGATTAGTGATGAGCGAGTATGCTTGTTACTACTCGGTACTCGCATGAGTATCACTGTACTCGGGCTACTCGGCGGGGACCGAGTAATCTCGCGATACTCGTGCTGTACTCATGGTCTTCATCCCTGCATGTTGGCGCTCTTTTGAGAGCCAGCCCTCATGCAGGGATTGGCTGGCAGACCACTGCAATGCCACAGCCCTGTTAGTTGTGGAATTGGAGTGATTGGCCGGCCCGCACAGCGTGACCGAGCCTTTATACCGGCGGGCGCGCTGTGCTCTGCTCACAGCCATCCAGACAGTCAGTGCAGGGAGAGGGTTGCTGCTTCAGGGAAAGGTTTGCGGCCCTTTATAGTTAGTTCCGGAGCAGGGCTGCAAACAGTGTGACCAGAAGTCCTTCTCAGGACATACAATAAGTTGTATACAGGCAGGCAGGGAATAGCCAGGTCGGAGTACAGTAGCAGAGTCCTTCTCAGTACTATTGTTGCGATATACAGGCAGGGTATAGCCAGGTCGGAATACAGGCTAGTGACCAGAAGAGTCCTTGTCAGGACTATTGTAGCAGTATACAGGCAGGCAGGCAGGCAGGCAGGGTATATAGCCATTCCTAGTGGCGACCGTATACCAGCCTTCATCATATCTGGGGCTGGTGTACACAGTCTAAAACAGTCCAGATAGTGTCAGACTTCTCAGTAATTGTCGGTCCTAAAAACCTGTTAGGTTCTTAGTGCGTCCGTGCTTGCATTTAAAAACCGCACGTGTGTGCCTGTCGGTGGCAGCGTACAGGTGCACGTTTTGCACAAACTATTATATAACGCACAAGTCTAGTGAATAATACACGTCAGTCAGCAGTGTCTGATAGTGTCAGACTTCTCAGTAATTGTCGCTCCTAAAAACCTGTTAGGTTCTTATTGCGTCCGTGCTTGCATTTAAAAACCGCACGTGTGTGCCTGTCGGTGGCAGCGTCAGGCTCCATATTGTCCCTGGATAGAGATGTGCATGAGGGCCTCAAAACATTGTTCCCATTGCAAAGGAGCGGGTCTCCTGTCGTTGTAATGCCCATTCTGAAAGAATGGGCGAAAAAATTTACCACTGGGGGTATACCTGAAACAACGGCCTAACTATTGTAACGGTCATCATGATGGCGCATGAGGAGAAGGAGGAGCAGTCCAGCGATTAGCCAAAGTCCAGAAGTGTGTTACCATGGGTGAGTGGAGGTACATGGCAAATTCCCGTTACAAACTTTAAATTCCGCTGTCATTTGCTGGTGGTGTGGTGAAGTCTGGCCCAATCCAACCCTTGTTCATCTTGATCAGAGTCAGCCTGTCAGCATTTACAGTTGACAGGCGGGTGCGTTTATCTGTAATGATTCCACCTGCGGCACTAAAAACACGCTCTGACAAAACGCTAGCGGCAGGGCAGGCCAGGACTTCCAAGGCGTAGAGAGCCAATTCTTGCCACGTGTCCAGCTTGGATACCCATTAATTGTAAGGCACAGAGGAATGTCGGAGTACAGTTGTTTGATCTGCAAGGTACTCCTTGAGCATCTGGGCAAACTTAGGATTTCTTGTGGCACTACCCCGCACCTCAGGGGCTGTGGTATGTGAGGGGCTGAGAAAACTGTCCCACATCTTAAAGACTGTTCCCCTACCTCTGGCGGATTGGACTTGTGCCCCTCTCGGCTGTACGCCTTGGTTGTCCACTGATTCCTGACCTATGCCGCTAGCGTTTTGTGAGGGGAATGCTTTGCCTACTTCCGTGACTATGGCCTTCTGGAACTGCTGCATTTTGCCTGACCTGACATTTTGCCTCGGGAATAAGAGACATAAAGTTCTCCTTTTAGCGTGGGTCTAACAGTGTTACCAACCAGTAATGATTGTCGGCCAAGATGTTCTTAACGCGAGGGTCACGAGACAGGCAGCTTACCATAAAGTCAGCCATGTGTGCCAGACTCTTAACAGCCATCACTTCAGTATCCTGACCAACATGATGACTGAACATGCTGTCCTCCTCCTCCTCCTCCTCCTCATCATCTACCCTGTCCTCTGGCCAGCCACGCTGAACCGAGGATATGACTGCATCAACTCATCACGCTCCGCCTGCAATGCATCATGGTTGTATTTTGAGCAGAGACCATTTTAGAAGGCAGAGAAGCGGTATGGTGACGCTAATAATGTCGTCATCGCCGCTCGCCATCTTGGTGGAGTCCTCAAAGTTTTGGCGGATGGTACATAGGTCGGACATCCATCTCCACTCCTCAGGTGTTATGTGTGGAGTTTGACCCATTTCCCGACGGCTTAGGTGATGCAGGTACTCAACAACTGCCCTCTTCTGCTCACATATCCTGACCAACATGTGCAGAGTTGAATTCCAACGCGTGGGGACATCACACACCAGTCTGTGAGCCGGAAGATGCAAATGGCGCTGAAAGCCGGCAAGGCCGGCTGAAGCAGTAGGTGACTTTCGAAAATGTGCAGACAGGCGGCGAACGTTTACCAGCAGATCAGACAGCTCTCCTTATGACTTTAGAAACCGCTGAACCACGAGGTTGAGCACATGGGCCACGCATGGAACATGTGTCAGCTGGCCTCGCCTCAAAGCCGCCACCAGGTTCCGGCCATTGTCACACACAACCTTTCCTGGCTTTAGGTTCAGAGGTGTTAGCCAGTGATCTGCCTGCTGTTTCAGAGCTGTCCACACCTCTTCTGCATTGTGGGGTTTGTCACCTATGCAGATTAGCTTCAGCACAGCCTGTTGCCGCTTCGCCGAGGCAGTGCTGCAGTGCTTCTGTGTCGCCCTGGACAAGCCAGGGGCCACAGAGCACAACACTTACACACCCCACACTCCCTGCAGGCATATCATAGTCAAAACACAAAATCCTTGTTGCCTTCCCCAGGGGCTGTTGTCCACACCAGGGGGTGGAGCCAGGCGGTCTCCACCCACCAAGGAGGAGGGAAAACACAGGCAGTGAGAGTTAAGCTAAGGAAGTGGAAGGAGGAAAGTAGTAGAGAGGAGAAAAGTGACAGCAAAGAGCCTGAAGTTGGTCCGGGTGTGTGGCCCGGACAGGACAGCAAGGTTGGCAGGATGTGGTGACCGTCTGCAGTGGAGGCCGATTGGAGTCTGCCGTAAGGACCGTGGACGGGTGGTGACCCGGCGGTACTGGACCGGTATACAAAGAGAAGCCAGCACCATTGGCAGGGGCCTTTCGGATCCCGGCAAGGCTTGGTGTCGCCGTGAATTTGCCAAATCCGTTAGTGAAGGGGACCTCAGGGTTTCCAAACAGCCAAGTTCCGATAGAAGGCAACCGTCCAACCGTGAAGGGGAGACACCGCCACCGCCAAGGGCAACCGTCTCCCAGGGCCAGCGCCTGTGGGCAAAAGGGGCTCCTCCGGCCCATATCCAGGTCGGGGAGCGGGTTACCGGTGGGAAACCATCACTACCAACACTGAACTTAGGTGCAGGGAGAGACAGTCATCACTAACCTGCAGGGAGGAACAACCGCAGCCGTCCGAGGGACCCGTCCATCCAGCCACTTGTTTTACCGTGAACTGTGTCATCATCATTGGGCTGAGTGAGTACCTCTGTGCCGTGCGGCACAGCGCTGCCCCTGCGACCCTGCACCTCATCAGGCACTGCATCCCGCCTGTCATCCATCTCTACCCCATCACCAGGCCCCGGGACAACCAACCCCCCACGGAGGGGAGAAATAACAACAAAGCTGCTCCCTGTCACAGGCTCCCGGGATCCCCGTCCAGAGCAGCGGTGGTGTCCACACAATCACCACAACCATGGGTGGTGTCACGAACAATATCCCCAAAACCCAAACGACCCCTTTTCACTCACGGGCGATGAGCGCCGCTCGATTCCCCGGGATCCGGCCATCGCTCGAGCCACCGAGCAGCAGCAGCCGTAGAGCAGCGGCAGCCGGACCCGAGCAGTGGGAGAGCGCAGCGTCCCCTCCTCCGCCCGCGACACTTCCAGCTTGGGACTGGTGTGGAGGGTAAAGTGGATGAGGATGCGCAGGAGGAGGAGGAGGCTGAGGAGCATGACATTCCGGAACTGTAGAGTGTGGGTGAAACCCTGACTGAGGTAGGGCCTGCAAAACTTGGTGTGTGAAGGACGTGTTCCGTCCCTCGCTCAGACTGGGTCCCAGCTTCCACAATATTAACCCAGTGTGACGTCAACGAGATGTAGCGGCCTTGCCCACATGCACTTGTCCACGTGTCTGTGGTTAGGTGGACTTTGGCTGAAACAGCGTTGTTCAGGGCACGTGTGATGTTTTGTGACACGTGGTTATGCAATGCGGGGACGGCACACCGGGAGAAATAGTGGCGGCTGTGGACCGAGTAACGTGGGACAGCTGCCACCATCAGGTCGCGGAATGCTTCTGTCTCAACCAGCCTAAAAGGCAACATTTCCAGCGCAAGCAGTCGCGAAATGTTAGCATTTAGAAGTGTGGCATGTGGGGCGTTGGCAGTGTATTTGAGCCTGCGTTCAAAGGTTTGCTGAATAGATAACTGAACGCTGCGCTGGGACAAGGACGTGCTTGATGATGGTGTTATTTCTGCGTGGGCAACTGCAGGTGCAGGGCCGGAGGAGGCTTGTTCGCGGGCAGCATGGACAGGGGATTGGCTCGCATGCACAACAAGCGAAGACCCAGCAGTGACATCAGCAAGCACTGCTCCTCGACTCTGTTGTACATCCCACAAAGTCGGGTGCTTGGCTGACATGTGCCTGATCATGCTGGTGGTGGTCAGGCTGCTAGTTTTGGTACCCCTGCTGATGCTGGCATGGCAGGTGTTGCAAATGGCCTTTTTAGAATCATCTGGAGCCAACTTAAAAAACTGCCAGACTCGGGAAGACCTAACATTTGTACAGGCACCTTGTGTCGTGTTGTTCCGGGGAACAGTTGCCTGACGTCTGCCTGGGGCCACCACCCTGCTTCTTACTGCCTGTTGGGATGCTACGCCTCCCTCCCCCTGTGCACTGCTGTCCTCGCTCTGCATATCCTCCTGCCAGGTTGGGTCAGTTACTGGATCATCCACCACGTCGTCTTCCTCTTCCGCACCCTGCTCCTCCTGACTTCCTGACAATTGTGTCTCATCATCGTCCACCCCTTGTTGAGACACGTTGCCAACTTCGTGAGAACGTGGCTGCTCAAATATTTGGGCATCTGTACATACAATCTCGTCATGGCCCACTTCAACAGGAGCTGGCGAGAGGCCAGAATGTGTGAATGGAAACATGAATGAACAGCTCTTCCGAGTGTCCAAGTGTGGGATCAGTAATGTCCGTGGACGTGTACTCGGCCTGGTGGTAGGAAGGAGGATCAGGTTCTGAAATGTGCGGTGCAGTATCACGGCTACTGACACTTGACCGTGTGGAAGACAGAGTGTTTGTGGTGGTGCCAATCTGACTGGAAGCATTATCCGCTTTCCAACTAACAACCTGTTGACACTGGTCTTGGTTCAAGAGCGGTGTACTGCTGCGGTCCCCAAGAATTTGGGACAGGACGTGCGAGCGACTAGATGTGGCCCTTTATTGTGGCGAAATTAGAGCTTGCACACGACCTCGGCCTCTGCCTGCACCACCATCACGTCCACTTCCTTGTTCGTTGACAACGCCCTTGCGCATTTTGCAATGCTGTGCTGATGTGTATTCACTAGACTTGTGCGTTATATCCAAGTTTTTGCAAAACGCACACAAGTGCAGCGGAAAGCTGCCACCAACAGGCACACACGTGCGGTTTTTAAATGCAAGCACGGAGGCACTAAGAACCTAACAGGTCTCTATCCAGGGACAACGTGGAGCCTCCCAATTTTTGGCTGCCCTGCCAAAGGGCTATACTACAATAGACCCACTTCCTTACATTAGGCATTTCAGGTTTACAGGCCCTCATGCACGTCTCTATCCAGGGACAACGTGGAGCCTCCCAATTTTTGGCTGCCCTGCCAAAGGGCTATACTACAATAGACCCACTTCCTTACAATAGGCACTTCAGGTTTACAGGCCCTCATGCACGTCTCTATCCAGGGACAACGTGGAGCCTCCCAATTTTTGGCTGCCCTGCCAAAGGGCTATACTACAATAGACCCACTTCCTTACAATAGGCACTTCAGGTTTACAGGCCCTCATGCACGTCTCTATCCAGGGACAACGTGGAGCCTCCCAATTTTTGGCTGCCCTGCCAAAGGGCTATACTACAATAAACCCACTTCCTTACAATAGGCACTTCAGGTTTACAGGCCCTCATGCACGTCTCTATCCAGGGACAACGTGGAGCCTCCCAATTTTTGGCTGCCCTGCCTAAGGGCTATACTACAATAGACCCACTTCCTTACAATGGGCACTTCAGGTTTATAGGCCATCATGCACGTCTGTATGCAGGGGCATTGGTGAACCTCCCAATTTTGAACTGCCCTGGCAAAGGAAAATACTACAAAGACTCACTTCCTCAAAATGGGCACATTAGACTCAGAGGCCTTTATGTACGTCTCTTCTCAGGGATCGGAGTGCCACACAATGTTTTACGTAAAATCTTTCATGTATTAATCTCAAAAAGTAACATACATTAGCTCTATCTCACTATTGGGTATGTGCCCTTAACATTTCCGCCATGAAAATTCATTTTGGTGTCATTTTTGAAGGTTTTCTGGTGAGTCCGTAAAAATGGCGTAAAACGCGGACAAAATTGTTCACAGCTGTGACTTTTGAGTGATAAATGCTTCAAGGGGTCTTCCCCATGGTGTTGCCATGTCATTTGAGCACTCTTCTGAGACTTTTGTGCCATTTTTAGGGTTTCTACATGCTGCCGGGGGTCATTTCACAAAAATACTCGGGTCTCCCATAGGATAACATTGGGCTCGGTGCTCGGGCCGAGTACACGAGTATCTTGGGATGCTCGGCCCGAGCCTCGAGCACCCGAGCTTTTTAGTACTCGCTCATCACTAATTAGGATTTAACATAGATCCCATGACACAAGAAAGTATTGAAACAGAATTTTCTTATAAATGTGAAAAAACAAGTATCCAGTATTTAGGTATAATAATTACAGCTAAATTGAAAGACTTGATCGCTAGTAATTTAAATATATTATTAGAGGATATTAAAAAAAAATAACAAATATTGCTAAAACAGAAATATCATGGTTAGGGAAAATCATTACCTATAAAGCTATTGTTCTCCAAAAAATTTGTATCTTTTCCGATGCATTCCAATCCTCATGACAAAGCTAGAAATTTCAAAACTGCATACCCAACTATCTAGACATGTATGGAGAAACAACAGGCTAAGGTTATCTAAGGTGCTTTTGTTTAAACATAAGAAAAGAGGAGGAATTGGTTTGCCAAACATTTACACCTATTATTTAGCAAATTTATTAAAACAGTCACAGAAATGTCTTTTGGATGATTCGGAATCTAGTTGGGTACGAATAAAAAAAGTGTAAATAAAAACAGATCTTTGAAAGCCACAATCTTAGCTCACCTTATAAATTCAAAAACTCCCTTACCTACATTTATAACAATAAAAGCTACAATCTCTGCATGGCAACAACTAAATAGGATTTTTTGTAAAAATAAAAGTGAACTTGTAGACATCAGGACAATCTCAATTGAAGTATTTGAAGTATTGGTCCCTAGGCTAGATTTAACAACATGGAGGAAGTATAATATAAACAGTTTTCATGATATTTCATGTAATAACAGCTTATTACCTTTCCAGACAATTCATCATAAATTCAATCTCCCTTTAAATGAACTGGCAAATTGGACACTCCTTAACCAGTACTTGAATAAAAACAAAAAGTTAACCTTTTCACTACCAGTAGATTTGTTAGATATTTTATTTAACCCACAAAATAAGTTATATGGGAAAACTAGCAACATTTATGCCATTATTAATGAAGACCTCCAATTTCATAAAAGATCAAATATTCTGAACCGGGAGAAAGATCTTGGTCAGACTTTTCAATTGGAACAGGGACAAAAATCATTGAATTTAATGATATCTAACACTTCCTGCGCCCCGTTGCAAGAAACTTACTTTAAGGTGCTTTCACGCTGGTATTTTACTCCTCAAAAGCTACACAAAATGTCCGTATCTAACTCTCCTTTGTGCTGGAGAGAGTGTGGAAAAAATGGGTCAATTTTGCATATTTTTTGGAGTTGTCCAGCTTTAAAAAAGATGTGGGAAGATGTGTGTGATCTAATAAATAAAGTTACATCACAGAGTTTCATTATCTCCCCCAACTGGCACTATTGTTAATTGGTATAGAAGAGTTTAAAGACCCATGCAGACACATAATTTGCCATATTCTACTCGTGGTAAAACATCTTATTGCTTCAAAATGGAGACAGGTAGAGGCACCTTCTATAATAGAAATTATTGAACGGATATCATCACATAATTCATACGAGTATAGTTTTGCATTGAAAGAAAAGAACTTTTTGAGATACAAATTGAGATGGTCTATATGGGCGAAAACATTTATGCCTAGTCTGCATAAAACTTAGCCTCCTGACATGTAACGATTATTATTTCTCATGTATATTATTGTTTTTGTTGTTCCAAGTACGTTGGTGACAAAACGTTTCATGTTAATACTTTTGAAGCATTGGCCATAAAGGCGACACTTAACTGTTGTTTTTTCCTTTTTTCCTTTATGTCTATTCCTTTTTCCCTTCCCTAATTCCTCCCTTATTCCTTCTATTTCTTGTATTAAAATTTGGAAAATGTTAATAAAAAGATGAGAATTCTTGAGGATGAGACGGATCTGTTCCACCAATGAGAGATTCGAGGCCCAAGCCCGTGACTTGGAAACAAGATTTCTACAAAGAGGCTACAGTAGGTGGAATGTAAAGGCTGGGTACAGACGGGCTAAACAAACACCTAGAAATAATCTACTAAAAAACCCCCTCCTAAGAAGACCTGACGAAAATATCTGATTTATATCAACATTCAATCATGAATGGTCCACTATAAGAATGATCCTAAATAGACACTGGCCAATGCTCAAAATGGAATCTTCTTTGAAATCCTATTTGTCAGATAGACCCCTGATGACTTCAAGGAGGAGTAAGAATCTAGGGGACTTACTGACTCAAAGCCACTATATACCCAAAATTGTTAGTCCATTTGGTCCTAGGAATTCCCGACAGGGCTGCTATGCTTGTGGTAAGTGCCTGGCATGCGCCAATATCTTGCGTGCTAACTCATTCAACACAGTAGACGGTACACGCGTTTTTTCCATCAAAGATTATATCACATGCAAAAGTACACATGTGGTATACTACGCTACCTGTGATTGTCCCAAGACTTATATTGGGTTGACATCCAGGGAATTCAAAGTACGGGTTCGAGAGCATGTATGAGATATTGGCGCAGCCAGAACAGTAAGGGATGTTACGACCCTAAAAACCTTACCTCGCCATTTTAGAGATCATCACAACTGCGATCCCAAGTCCCTTAAAATAAAAGGTATTGACCTAATAAAAGGTGGCATCAGAGGAGGCAATCTCAAAAAAATTCTTGCCCAGAGGGAGGCGTACTGGATAGTGACCCTGGGGACCCAGGTACCAAATGGACTAAACGAAAGTCTGAGTTTTGCTTCTTTTTTGTAAAAAAAATGCTTTCATCCTTTCTCTAAAATAATCTCCTTTCTTTCCTAAATTATATTATGATTATTCTACCTGTGTGTTCTTTGCTCTCTGGCCCCTTAACATCAACTATAAAATAATAAGATAAATAAAATATGCATGCTTTGCATTATCTATATATATAATTGCCTAAGTCTGTCTGTCTGTCTGTCTTGCTCCAAAATTGTGTCCTTACGGTGACACAAAGCTGATTGGCCGCTGGGCTCGCCATAGCCCCGCCCCCCGCACGGATTGGTCGCTCGCCTCTGCCTGGCCCCGCCCTCCGCATGGATTGGCCACTCGCCCCGGCCCTCCGCACGCATCGCCAGACATAACCTTGCGCTGCTGGGATCGTGACGGAGCCGGTGAACGCTGGTAACCATTATACACATCGGGTAACTAAGGTTCCTTAGTTACCCGATGTGTATCATAGTTACCAGTGTACACCGGCTCCGTCAGGATCCCAGCAGCGCCAGACATAACCTTGCGATGCTAGGATCTTGACGGAGCCGGTGAACGCTGGTAACCATTATACACATCGGGTAACTAAGGTCCCTTAGTTACCCGATGTGTATCATAGTTACCAGTGTACACCGGCTCCGTCAGGATCCCAGCAGCGCCAGACATAACCTTGCGATGCTTGGATCTTGACGGAGCCGGTGAACGCTGGTAACCATTATACACATCGGGTAACTAAGGTCCCTTAGTTACCCGATGTGTATCATAGTTACCAGTGTACACCGGCTCCGTCAGGATCCCAGCAGCACCAGACATAACCTTGCGATGCTGGGATCTTGACGGAGCTGGTGAACGCTGGTAACCATTATACACATCGGGTAACTAAGGTCCCTTAGTTACCCGATGTGTATCATAGTTACCAGCGTACACCGGCTCCCGGTACACATGTGCAGGGAGCCGGCATTATACTCCTCTCCCCCCAGGACTACTCCTCCTATTATAGTCCTCCTATTATACTCCTTTCTGAGTATAATAGGAGAACTATTATAGCATGGGGGATGGAGCACGATGGGGTGCGCAGCATGGGGGATGTAGCACGATGGGGGTGCGCAGCATGGAGGATGGAGCACGATGGGGAGTGCGCAGCATGGGGGATGGATCACGATAGGGAGTGCGCAGCATGGGGGATGGAGCACGATGGGGGGTGCGCAGCATCGGGGATGGAGCACGATGGGGAATGCGCAGCATAGGGGATGGAGCACGATGGGGGGTGGGCAGCATGGGGGATGGAGCACGATGGGGGTGCGCAGCATGGGGGATGGGGCACGATGGGGGGTGCGCAGCATGGGGGATGGAGCACGATGGGAGGTGCACACCTCCCCCCAACACACACACACAACACACCACACACACACTGGGAACCACAAACATCGCCATACTCAGACACCCACACACACAGACAACGCCGCACACACACAACACCCAACACACAAACACCGCGGCATACATAAATATACGCACATACCGCACAAGACACACATTGCACAAAACATATCTCCCCCCAAAACACACCACACCCACACAAACCGCGCAACACACACACACACAACGCTACAGACACACAGCGCTCCACAAACAACGCAACACACGCAACACACATACAACACCGCTCTCACCCCCCGCCACACCCAGACAACACCCAGAACATGTACAGCGCCCTACACAAACACTTGGTAACTACACACAACAACATCTATATATATATATAACAAAAATCATACATGAACTACACAATACGTAAATTCTAGAATACCCGATGAGTAGAATCGGGCCACCTTCTAGTGACAATATATTATCTATAATGTGATATATATTAGCACTGGCTATATAATATATATACTTATTTGTTTTTTATCTTCTGTATTGACAGCATCCTATCTATTAATGCATCTTTGCATAATATATACATCATTACAAGAAACAAATTTTGTCTTCACATCATTATCTACAGTGGGACTTGAAGATCCCTTTTTCTAATCTGCTCTGGATTCTGCATTTTTTGATATCTACCTGACTATTGGTTATTCTTACTGTTTTGAATATGCTGTCTCCACTTCAGTGGAGGAGCGCATGCGCTCACCGCCACGAATGTCCCTCCGTTGCTTCTCTGGCGTCATTCAGATATGGTGCGCATGCCCGGTAACCTTAGTGATGCGTCCTGGTTGCCGGATGTACGCGCTGGCTCCTGACGCCGTGGATGTAAGCGGACGGCTTCCTGGCGGAGCGCGCATGCGCCCACAAACGCCCACTGATTGGTCCTTTTTGAAGCATGTGACCCACGTCACGTACTTTAAAAGGCCATTACAATTTACTTGCGAGTTATCCCCCTTGATAAAGCGAGCAGTTAGATACGTGACACGCGCGTTGGGTGGTCCACGGCAGTCCCCCCCTGCAGGTATACTTCTTTGAACCGGTTTGTATGACTTTAAAAACTTTGAACTGAACTTCTTTTTCTCACTAGTACCTTATACTTGAACCGGTTCACTTTTACCTTAGCCCTGCAGGGGGCAGACTGCTGTTTTTCTTATATCACATGGCACCTGAACTAATTGTATTTTTACAAGCATTCAGCTTTTGATTCTCATGTATTTTGGGACTATGCCATTTATTTTAATGCATTTTCTACTTTATGCAATTCTGCAACCTATGTGAAGTGGTTTTACCTTTATTAACCACTACATACCTTGTATCCTTGGATATTGTCAGTCTTGTATGTTTTTTGTCCAGTGTTTTGTATGCATATATTGCTCCATATCCTATGCTTCTTATTAACACATGTACTTTTTAACTTTTTTTCATTAATAAAAATTAATATTTTTAAACTCCTCAAGTCCATCCCTTTTCTGCTATTTTATTTAATGTTTATATGGATGGACAATGTTGTTACTATGAGAGAAAATACTTAAGAAATAGTTTATATACAGTTATGCTCAAAAGTTTACATACACCGGAATTTTTGCTTTCTTAGCTTTTTTTTCAGAGAATATGAATGATAACACAAAAACTTTTTTTCCACTCATGGTTAGTGGTTGGGTGAAGCCATTTATTGTCAAACCCAGGTCCTAGCTGAATGGTATGACTGGAGGTTGTCTGCGTAACGGTTTTAAGATGGCTCTGCATATCATGTGGTCGGAAATAGAAGCGATTAAGGCACATGCGTCCTGGGTCTATATCCAGAGCCGTATGTAAACGCTCACCGGATGTACATCACTGTTAGATCAGTGCAGTGAATGCACTTCCCTGTTTAGCATTTCGGTTGCTAAGGGAGCCCAACACTTCCACAATATGATGCTGTTTGTAGTTGCATCCTACTTGTTAGGGTAGCCATGGTTTTGTGCAATGGATCTCTATGTAATCCTATATAGGAGCGCTCCCTTTTGTATGCTCTGGTTGTCAAAGTACCTGTGCGCCAGCACAATGGACATGATGTTGGGAAAATTAGTACTTCAGTATTGACATAGTGTATGTTCGCTCTCCTTCTATATATGCGGGCTGGACAATTCAATAAATGCCATCTATAGCTTATCTATACTGATTTGGTGAGGAGTAGTGATGCAAGGAGGAGTACTGCACAAACAGGGAGCACATCCAAATAGAATATATATAAAAGCATATCCTTTGTTGTATCAAAAGGTTAAAAACACATAAAGCAAAACACACCCGGAGATAAACAGAAATATCACAAAAACCCCTGTGTATGATCACAAAATAACAACAATAACAATTGGATAATACAGATATAGACACATATATGTGCAATCCAGATCCCTTATAAAGCTACTACAGACAAGGTCCACCCATAAGCATATACATGAGGATAACATACCAAACTATAAAAGGTTGCATATAGTACCACCAAGATGTCAGAAAAAAATCCTATGGGAGGAATATTGTCAATGAGTCATGAACATGATGGTCCAAAGCTGAGGCCAGATAATACAATACCATAAAGGCAGCTATTATGTACTTGTGGTGGATCCAATGGGCCGTGCACCGGACTCCCCCAGTGAGGCAACCCGGAGCTAACCCCTGTACAGGGACTGTCCTGATCACCCGACCAGAGGGCCTAGATGCACGGTAGCCGGGGCACTAGTGATGCAGGAACAGCGTCCTTCAGGAGACTGGTAAAAAGATGTCTGTGGGACCACAGAGTTCCTGGAGGCAGTTCCGATGACGGAGATTAGGTTCTGGTGCCGAGTAGGAGTATCAGGCGGGATCTGGATCCCGCTAAACGTGAAGGCTGAGATCACCAGGTGAAGTCGGGTATCGGAGACGGGTTCCGGCTGAAGGAAGATGATGGGATTCACAGCTGACAGTCACCGGAAGAGTTTCTGGACAATCCGTAGTTAGGACCGGGTTAAGGTGGCAGGACTGGCTCTGCGAAAGAGACAGGGTTAGCAGGAGACAAGGTACGAGGGGACCTGAACACCTAGCTAAAGTAACACGTTGAACAGGCACCGCCCACATGGAAAGGAAGGTCTAATATACCCTGTACCTGTAATTGGCAATATCCTGTTTCTGGGACGCTGGCCCTTTAAGAAGAGGTCAGTGACCGCGCGCGCGCCCTAATGCGCATGCGCGAGGCCATGTGCCGGAGACCAGAGAAGGAAGTGGTGCAGAGGATGTAGGAGGACCCAACGGTGTGTCCTGGGTTGCACGGGAATACCGGAAGCGGAGGACAGGAAGCACGGGGGGCACAGAGGGGGAAGAGTGAGCCGAGTAGCCGTGGGCAGGAGGACCGGGGGCTGGAGCAGTGAGTGAGGAGCGGCGTCGGGACCCGGTGAGTGTGACAGCAGCAAAGAACTGCGCTGTGGCAATAAACATGGGCCAGAGCGGGTAAAATGTAAGAAGCCAAAAGGACCCTCACAGGGGTAGTGAGGGGAAGTCCTGTGGGTGAAGCCCCACGCGTATCGCCACAAAGGAGCGGCTTCCTCAGGGAAATTGTGCAGTCAAATGAACAACGCAGGATGTATATATACATGTAAGTAATAAAAACATATAATTTACCTGTGTAGCGTGACATGTGGTCCGGACCAGCTGGTGTATGGGAAAACACGTGGCAGCGCTGGAATAGCTAGCGGTGGGCGCTGCCATATTGGAAAAGGCGCGCATGCGCAATAGCCTACTAAGGGTACGTGAGCATGATGGATTGGCTGCGCAGGCGCAGGTACCCATGGAGCGCGCTGACGTCAGCACTAGCTCGCACATGCGCAGTCTAAAAGGGTCAGGAAACGTAAACCAAAGGAGGAGCGTGGGATGTACCATGCAGTGCATGAGCCAAATGCATGTAGTAGAGATGAGGAAAGGGGAGAAGAGGGAGGGGAAGAGGGAATGTAAGGGGGAGATAGCAAGAGGAGATGGAAAGGTGAAAGAAGAGGGAGAAATAGAACAGATATACATATAAAGAACACAGGTAGTAAGAGTATTGCAAACCATAATAATATATATATACATAATAACGTAGATTACTACATATCTAACAATAAAGTGTATAGATATGTAGATACCGGGCCATATATAAGGACCCGATGGTGTGCCAAATATAATAATAATATCACAGATCAAGCCCATGTATCAATTGGGAACCCTAAAAAATGACCCATAGATGTAAGTCACGTCTGGCAATGGTCCATCCAGTGAAAGACAGTTAGATAGTGATTCAGCACCTGCCGACAAATAGACATTTTTGTACATATAATGTGCTATACCACTATAGCGCTGTTCACATCTGACAACAAAATATCTGGTTGCAGGACGCCATGGCCACACGGACAATTCATTAGAAGGGTGGATGTTTACACCTAAGGGTATCCCAAAACAAGAAGGGGAAAGAAAGGGGGGGGGAGAAGGAGTAGCAAACATGGCGGAAAAAGGGAGGGAGGAAGGAAATATAACCATATAGAATGAATATTATCCATATCCGGATATCAGCCAAGGAGGAATAATATGAAGTGTCTCAAAATGCATGTCCTGCAATATAATTAGAGCAGGATATCCACTCATCCTAGCACACCACCATATGATGCACATAGGTAAATCCCTGCAAAGAGGGACATATGAGTCACGTGCACCAGATCTCAGAGTGAAGAGAGACAGTTCCATTTTATGTAGTAAGAAGGAAAAGGAGCCAATCAAGGGTATCTTATCATGATAACAGAAATGTATTTATTGGAGTAAACCACACCCAAAATAAACTGTCGAGGTAAGATTCATAAAAACCACCTAAGACAAACCTCTAAAACATTAGTCTTTATTAATATTAAATATTAAAAACAATAAGACACCAAGTGTCTAGTCAACATAGAGGACAAAAGACAATGTGCTCGTGAAGGGCCAGATGGAAGGCAGAGAAAGCGTACAGGAGGGGGGGGGTAGTTAGCTGGTCCCGTTTTTAATTTGTATTAGCGTCTTAAACGCTAATACAAATTATCCTCCATACCTGCTCTGCTCCCTGCTCGCCGGCACTTCCGGGGTTAGGAGCTGCAATCAGCTCCTTGGCCTGGCGCGCTCACTGGTGACGTCACGGGCAGCGCGATGAATCACTGCTGCCGGCGTCTCTGCAGACTGAGTGCCGCTGAGGAGAAAAGTCACCGGAGCCTGGAGGTAGGCGCTGTAGATAGTGGCGGTAGCAGCTGGCGGGGTGTAATCTGCATGGGACAGGGGCAGACATAGGGGGCGCTCTATGGGAAAAAGAGGTGCATGTGGTGTTATCTGTGTGGGGCAGGTGCAGCAGCCATAGGGGGTGCTCTATATAGGAAAGGGGGTGCATGGAGGGGGATCTCTATGGGGCAAGGGGCAGCAGCCATAGGGGGCCCACTGTATAGGAAAGGTGGTGCATGGAGGGGGATCTCTATGGGGCAGCAGCCATAGGGGGCGCGCTGTATAGGAAAGGGGGTGCATGGAGGGGGATCTCTATGGGGCAGGGGCAGCAGCCATAGGGGGCGCTCTATATAGGAAAGGGGGTGCATGGAGGGGGATCTCTATGTGGCAGGGGCAGCAGCCATAGGGGGCGCTCTATATAGGAAAGGGGGTGCATGGAGGGAGATCTCTATGAGGCAGGGGCAGCAGCCATAGGGGGCACTCTCTATGGGAAAAAGAGGTGCATGGGGTGTAATCTGTGTGGGGCAGGGGCAGCAGCCATAGGGGGCGGTCTATATAGGAAAGGGATGTATGGAGGGGGATCTCTATGGGGCAAGGGGCAGCAGCCATAGGGGGCCCACTGTATAGGAAAGGGGGTTCATGGAGGGGGATCTCTATGGGGCAGCAGCCATAGGGGGCGCGCTGTATAGGAAAGGAGGTGCATGGAGGGGGATCTCTATGGGACAGGGTCAGCAGCCATAGGGGGCGTGCTGTATAGGAAAGGGGGTGCATGGAGGAGGAGCTCTATGAGACAGGGACAGCAGCCATAGGGGCGCTCTATATAGGAAAGGGGGTGCATGGAGGGGGATCTCTATGGGGCAAGGGGCAGCAGCCATAGGGGGCGCGCTGTCTAGGAAAGTGGGTGCATGGAGGGGGATCTCTATGAGGCAGGGGGCAGCAGCAGTAGGGGGCGCACTGTATTGGAAAGGGGGTGCATGGAGGGGGATCTCTATGGGGCAGGGGGCAGTAGCATAGGGAGCGCTCTGTATGATAAAGGGGGTGCATGAAGTTGGCTCTGTGTGGGCTCACAGCATGGGGTGTGATCTGTATGGGGCAGGGGGCAGCCTGTGGGGTGGAATCACTGTGGAAAAGGGGGCAGCATGGGGTGGGCTCAGTATGGAAAAGGGGGCAACGTGGGGTGGGCTCAGTATGGAAAAGGGGGCAGCGTGGGGTGGGCTCAGTATGGAGAAAGGGCAACATGGCTCAGTATGTAGTGTAATGTGTGGGAGACAGTTCGAATAGGGGGCAGCATGTGGTCCAGACAGTTTGGCGATCATAGTTCATAAGTGAAGAGGATGTAGTGGGTGTAACTCATGAGGGGAGACGGTGTGGTATATAAAGGGGGCAATGTGGAAGCCATGTACCATAATATAGACAGTGTGGGGGTCATTTTTTAGTGCAGGGATTAAAGTGAGGGACAGTTATTTATTTTGGGGGCTTATTTAGGGAACAGCATGGTTGATTATTTTTATAATGACATGTTATTTTTAAGGGCACTGTGTCGTAATGTGCTGCAGAAGAGCAGAGAAGATGGAGGTCTGCAGAGACGAGCTGTGGATGTGAAGTCATCATGGCGCCAGGACCTGTGAGGTACCGAGGTCTGACGCTGGATAAATGCAGGTGATGACTAAACACATTGCTAAATGCAGGTTTTAAGTGATCGCTGATCTATATCCAGCAGATGGTCAATGGTTTAATAGCTCCTGAACCTGTGACCGCACTTTCATGTGCACAGTACGATCTTTACCATGATCGTCCTGTGCACATAGAATAGCATTGTTCTTGGCAGCATGTGTTCACAGGACAATGTGCGGCCAAGAAAGATATTTAAAGGCGTCTGTCACCCCCGAAATACCAATTAAACTGTACAAACATTTTTTAGGGAACACAGCCCATATAAAAATCATGCCAGGTAGAGACAGTGTAACCTAACAATAAAAATATCTTCTATTTTATTTATTTATTTATTTTGCAGTGAGGGGGCATTGTGCACTTTTGGAGTGGCCTATGCCATAAACAAAAGTGAATCTTTTATCAAATGTTAAGTTGAGCTGTATGCACCTGGTGTGATTTCCGTATGGGCTGTGTACACCTGGTGTGATTTCTGTATGGGCTGTGTACACCTGGTGTGATTTCTGTATGGGCTGTATACACCTGGTGTGATTTCTGTGTGAGCTGTATACACCTGGTATGATTTCTGTGTGAGCTGTATACACCTGGTATGATTTCTGTGTGAGCTGTATACACCTAGTATGATTTCTGTATGAGCTGTACAGACCTGATGTCATCTCTGTATAGGCTGTATACACCCGGTATGATTTCTGTATGGGCTGTATACACCCGGTATGATTTCTGTATGGGCTGTATACACCCGGTATGATTTCTGTGTAGGCTGTATACACCTGGTGTGATTTCTGTATGGGCTGTATACACCCGGTATGATTTCTGTATGGGCTGTATACACCCGGTATGATTTCTGTATAGGCTGTATACATCTGGTATGATTTCTGTATTCAGCTGTATCACCTGGTGTGATTTCTGTATGGGCTGTATACACCTGGTATGATTTCTGTGTGAGCTGTATACACCTGGTGTGATTTCTGTATGGGCTGTATACACCTGGTATGATTTCTGTATGGGCTGTATACATCTAGTATGATTTTTCTATGGGCGACGTTCCCTATTATGAATATTTGTGCCGGGTGATCGGCATTTTGTGGGTGACAGATATTTTGCTCCTGCATCAGGTGATTGGCAGTTTGTTGAGGTAGACCAATAATCCACAGCAGTGTAAACACACCTTAAAGAGCGACTTAATGTTTCAGAAATTATTTTATATGTTTTAGGCTACTTTCACACATCGGTTTTCTGCATTCAGGCACAATCCTTTTTTTTCCTGATCCAACGGATCCGTCAAAAAATGTAAAAACCGTAACCACCGGATCCGTTTAACGGATCCAATATGCCGGATGCGTAAACGGATCCGTTTTGCATCCGTTTTTGCATCCGTTTTGTCCGTTCTTTTGCTGGATCCGTTTTTTCAAAACATTGGAGCATGCTCAGTTTACAAAAACGGATCCGGCAGCCGCATCCGATTTTTTCCGGATCCGGCGTCCATAGGCTTCCATTGTAAAACACGCCGTATCGCACCGAATCCGGCGCGATGCGGTTTTTTTGCCGGACAAAAAAACGTTACAAGATACGTTGCCTCCGGCCGCCGCTTTAATTAATTTTGCCGCATCCGGAAAAAAAACGGATGCAACGCAAAGCCATCAGGCACAATCCGGTAACAATGCAAATCTATGGGGATAAAACAGATGCGGGACCGGATCCGTTTTACCCGTTTTTTTCCGGATTGTGCCTGATGGAAAAAAACCTGATGTGTGAAAGTAGCCTTAGGGTAATTAATTTTGAACAGATCTGAGGGGAACCCGGTCCCAAGTCCCCCACAATTGCTCCAAAGACCTATTAGGAAAGTGCAGGAGAGCAGACAGAGCAGCGTGGATTCAGTAGAAAATCAGAGTCCTGTCTCCTGAGCCGTGCACTTCACGTGGGGTCTCAGGACACATTACTGCACCAGTCTAAGAATTAATGGACCTTTTTGATGACTCTTCTTTTGAGAATCCTAGAGCATGGTGCATGCTGAGATACTCGAAAGAAGCGTTATCATGGGGCAGAGACTGCAGTCACTGCCACAGCCTCTGCCCCTCTCTAAAATGAAGCGTAATCAAGGGACAGGATAGGAAATTATTAATGCAAGTATATTAAAAAAAAATATATATTTTGGCACTAAATACATAGGGATTTAGAATGAAAATTACTTTGCCTTTGAACCAAACCTTTAAGTTACTCTTTAAATGTTTACTAGTGCAGCTACTAGCAAGTAATCAGTACTGTGGTACCTAGTTTGATGATAGTTGGTAACAACAATTTCAATCATCTCCTTACCATTGTTAAGGTATACAAGTTTATATGATAGGGGCTAACCTGACATTGAAAGTGATCGCTGTATAACGGTGATGTGTCATGTATTGACGGTTGTTCTCAGGCTGTATTTCTGTACTGACAATTGTTCTGGTTATGCAGTCATGTACTGACAGTTGTTCTGGGGCTGTATTTCTGTACTGATGATTGTTCTGGTGATGTAGGCATGTACTGACTGTGGTTCTGGTGATGTATTCATGTACTGATGGTTGTTCTTGTGAAGTAGTTATGTACGAACGTAGGAGCGCAGCATGTAGCGTTTTTTGAACGTCGGAATCCTTTTTTTTTCTACTGCGCATGCTCAGCTCTTGTGTTTAATAATTGAAATATACGTTTCTTTCTCTCTCTCGGCGGCCGAATGATCAGCTGATTGCCTGGCGGCTGGATTTTGAGATCGATCAGCTGGCTTTTGAGAACGATCATCTGATCGCTCGGCTACTGTGAACAATCAGGTGATCGCCCAGTGGCCAGCTGCTGGATGATCAGCTGATCGTTCACAATAGCCAGCTGCTGGTAAAACAGTAAAATAAAGCAAAAAAAACGGATCGTTGTTTTGCAGCATCAGTTACATCAGTTGTGCCACTATCTGCAACGCATCCGTTGCATAAGTTACACAACTGATTGTGACGGATGCAAAACAACGCAAGTGTGAAAGCAGCCTTACCAGTAGGGGGCGTTACAACTTAAAGTGCCTAGGGCAGCATGAATGCCAAATACGTCCCTGGGAATATACTAATATATAGATAGTTAGAGGAGTTCTCAACAGTCTAGGAGGGACTGAGTAGATCCTTCACTTACCCTTCCTACCTGTGGAGAGTGTTATAATGTACTGAACACCCCCCGCTCCGGGTGGCTATCCCTGGCTGTCCCTACTCTTCCCTGGCCTATGCCCACCACCAAACCAGGTGAATTGTGTACAAAATCAGGACAAACATATAACAATTAATTTTGTTGGTTCCTGAACTGGACTGAATCCTATGTTCCAGTCGAAACAGAAATGTATTTATTGGTAAGGTATCTAAGAGGGAAAAAAACGGAGCCTCAACTGAAACCACATAATGCCTATTTTACGAACGCCTTATGCCACATGTGCAAAATCTTATAATAAATAAAAGAACGTAGCAAAGAATGTCTAGACATTACAATTGATGCGGTAAAGATTTGGCTGTAGGAAATCTCTATCGTAACCACGATAGACAATTCCCATATAGCAATCCTGCAAATAGGTAACAAGTCATTCAAAATCTCCACAATCAGAAAGTGTAGAGGGTGTCTTGTCTTAGGATGTCATCATCAATACTTGAGGCTTCTTCCTTACATCATGGTGGACGGCTGGAGAAACTCGCAATTGCTTGGGAAATGAACCAAAAACGTGATCTCAAGTCCAGGAATATAACGAAACCTGAGGGTAAGGCAGATCAAGAGAATTAGACAACCTCATCAGCCCAAAAATTGCGTTAACAGTAGGTTTTCATTCAATCCCCCAGGAGCCACACAATTCAGATTAAAAATCCACTTAGCCTCATCTTGCAGAAGCCATTTACGACAAGAACCTCCACTCCCATTGCCCACATATCTCTGTAAACCTAAGATACGAATGTGTTGGCATGACCCTCGGTGGTGTTCTAAGAAATGTGCCGCAACTAGGGTGATGGAATTACCTTTTCTCCTGTCCAAAGCCACCAAATTGATAGTTGAAAGATGCTTCTGTGCTCCCTTTCTGAGCTCTTGGGAAGTTTGGCCAACATATATCTTGTTGCACGGACATACCAGAGTGTATATGACATTTTTAGTTTTGCAGTTTATGTAAGATTGCAAAGCGTGTCTTGCGGAGTCCTGTGGGTTACAAAAAAGGTTGGAAACAGGATGCATGTACCTGCAGAGTGCAGACACTGTGTTCACCACACGGATATGACCCTCTTAGGGATATTCCCCTATTTAGTCTACACGAATGTCCAGAGAAGTGACTACTGACCAACATGTCTTTCAAGTTAGGTGCCCTCCTGGCTGTCAGCAATGGGTAGGGGCTCACTACCTGTGATGTTTGGGTATCCGTAGTCAATATGGCCCAATGGGTCTGTAAAATATTTCTTACTGTACCCCATTGGTCATTAAATGTGGTGATAAATCTGATCCAACAGTCCTTCTTCCTGGGTTTTGGAGTACCAAGTGTCAGTTGGGTTTCTGGTTTGGCTCGCTGGAATGCCTTTGAAATAGTTCTCCTTGGGTATCCCCGTTCCAGGAATCTGTGGGTAAGATTTTTAGATTGTGATTCAAAATCCTCATCCCCTTTACAATTGCGTCTGATTCGTAAGAATTGGCCAGTCGGAATGCCTTGTCTGATGTGGAGGGGGTGAAAACTCTGATACTGGAGAAGGCTGTTGGTAGATGTTAATTTTTGGTATAAAGTGGTTGTCAATTCTTCTCCCTTCTTCGAGATCTCCAGGTCCAGAAAAGTAACTGTAAGAGGAGAGATGGTGTATGTCAAGAAGATGTTAAATTGATTCATGTTTAAGGAAGATAAGAAGTCACGACATTTTTCTTCAGTACCCTTCCACACAAAGAAGACATCATCGATGTATCGATGCCAATAAGAAACAAGAGCAATAAAGTCCGGAAGGGGGTAGACCTCAGTGGATTCCGACCATCCAAGAAAAAGGTTTGCAAAAACTGGTGCACATTGAGCACCCATGGCCACCCCGGAGAGCTGCCTGTAGAATCTATGATCAAAGAGGAAATAATTATGTCGGACAAAGTCCAGTAGATCAATCAGGAACGAATCATGCATGCGGTCAGAACTCCTCTGGAGATCCAAAAAATATGTGACCGCATGCATGCCATCAGTGTGTTTGATATTGGTATACAAGGATTCGACATCACAAGTAACCAACAAAGCCTCTGGTGGAAGTTTGATGTTTTGACAAATTCGTATGAAATGAGAGGAGTCCTGCACAAAAGATGGAAGTTCACTAACCAGTGGCTGTAAAAAGAAGTCCACATAGACACTTGCCTTTTTGCAGAGTCTGCCGATACTAGCCACTATAGGTCGTCCTGGGGGTTTAGTGGTGGACTTATGCACTTTCGGCAGCATATAGAAGGTAGGAATAATCGGTTGGTTCACTCACAAATACTTTTTCTCATTTTCATTGATGACTCCAAGATGGTATGTGGAGTCAAGAAGACAGTGGAGTTTTCGAGTAAAGGGGACCGTAGGATCAGATGGAAGTCTGGCATAAAATTTGGCATTGCCTAATTGCCTATTGGCCTCAACCAAATACATTTCCGTGGGCCAAATAACTACGTTACCCCCTTTATCTGCCTCTTTGATAAAAAAAACTGCTGTTATTTTTGAGGCTCCTGATTGCTCGTCTTTCCTGTTCATCTAGGTTAGGTGCTCTCTGTGTATGGGTTTTGAGTTTCCAGATATCGGCCTTTACCAGTTCGAAAAAAATCCGAATAGCTGGCACCAAGGCAAAGGGGGGTTGGCAGAGGATCTGATCTTAAAGGGAAATCTGGGCTTACCTGTATCATGTTCATTCTCCTGGAGCAGGTCCAAAAGGTCCCTAAAGACCTGTTGTTCATCCGCCTCCAAGGTGTTGGCCACCTCTGGTTTGTTGTAAATCACTTTGAAAATCAAATTCCTGCAGAATAAATTCAGATCCTTGGTTAAAGGTGAATTTATCCATTGCATGTGTAGGGGAGAAAGTCAAACCCCTTTCCAATACTGAGATCTCATGTGTGGTCAGTGTGTAGTGAGACAAATTGATGATCTGGAGCTTATTATCACTCACCTGTGTATTGAGTCTCAGGGAAGAGGTATTTCCCAAATCTGACGTTAACGCTTGAATTTCCCGGTGTTCCCCCGTTGAGGAGGGTGGTTCTTGGATCTTGTGATTCTTGGTCCGTGGTTTCCTCTGTCGGCCCCCTCTTCTGGTCCGGTATCCAGATCGCTGCCGGTGGATGATAAAAAATCACTTGAACTGGTACCTCTCACCGGTATTTGACCCCCTTGGGATGTAGTGGGGGTTCTAGTACGTGTAAACCGTCTAGGATTCCCCCTTTGCCTCCATTTAAACGCTGTTTTATTGTCAAAGTCGGATTAATCACGATGGAAATTTTTCTTCTTTTTGTCAATTATGTCCTTTTCATAAAGATCCATAGAGTCCTTAAGTTTTTGTTGGAAGGTTAGGACTTGCGCTTGATTCTCCAATCTGGCCAATTTAGCTTTGAGATCCTTTATGTTAGAACCCTTTTGGCCACGACAAAAACTATCATGCACCAGTAAAATATTAATTAGAATACTGGAGCATCGTAGTAAACCCTGCTCACATGTTTCCTGGAAATCCAATGAGGGCTCCCAGGCCGGAAAGATGGACACCCGAAGACTCCTAGGTACAATGCCAACTTTTAAATATTCTTCCAAACTACGAATATTCCACCATAATCTTATACCAGTTTTATGTGCAGTGGTAAAATCCGAGGACAGCAAGGAGAATTCATCCGTATGGCTCACGGGAACACTACCAGACCAAAGTACGTTGCTTGACTGTGCCAAACAGGCAGCCTCCCGTGATTCCCAATCCATGAGGATCACAGACACCACACAGGATGTAAAAAATGTATATATATATATAATAAATCCAATAATTACAAAAGGCGTGCTGCCCAAGAACATCTCCCAAAGGGGAGAACAAACCTGCATTTGGCTCATTGCACTGCATGGTACATCCCACGCTCCTCCTTTGGTTCACGTTTCCTGCCCCTTTTACACTGCGCATGCGCGAGCTAGCGCTGACGTCAGCGCGCTCCACGTGTACCCGCGCCTGCCAGCCAATCCATCACGCTCACATACCCCTAGTAGGCTATTGCGCATGTGTGCCTTTTCCAATATGGCAGCGCCCACCGCTAGCTATTCCAGCGCTGCCATGTCTCCACATGTTTTCCCATACACCAGCTGGTCTGGACCACATGTCACGCTACACAGGTGAATTATATGTTTTTATTAATTACATGTATATATATCCTGCGTTTGATTGCACATTTTCCCTGAGGAAGCCGCTCTTTTGCGGCGATACACGTGGGGTTTCACCCACGGGACTTCCCCTCACTACCCCTGTGAGGGTCCTTTGGCTTCTTACATTTTACCCGCTCTGGCCCATGTTTATTGCCACAGCGCAGTTCTTTGCTGCCTTTATGGTATTGTATTATCTGGCCTGAGCTCTGGACCATCATGTTCATGACTCATTGACAATAGTCCTCCCATAGGATTTTTTCTGACATCTTGGTGGTACTATATGCAACCTTTTATACTTTGGTATGTTATCCTCATGTATATGCTTATGGATGGACCTTGTCTGTAGTAGCTTTATAAGAGACCTGGATTGCACATATATGTGTCTATATCTGTATTATCCAATTGTAATTGTTGTTATTTTGTGATCTTACACAGGGGTTTTTGTGATATTTCTATTTATCTCCGGGTGTGTTTTGCTTTTATGTGTTTTTAACCTTTTGATACAATAAAGGATATGCTTTTATATATATTCTATTTGGATGTGCTCCCTGTTTGTGCAGTACTCCTCCTTCCTTCTTGGTTTCAAGACAATTTTACTGCATAGGTGAAGCACCCTCTATCCATTATTATTAGCGATGCGCTCACTCCCCCCCCCTTTCTTAGGAGTAGTGATCCAGACTTACTGGTGGTTATTGTGTACTATTGCTATGATCAGTTTTGTTATTAACCCTTCTTGTCTTTTTGTTGCTGCCTTCCTGCTCTTCCTTTTTTCCTTCATCTCTAACTGTTTATTCCTGTGAGTTTACAATGTGTTTGAGTTTTGGTATTCCCCTGTCTGTCTTACTCTGTGTTTCCATCACACTCCTGCCCCTTCCTTCTTTGGGGATAGGGAAAAAGATTTGATTTGGTCAGGAGAATAGTAACTCCGATGACACCACCTTCAGGGGTAATCTGGAAGTCAGGGGTAGCCTAGGGTTTCCTAATGTGAAGGACAGTGAAGGAGCCCCCTGTCCCTCGCCATCCTGCAGTCACATTGTGACAGTTTGTGGGAAAAATGTATATCTTCATTTTCATGGCTTAACTTTATAACATTCTGTAAAGCTCCTTTGGAATCAAGGTGCTCATCACACATCTAGAAAAATTCTTTGAGGCATCTAATATCCAAAATTTGGTCGGGGTTTCAAATGTTAGGCACATCAGGGGCTTTCCAAACGCAAAATGATTCCAGACAGTTTGGGTTTTCAAAAGCTAAATGGCACTCCTTTCCTTCCGAAGCCTGCTGTGCACCAAAATAGTTTTTTCATCATATATGGGGAATCGGCATACTAGGATGAATTTGCACATCAAACTCTATTGTGCATATTTTCCTGTTACCCTTGTGAAAAATAAAAATTTTGGGCAAAAGCAACATGTTTATGGGAAAAATGTATTTTTTTTTTCATTTTCATGGCTCAAGGTTGTAAAATTCTATGAAGCACCTGGGGTTCAAGGTGTTCAGCAAACATCTCAATAAATTCTTTGATGGGGTCTATTTTCTAAAATGGGGTGACATATGAGGGGTTTCCACTGTTTAGGCACATCAAGGGCCAATGGTGCTCTTTCCCTTCCGAGCCCTGTCATGTGCCCAAATAGTAGTTCTCTACCCTATATAGGGTATCAGTGTACTCTGGAAAAATTGCACAACAACATGTATGGAGCACTTTCATATGTTACCCTTGTGAAAATGCAAAATTTTGGGCTAAAATAAGATTTTTCTGGGAAAATATAAAATTATTATTTCTTCCTTACACATTGATTTGGTTCCTGTGAAGCACCTTATTATTACCACATAAAGTAACACTGGTCAGAAATAAAAAATATGGCCTGGTCATGAAGGTGAAAACAGGCTGGGGAATGACGCAATTAAATACATTTTTTTTAATTTAATTTCTTCTGTCACTGGGGTTAGTATATTAGCTCAGTTACAGGGCAAATTTAGCCTCCTGGCTGAACAGTAGAGCTTGGTCTAAAGAAGACAGCGCTGTCAGTGCTTCCTATGCTGTTTATATAGAGCTTGCTCTATGCTGCTTATACAGTAATCAGGAAGACTGAGATAGTTTATTACTATCTTTGATTCCTTTGTGGGGAATCTGGCTGTGTCTGACAGCTTGCTTCCCTCTCAACCAGCAGCACACTTTTGTGCAGTTGCTATACTATCTAGTGACATTTAAGAATTCCACTGCACAGTAACTTTAAACTGCACAGACATTTAAAGTATTTGGAAATAAAGTCTGAAAGTAGTTAATAATAATGCAATTTAATATAATATGATATAATATAAAGAAGCCAGGGAGAACAAACATCCTTATGCTGGAGCTGAGAGGTTAAAATAAATAAATAAATTTAATAATAGCTAAAATAAATATTATATGTTGAATAAATTTGATAAATCTAGTGAGGAACATTCAAGGAGGGTAGTAAAAGAGACATACTGAGCAGCCATACCATGGAAAAGGTAATTTTATGAAACATGTCAAGATACAGGTCAAATCTTTTTTCTATGACTATAAAATTATGTTTGCTTTCTGAATAGATACTTTATTAAAAAGATTATTTGTTCAAGATATGAGAAATGTTTCCCATATAAAAAAATGATTGGCAACCCACTAATGTTAGTGATTTGACCTTCATCTGATATTTAGTTTATTTCGTTCTACGGTACATGGCAAATTTAAGACCAAAAATCACACCATGCTATTCTGGTCATCGGGGATATCTGAAAAATATTTAATGTAAAATACTGTAAATGGTATATTGCAGTGAGGAACATTCTGTGGAAATGTTTACAAATTTCATGATCAGACAATTTTCCATGTTTGTGCTGTCATTTTTTCCTTCTCTTTTTCAAGGGCAATATTTTTGTTTACACTGACATAACCACATGAGAGCTTGTTTTACGTGGAATAAGTGGTAGTTTTTAATGACAACATTCATTTGAAAAAATGAAGAAAAATCCTAAACAAGGTAAATTTGTGAAAGAAATGCAATATCGGTATAGTTTCTTAGGTGTGGTTTTTACATAACTCATTATTAGTGATGAGCAAATATACTCGGCACTATTCAATACTCCCACGAACAGTACGGTATTTGAGATATTTGTTACTTGACAAGTTTTTTCGTCCTTGACTCGCAAGATTAGAGCCCCCCGTACTACAGGTTTGGCGCCTGATTTTCAGCCACTAAAACATTTTAGGATTACTTGTTAATAACCATGGTAATAATGAAGCCATGTTTGCTATTGGCATAACTTTGATTGGCTGGCCAGATCACATAGTCAGATCTATATAAGACCAGCTGATGTCATCTTAGGTGCATTTGATTCAGAGAGCGGGTAAAGAGAGCTGCTGTTGGAGAATGGACAGTGTATTAGACATACCTCCCAACTTTTGAAGAAAGGAAAGAGGGACAATGTAAGCAAATTTTGGCCACACCCATTTGTCAGTAAGGGTCATTCAGCAGTTGCTCCAGACTGTTTGTTAATAGTCATAGCAGCCAGAATTTTCTTATATTTATGTGTGTCACTATATGACATGTTCCTTATTTGTGCCTATAGAGCCGTGTTCACACGCTGCATAATTTCAGGGTTTTTTCGTTTCTGCCGCTGTCTGCACCAAGCTACACAATAACAATCTTCTATGATTATTCCATTTTTGCTGCGTTTTTTCTGCCTTTTCTCCATTATTTAATGTGTTTTTGGTTCAGATGTGAATCTGTGTTTTTAAGTGTTTTTATTGTACAGAGAAGCTTTTTCCTGGGTTTTTTTAAGCTCCACATAGAAACCTCCAGAGAAAAAAAAGCATCAAAGCCGCAGATTTCAGCAGCGTCTTCTCATGGAATTCACTTTACTTGGATAATTAAACACAGCAGAATAAATGTGCAAAAAAAACAGCAGAAAAAAATGCAGCATTTACACTACATGTGAACACGGACTAAATGTCCAAGCAAAGTGGATGAGACGTCATGAAATCTCCACCCCTTTTGTGTCTAAAGACGTTGCTGAACTGCGCGGATTTGGTGTTTTTTTTTTCTTTATAATCTTCAGGATTCACATCTGTCAGAAAAGGGACAATGCATAAACATACCGCAAACACGCAAGAATCAGAAAAGATTGTTATTGCGCTCGTGGTGCGGACACCTGCAGATAAAACACAGCATTTACGCTACGTGTGAACATGGCCTCAGTGATACATTTTTATTACATTTTTTATGGGTTTTAATAAAGAAAAATAATAAATTGCGCCATTTTATTCACACAATTTACCGATCCCCATCAATAATCTGATCGCTGTCTTCTACGGGTCATTATGATTACAGGGACACCAAATATGTCCATGTTATTTGCTTATTTGTGATGTTTATTATTTTATAAAAAAGTAATACAAATTACATTATTCTATTTTTATTATTTTTAGTAATTTTATTAGAAGAAAAAAAAACACCTCTTTTCCTCTCCCTCCACAATATAGGAGCTATTGCTCTGTACAATGGAGCTCAGTGTCTTGTGTAATCTACTGTGTATACATCAATTCCTAGTGGCTCAACACCTAGAGCAACTAGGAAAGCTAGGAGCCTGCTGGACACAGAAAACTGTAGTTTGCTGGTTCAAATCCAATTTGGTGAACATAAAAGAAAATTTTATTTGTATTTTTTTCCCTCATTTCTTTATAGTAGTTTTATGGGTACAAATGAATCTGACTCTTTCCTTCACCTACAAAGAGATGCAATATTTATCTATCTATCCTATCTATCAATCCTTCTATCTATCTATCCTTCTATCTATCTATCAATTGTATCTATCTATCCATCTATCAATTCTATCTATCCTTCTATCTATCCATCTATCTATCTATCTTTCTCATCTATCTATTCTATCTATCTATCTATTATATCTACCTATTATATCTATAATTCTATCTATCTATTATATCTATCAATTCTATCTATCAATTATATCTATCTATCTATCAATTCTATCATTTTATCTATCTATCCATCCATCTATCTTTCTCACCTATCTATCTATTATATCTATCTATCAATTATATCTATCAATTATATCTATCAATATCTATCGATCCTTCTATCTATTATATATATCTATCTATCAATTATATCTATCTATCAATTATATCTATCTATCTATCCTTCTATCTATCTATCTATCCTTCTATCTATCTATCTATCCTTCTATCTATCTATTATATCTATCAATTATATCTATCTGTCTATTATATCTATCTATCCTATCTATCTATCCATCTATCTATTATCTATCATGTATCTATATATCCCTCTATCATCCATCCATCCATCCATCCCTCTATCATCCACCCATACGTCTATCATCTCTCTATCATCTATCCCTCTATCATACCTCTATCATCCATCCATCTCTCTATCATCCATCCATCTCTCTATCATCCATCCCTCTATCATCCGTCCATCTTTGCAGCTGAATAATCTGCTTCTGGTTTCTCAACAGCAATCTAGAGGTCAAGATAACCAAAACTGCCTATGCTTTGCAATACAGGCAGTAGCTCAGTGGTACAGCTGCTGCCTATAGAACAATGAGCTCTTATGGTTCACAGGTTTGAGTCCTGGCCACCCTGATAATAATTTAATTTATTCACTGCACTGAGGGGAGGAGCCGGGACATCAGCTGTGAGCCGCGGGAGTGCGGGACACACCTCTAAAATTGGGGCAGTCCAGCAGAATTCGGGACGGTTGGGAGGTATGGTATTAGAGCATGCCAGTACCTGCTGGAAGATTAAACAAACAGCCCTTTTCAGGGCTCAATCACAATAACGCTGCTAGCTGTGCATAGTTCAGGGCAAGTTTCTGGAGTATGGCTACAGAGTGTTTAAAAACAGCCATTTAGGTAGGGTTGATTGCATTAAATTACCTGCTGCAAGACCAAACAAACCACCATTTTAAAGGGAAAATTCCAATAAATAAAATAAAATTATCATCGGCTCTGGATTTTCGGGGCGGCCGGGACTCGAACTCGTGGAACTGTGAGTTCATTGTTTCAAAGGCAGCAGCTTTACCACTGAGCTACTGCCTCTATTGAAACCAATAGGAAGATTTTGTTATCTTGACCTCTATACTGCAGACACCAGAAGCAGGTTATTCAGCTGCAAAGATGGATGGAGGGATGGATGAATGGAGGGATAGAGGGAGGGATAGAGGGATGAATGGAGGGATAGAGGGAGGGATGAATGGAGGGATAGAGGCAGGGATGGATGGATGATAGAGGGAGGGATGGATGGATGATAGAGGGATTAATGGAGGAATGAATGGAGGGATAGAAGGAGGGATGAATGGAGGGATAGAGGGATGAAAGGAGGGATAGAGGAAGGGATGGATGGATGATAGAGGGATGAATGGAGGGATAGAGGGATGGATGGATGGATGATAGAGGGATGAATGGAGGGATGAATGGAGGGATGGATGGATGATAGAGGGATGAATGGAGGGATAGAGGGATGAAAGGAGGGATAGAGGGAGGGATGGATGGATGATAGAGGGATGAATGGAGGGATAGAGGGATGAAAGGAGGGATAGAGGGAGGGATGGATGGATGATAGAGGGATGAATGGAGGGATAGAGGGAGGGATGGATGGATGATAGAGGGATGAATGGAGGGATAGAGGGAGGGATGAATGGAGGGATAGAGGCAGGGATGGATGGATGATAGAGGGATGAATGGAGGGATAGAGGGATGAAAGGAGGGATAGAAGGAGGGATGGATGGATGATAGAGGGATGAATGGAGGGATAGAGGGAGGGATGGATGGATGATAGAGGGATGAATGGAGGAATGAATGGAGGGATAGAAGGAGGGATGAATGGAGGGATAGAGGGATGAAAGGAGGGATAGAGGGAGGGATGGATGGATGATAGAGGGATGAATGGAGGGATGAATGGAGGGATAGAGGGAGGGATGGATGGATGATAGAGGGATGAATGGAGGGATAGAGGGATGAAAGGAGGGATAGAGGGAGGGATGGATGGATGATAGAGGGATGAATGGAGGGATAGAGGGATGAAAGGAGGGATAGAGGGAGGGATGGATGGATGATAGAGGGATGAATGGAGGGATAGAGGGAGGGATGGATGGATGATAGAGGGATGAATGGAGGGATAGAGGGATGAAAGGAGGGATAGAGGGAGGGATGGATGGATGATAGAGGGATGAATGGAGGGATAGAGGGATGGATGGATGGATGATAGAGGGATGAATGGAGGGATGAATGGAGGGATAGAGGGAGGGATGGATGGATGATAGAGGGATGAATGGAGGGATAGAGGGATGAAAGGAGGGATAGAGGGAGGGATGGATGGATGATAGAGGGATGAATGGAGGGATAGAGGGATGAAAGGAGGGATAGAGGGAGGGATGGATGGATGATAGAGGGATGAATGGAGGGATAGATGGAGGGATGGATGGATGATAGAGGGATGAATGGAGGGATAGAGGGATGAAAGGAGGGATAAAGGGAGAGATGGATGGATGATAGAGGGATGAATGGAGGGATAGAGGGAGGGTTGGATGGATGATAGAGGGATGAATGGAGGAATGAATGGAGGGATAGAAGGAGGGATGAATGGAGGGATAGAGGGATAGAGGGAGGGATGGATGGATGATAGAGGGATGAATGGAGGGATAGAGGGATGGATGGATGGATGATAGAGGGATGAAAGGAGGGATGAATAGAGGGATAGAGGGAGGGATGGATGGATGGATGATAGAGGGATGAATGGAGGGATAGAGGGATGAAAGGAGGGATAGAGGGAGGGATGGATGATAGAGGGATGAATGGAGGGATAGAGGGATGAAAGGAGGGATAGAGGGATGGATGGATGATAGAGGGTTGAATGGAGGGATAGAGGGAGGGATGAATGGAGCGATAGAGGCAGGGATGGATGAATGATAGAGGGATGAATGGAGGGATAGAAGGAGGGATGAATGGAGGGATAGAGGGATGAATGGAGGGATAGAGGGAGGGATGGATGCATGGATGATAGAGGGATGAATGGAGGGATAGAGGGATGGATGGATGGATGATGGAGGGATGAATGGAGGGATGAATGGAGAGATAGAGGGAGGGATAGAGGGAGGGATGGATGATAGTGGGATGGATGGATGATAGAGGGATATATAGATACACGACAGATAATAGATAGATAGAGATAGAATCATAGATAGATAGAATCATAGATAGATAGAATCATAGATAGATAGATAGAGAGATAGAATCATAGATAAATAGATAGAGGGATAGAGATAGATAGATAGATAGATAGATAAATACTGTATCTCAATGTTGGTGAAAGAGTCAGATTCGTTTGTTCCCATAAAACTACTTTAAAGAAATGAGGAGAAAAATACAAATACAATTTTTTTATTTTTTTTTTTTATCTTCACCACCTTGGATTCAAACCAGCAACGTTCAAAACTTGTGTCCAGCAACCTCCTGGCTTTCCTAGCTGCTCAAGCTGTTGAGCCACTAGGATTGATGATGTCAGAGGGAGGATTTCACATAAATGAACCTACAATGCAGCCTCTTACACAGCAGATTACACAGGACACAGCTACATTGTACACAGCAGTGACTCTATCTCCTATATTCTAGAGGGAGAGGAAAGAGGATTATTTTTTTCTAATAAAGTTACTAAAAATAATAAAAAAATATAGAATAAAGTAATTTTATTGCACTTTTTTATAAAAATAATAAACATCACAAATCAGCAAATAACATGGACATATTTGGTGTCCCTGTAATCGTAATGACCTGAACAACACAGCGATCAGATTATTTATGGGGATCGGTAAATGGCGGGAAAAAAAAGGCGCAATTTATTATTTTTCTTTATTAAAACCCATAAAAAATGTAAGAAAAATGGATCACTGAGGCCGTGTTCACACATAGCGTAAATGCGGCATTTTTTCTGCAGGTGTCCGCGCCACGAGTGCAATAACAATGTTCTCTGATTATTGCGTGTTTGCGGTATTTTTTATGCATTGTCCCCCTTATTTGATACATGTTTGTTGCTGATGTGAATCCTGAAGCTTATAAAGACAGAAACACCAAATCCGCACAGTTCAGCGGCGTCTTTCCACGCACCAGGAGCGGAGATTTCAGGACGTCTCATCCACTTTGCTTGGACAATTAGTCCATATTCACATGTAGTGTAAATGCTGCATTTTTTTCTGCTGTTTCTTTGCACATTTATTCTGCTGTGTTTAATTGTCCAAGTAAAGTGGATGTGATTCCATGAAAAGACGCCGCTGAATTCTGCGGTTTTCGGGGGGGGGGGGGGGGGGTGTTTCTCTGGAGGTTTCTATGTGGAGCTTAAAAAATGCAGGAAAAAGCTTCTCTACAATAAAAACACTTAAAAACGCAGATTCACATCTGAACCAAAAACGCATTAAATAATGGAGAAAAGGCAGAAAAAATGCAGCAAAAATGGAAAAAACAGAGAAGATTGTTATTGTGTAGTTTGGTGCAGAGAGAAACAAAAAGAAACAGAATTTATGCAGCGTGTGAACACAGATTGATAGGCACAAATAAGCAGCATGTCATATAGTGACACAGAAATATAAAAAAATTCTGACTGCTATGAATATGACTGAACAGTCCGGGGCATCTGCTGAATGACCCTTACTGCCAAATGGGTGTGGCTAGGGGGTGTGGCTAGGGGCGTGGTTAAAATTTGCCGCGGCGCGCTGCGCGCGCCGCATACTTTGTCCCTCTTTCCTTTCTTGAAAAGTTGGGAGGTATGCTGACACTGACCAAAGGTGCGTTAGGACTCGCGTGGTAGTGGCGGGAGACAGACCAAGAGAGAAGACCTGTGTGCTGGTAAGAACCTGGGAATTGACCTGAACCCCACGCAAATCGCTGCAATTCGGCTTCATCAGGGGAAGGTTGTGTGGCAGGCACAACACTATAAAATAGCCCACATCACAGGTCTTAGCTCGTGATCCGCTGGCTTTTTTGCTCCGATCGGATCAACAGATATCACATGCAGTGTTGAGAGGGGAGAGAGAGCTCAGGAAGCATCACTGCCACCTCACACAGCCATTAGCAGTGAAATGGTCCGGGTCTCACCAACTGCTCTTATCCACATGGATGACCTCGATGGATGTCTCACCATCAGAGTGGGAAATGGGAGAATGGTCGCTGCTGCCTTAGCTGCTGGCTCCCGTGTGGGAGTAGGTACATGTAAGAGAGATTAAAAGTTGGTGGTAGGAAGGCGCTGCAGACCGAATAACCATGATGTGGATTATATGTTGCGTTTATTATTACACACACTACATGTTTGAGACAGACCGTCCCCTTCATCGGGTGTCAGTCTCATACTAGACCTTGCATATATATAGATAAATAGATAAAGGTGCTGTAAACCCATGACCAATCTATCAATCATGCATATGGACAAAAGAAACAATTCCTGAAGTTATAATACTACAAATTTGTAAAAATACCCAAATATTTAAATATTATGAAAATTATGAAATTAAGTGCTATGATCACATGACCAATCATCTACAGTGACAAAATATAAAATTATAATGCTCAGATTTATAATGCTTATTAAAAGTATGCAACTGTATAAGTATTAAAAAATTAAACAATAAAATAAAATTACTTACACAGGAGGGCTTTTTCTCATTTTACATGTTCTGGATTAATGTTCAGTCACTCCAGACTTAATGTAGCTAATTTAAATATCCAAAAGTACTCCCTCTGAACCAACCTCAAAAATTGCTCTGGGGTGTCTTCAGGTATCTATTCAAAGAAGGCTACTTGTAATGCATTGGGGTCTTTCATATGTCCCATAAGGTAGTGTTTTGATACACTATGATTAAGTATATACTCTGTTTCATATTATACCTGTGCGTATTCAAACAATTATGCAATCTAATCCAATTTTCATTGGAATGTGTGGCCCACATATTGTAGACCACATGTACACTAAAACATATAAATAACATAGGAGGAATTTCAATTAAGAAATTGCTTAAGGCTGTGTGCACACGATGCGTTTTTTACCGCGGAAACGCTGCGTTTTGAACCGCAGCGTTTCAGTGGCAAATTGCATGCGTTCAGCTTTCCCAGCAAAGTGTATGGGAAAGCTGAAAAATCAGTGCACATGCTGCGTTTCTTTCCGCTGCGTTTTGGATGCCAAAAATCGGTGCGGAAAGAAAAGCAGCATGTCACTTCTTTTGTGCGTTGTGGCTGCGTTCTCTCCCCCATTGAAATCAATGATGTGGGGTCAGAACGCAGCCACAACGCATGGACCTGCTTTTTTGTTGCGGTCCGCGGCCTTTGTCGGCACGCCAGAACGCAGGCATTTACCTGGAAGTGAGGTCAAGAGGCTTCCTGTTGACCTCACTTCCTGGCAAAGCCCCCGGTGTCGCCAAAGTGCCCGCCCCGACCCCCCTCCCGAAAATCCAACATGGCCGCGCGCACAGTAGCGCACCGGCCGCCCTGCTCCTATGATTTCTGTCGCATGTGCAATAACACATGCGACAGAAAACTGTTCCCCAGGCCCTGCCCGGTCACCCCCTATTCCCCCCGGTGTCATACATACCTGTCCGGTCGCAGCGCTGATCCCCCGCGGCCCCCTCCTCCTTCAGTGCACGCTGGCCGGTCACATGAGCAGAGCAGCTGACAGCCAGCACAGTGTTCAGTGTGAGCTGTGCTGGCTGCTCGCACTCTGCAGCTGTGACCCGGGGAGAGTGGGTGCAGATTTTTGCACCCACTCTCCTCAAATGGAGGGTCTGCCCTCCTAGAAAATGGGGGGTACGTTCCCTGAGCGTGCCCCCATATTCTAGAAGGTCCATAGGCGACGTGGGACATCCATATGGATTTCTGCGGACCCATTTTTTTTTATTAAATTGGAGAACAAGGGAATGATTTGGGGAGTGTTTTTTCTAATAAAAAATTTTTTGTTGTCTTTTTTTGCTTTTGTTTACTGTCAATTAGTTATGTCGGGTGTCTGATAGACGCCGTGACATCACTAATTGCTGGGCTTGATGCCAGGTGACATTACACATCTGGTATCAACCCCATTTATTACCCCGTTAGCCAACGCACCAGGGCGCGGGATGAGTTGGGGCGAAGCGCCAGGATTGACGCATCTAATGGATGCGCCACTTCTGGGGCGGCTGCGGCCTGCTATTTTTAGGCTGGGAAGAGTCCAATAACCATGGCTCTTCCCACCCTGAGAATACCAGACCCCAGCTGTCAGCTTCACCTTGGCTGGTGATCTAATTTGGGGGGACCCCACGTTATTTTTTTTTTTATTCTTTATTTATAAATAAAAAAAAAAACATGGGGAGCCCTCCAAATTGATCACCAGCCAAGATGAAGCTGCCAGCTGTGGTTTGCAGGCTACAGCTGTCTGCTTTACCCTGACTGGCTATCAAAAATAGGGGGGACCCCACGCCATTTTTTTCATTTTTTTTTTTTTTTTTTATTGGATAAATACTAAGCTAGGCACCCTTTAGTGCCACATGAAAGGTACTAAAGGTGCCAGCTTAGAATATGCAGGCGGGGGTAGGACGTTCTATATATTTGACATCCCTTCATCCATTGACGCTTTTTAGGCTGTGTGTCCACAATCAGGGTTTGCAGCGTTATGGGCGCTGAGTGTTTTCCCTGCGTCCATAACGCTGCGTTGTGCAGTAGAAGCACAGTGGAAGGATTTTTGGAGATCCCATGCCCACTGTGCTTCTTTTCTCCGCAGCATAAACTGACCGGTAGCGTGGCTTCCCGAGCCTCAGCATGTCAATTTATGCTGCGGAGACGAGAGTGTTCTCTGCAGGTAGCATAGAGCTCCACAGCAGCCTGAACCCAAATCGTGGGCATTGGCAGCTGCAGGAAGGCTGGCACTGTGTACTAGATGCCGTGTCGCTGGATCATGGCCACATAGCCTTAGGCCCCTTTCACACGTCAGTGATTCTGGGATGTTTGTGCTTTTTTTTAAACGTACCAGAATCACTGACATACGCGGACACATTATAATGAATGGGTCTGCTCACACGTCAGTGATTTTTCACTGCACGTGTCTCCATGCGGCGTACCCGCGTGTGCGTGATTGCCGCACGGAGACATGTCCATTTTTTTCTGGCATCACTGATGTCCCACGGACCACGCAGTGGTGTGATCCGTGAAACACGTGCCAGAAAAAAAACGTGCTTTTAAAATAAAAAACATTTTAACTCACCCGGCTCCAGCGATGTCCTCTGCAGCCCGTCCTCCCTGTTCCTTCTGTGCCGGCTCATTATTGTCGCGCATATTCATGATGCACGACACAGCCGACCCGGAAGCAGCTGCTGCGGGGGTCAGCGCCGGCCGGATGCTGCACCGTGGGAGCGATCAGCACCATGGAGAGCGGGAGCGGGTGCAGGTGAGTTAATCTCTAAGTGCAATCACGGGCCACGGAGAACGGAGCCCGGATTGCACTTAGACAACCCACGTGTGCCGTGATTCATGGCACACGGAGGGACATGTGCGTGTTTTACACGCCAGTGAAAAACGTCAGTGTTTTTCACTGACATGTGAAGCGGGCCTAAAAGTGAGAATATTGTTGCTACAGCAACATTTTGGGTGAAGTAGCTGTGGATTCAAAATGCTTAATATACTCCTGAATAAAATCCTTGATGGGTGCAGATTCCAAAATGGGGTCACTTGTGGGGGTTTTCTGACGTATAGGTACCTAAGGGGCTTGGTGCGCGAAGTTTATTTCAACTTTTCCAAAATTCAAATGGTGCTCCTTCCATTCCAAGCCCTCCCATTTATCCAAACAGAATGTGGAGAAGGAAATGACATCACAGGTTTTTTTTTCCAAAGGTCTGTGTTCAACCAACTTTATTATCACTGACAAGTCTTAAAAAACGCACCTAAAAAAACGCATGAAAAACGCATGAAAAACGCATGAAAAACGCATGCGTTTTTGATGCGTTGTTTCTCAAAAAGCATTGTTTACAATTCTCCCCTCTGCCAGAGGGTGCGTTTTTTTCCGCGCGGAAAAAAAAGCAACGTATGCACATACCCTCATGGGGAAGACTTCTCCAATAATATTAGATTTAAATGTTTTCAATTTATGTTTAATTACGCCACAGCAGAATCATCTAGGGTGACGGCAACGGAAGAGACCTAAAAGATTGATAGAGGGCTTGTGACTAACGTTAAATGCACTAGGTTGATATATCCGGCTAGGTGCAACTACATTCGATAGATATTTGCTCCTTCTGAATATGACAGCCAGTTTGTCATATAGAACTGATGATGATATGGGGTCACTACTAGAGATGAGCGAGCCTCTGAAGGCTCAAGTTCAGTTCGGTTCATCAAATGGAGGCCCCGTTCGAGTTCGGTTCGACGAAACTCTCGAACCCCATTGAAAACAATGGGAGGCAAACACATAAAAACACATAGAAAACAGCTGTCCAAAAGGTGACAAACAATTCCCAAGACACCACAAACACATGGGAAAGTGACAAGGACATAATCTCATTCGAAAACTAAACAGCTGGACGAGAAAAAAGAGGAGGAGACACAGTTATAGATATGTCATGCCCTTCTAAAATCATGTAAAACACATCAAGGGGACTCCAAGCAGAGTCTCCCTTTTTCCAAAACTTGGGCCCCACCGACACCATTTCAGTGGCATCACTTGTGCCCCAGTTGCAAACTTGACAGGTTGATTTGCATGAAGCACATTCCAAAATACGCCAGCCTTTACTCTCCCCAGGATGACACAGGGGTAGTAAAGTCCTTGCGGATCCATGACTTGTTCAAATTGATGAACGTTAGTCTGTCCACATTGTCACTGGACAGACGCATGCGCTTATCTGTCAGCACACACCCAGCAGCACTGAAGACACGTTCTGAGACAACGCTGGCTGCGGGACACAACAAGATCTCCAAGGCGTAAGTGGCGAGCTCAGGCCATTTTTCAAGATTTGAAGCCCAAAATGAGGAAGGCTCCAGTTGCAAAGTCATGGTGTATCGCCCCGTGCTCGGCTGTAGCTGAGCCAGTTGGATCCAGGCTCGCTAGTGGGTGGCTCGGGCGTCTCTGGACCCAGGGGCCCTGTGGTCACGCCGATCTGAAAGGGGCTGGCAGTTCAGGGGACGTAGGTGTACGGCCGGAGCCGTGTTAAGTTCGTGACGCCACCCACAGGATGTGGTGAAGGTGGACACCCCCGCTGCGGTTTACGGGGCACCCAAAGAAGATGATGCGCAGCAAGTTGTTAACCCCTCCGTGGGTAGGGATGGTGGCCCCGGGACCCATTGGGGGGCTAGCTTGGCGGTGTCTCTGGTAAACCAAGGTGATGGTGGTTGGTGCCCACAGCCTGCTGCGGTCTGGTCCCCCACCCGGTTTGTGGTCTCTGCCTTTCTCCTGCACCTGTTTGTGTGATGGTGGATTGCCTGAACTTGCAATACAGGAGTCCGCTCCCCGACTTGTGATTGTCGGATGAGCCCTTTTGTCCAAAGACGCTGGCCCGTGGGATCTCTCTGCCGTGGCGGTTGCTTTCTAACCCCTCGTTGGGCTGTTGTCTTCAGTCGGGACTTTGGGTGGCAAAGGACCTATAGTCCTGGCCACAATCAGTTAATTAGCTAGCCCCCAGTAGCTTCTAGACCTAGCTTCAGGGTCTGAGTAACCCCCTTTGTGCTCCGGTTTCCAGTCAGTTTCCCGGGTCGGTACCGGCGGGCCACTACCCTGTCCCGGTCCACCACGGTTCCACCAAGCTGTCTTCCTGGCTCCTGCAGGCAGAGGCTTCCGTATGCCTCCTAGCCAAAGGTGCCCGGGCTCAAACCCTGGCACCTGTCAGTTAGTTGCTGACCTGACACACAGGCCTACCCCCACTTCACTTCACCTCCACTAACAGACTGCTTAAACTAAACTGACTGTTTTTCCTGCCTCAGGCTCTCTGAACTCCTCGGTGGGCGTGTCAACGGCCTGGCTCCGCCCCCTGGTGTGTCCATCAAGCACTGAAAACCACAGATGCTGTAGATAAAGAGATTTCCTTTATTTCACAGTTCTACGCATTTCAGAGACATCTCCGTCTCCTTCCTCAGGAAAGAAATCATATTACAAACCACAGGCCAACAGGACCTATATATAGGTCCTGTTGGCCTGTGGTTTGTAATATGATATATGACAATCTGACATCTCCCCCCAACCTCGTTCAACCGAAATTTGACCAAGGTCTCCCTCATCTGCTGAGTCTTCCATGCCCATCGAGAGTTTGGCCTTTTATTTGTTCACATCTGAGGGACCGAGATCTGGCTGCTGTGTGGAGATGGTGTTGAGTAGGGTATCCCTGGAAAACTTCAGGTCTGTGAGGAAAGTGCAGTCAGAGACATGATGTTGCCTTCATCCAAAGTTGGTGCTCTTGATGTCTGAGAGAGCGCTACACCAGCACTTGTTTTCCATTCCAAAACAACTGACGACCTGCCAAGCAAACTGCCTGTTGCGTTTAAAGAGGTGGAAGGTCTGTGTGGAAAAACATGTGTGACAGCTGTCCCCACAGTCATAGAGGATGAAGAGCGCGCGGATGCACTTTTATGGGGCAGATGGTGGTTGGCCCGCTCCACTAGGCCACATTGTAGCACAGTGAGCTTCCCACTGGGACTTATGCTTGTTATTCATGTGACAATTCATGGAAGAAGTTGTCAAAGTAGTGAGGTTTTTGCCTCTACTTATAGATTGGCGACAAATCTTACAGATCACATGATTTGGGGATAATTTGCGATGTCAAAAAAGAACCAGGCTAGGCAAGGCTTAGAGCCCATGCGACCTGCAGAGCCACCCCGACTTGTGCTCAGCGGCAGAGTTGTGGCTGAGGATGCCATTGTTGATGTGCTTCTAGTACTCCGACTCTGTCCAGGAAGGCGCAAGGTAACTTCGTCGTCAGTTGCATCCTCCTCCACCGCCTCTGTTGACCTCCTCGAGTGCCTGACTGTGGGTTGACAGTAAGTGGGATCTAGAACTTCATCATCAAGCGTTGTGTTTTCACTCCCCTCGCCCTCAGACCTAACCTCTTCCTGCCCTGACTGAATAGTTAAGTTGTCATCCCAATCAGGTATCTCATCGTCATCAGTATGTTCCTCATTGTCTCCACCAACAGGTGTTACATTTTGGGAATGAGGGTCTACATTATGTTCAGAAACTTGGTCATCAGGGCCTGAATTAGACTCACAAAGCTTCTGGGCATCACTGCAGACCATTTCCTGGTCTGTACTCACTGTAGCTTTGGAGCAGACCTCTGATTCCCAGGCTATAGCGTGACTGAACCGCTATGCAGACTCAGCCATCTCTGTTACCCCATACTCTGCAGGGTGGGTGGAGACTTGAGAGCTGGGAGAAAGCAAGTTCAATTGGGGTGACAACTCAGAGGACTGTTGTTTTTTGGATGTTGAAGTTGAGGTGGAGGAGAGGCCACTTATTGGAGCACTTGAGATCCATTCAAGCATGTTCTTTTTTGTGCATTATCTACCTTTGTTACAGTTGTTCGGTTCCGTAAAAAAGGTAGCACATCCGATTGTCCACAGAACGTAGTACACATCTTACTCTTGCTGGAAGATGGCCTTTCTTCAGCAGATGTTAATGTAGCTTTCCCACCTACCCCACGGACATAAACTTTTTTTCCTTTTCCAACACGCCTGTTCCCCTTTCCACCAGAATCTATCCTTTTGCCACTCATTTTGTTAGCAACAAGATTGGACACTTACAATGTAGTAGCAAAAATGGAGAGGTGGTGTAGATGGCAGAGGTGGTCTAGCTTTATTATAGCTCACTATTCCAGTCAATTTTAGTATGCCTCTAACAGTGGCAGCACAGTTTTTAATTAGAATTGCGTAGCAAAAATGTGCAGGTGTGTAGCATGCACAAGTGCTGTACCATGATTGGCAGCAAAGGAACACTAAGGTAGTATCCCAGACAATTGTAGTATGCCCCTCACAGTGGCAGCACAGTTTGCAATTAGAATTGCGTAGTAAAAATGGACAGGTGTGTAGCATGCACAGGTGCTGTACCGTGATTGGCAGCAAAGGAACACAAAGGTAGTATCCCAGACAATTTTAGTATGCCCCTAAAAGTGGCAACACAGTTTGCAATTAGAATTACGTATCTAAAAATGGACAGGTGTGTACAATGCAGAGGTGGTCTAGCTTTATTGGCAGCTGAAGAACCAACACTGGCTATCTCAGTCAATTTTAGTATGCCCCTAACAGTGGCAGCACAGTTTGCAATTAGAATTGCCTAGCAAAAATGGGCAGGTGGGTAGAATGCACGAGTGCTGTGGGTCAGTGGACAGCAAAGGAACACTGAGTTAGTATTCCAGACACTTTTAGGATGCCCCAAAAAGTGTCAGCTCTTTGGGGAAATAAAATAGTGTGGCAAAAATGGGCAGGTGGGTAGAATGCACGGGTGCTGTGGGTCACTGCACAGCAAAGGAACACTAACTTAGTATTCCAGACACTTTTAGGATGCCCCAAAAAATGTCAACTCTTTGGGAAAATAAAATAGCGTGGCAAAAATGGGCAGGTGGGTAGAATGCACGGGTGCTGTGGGACACTGCACAGCAGAGGAACACTAAGTTAGTATTCCAGACACTTTTAGGATGCCAGAAAAAGTGTCAGCTCTTTGGGGAAATAAAATAGCGTGGCAAAAATGGGCAGATGGGTAGAATGCATGGGTGCTGTGGGTCAGTGGACAGGAAAGGAACACTAACTTAGTATTCCAGACACTTTTAGGATGCCCCAAAAAGTGTCAGCTCTTTGGGGAAATAAAAAAGCGTGGCAAAAATTGGCAGGTGGGTAGAATGCACGGATGCTGTGGGTCAGTGGACAGCAAAGGAACACTAATTTAGTATTCCAGACACTTTTAGGATGCCAGAAAAAGTGTCAGCTCTTTGGGAAAATAAAATAGCGTTGCAAAAATGGGCAGGTGGGTAGAATACATGGGTGCTGTAGGTAGCAGGACAGCAAAGGAAGCCTCACTTTCTATCCCTGCTAATGAAAAAATGCAGCAAGGAATTGCCTGAGCTGAGCCAGACGCTGTTATCTAAAGCCCTACACAGCGTTTGCACGGACCTGCCTAGCAGCTATGGCTATGAACGCCTGTAAATCAGTCCTGAAAAGGGCTGAAATAACCAGTAGTTCCTAATCCCTACAGCGCTGTGTAGATTGCTCTGTATCTCTATAGCGCACACAGCAGCAGCAGCGGGTCTGGGGACTGTCACCCACACGCAGCAGAGATATAATGGCAGCGACGGGGAAAATGGCCGTGTGTTATAAGGCAAGGACATGTGACATGCACAGCCTATGACACATGCCCTTGCTTGTCTGGCAAAAATCCACTTTTGCAGTGTGTGTCTCTGTGATTTGCTGACAGCCTGGCCCGCCCCACTGTACACGTGGTAAGGGGAAAAAAAAATGGCGATTGGCATTCTCTCACCACTCAGCAGCAGCACTGATCTAAACCTTGTCCCCCCGCACACTATTTGCTGAATTTTGATAATAGCGTCACTCACACTGTTACAATTAGAGATGAGCGAACCGGCCGTGGTTCGGCTCGAGTTCGGTTCGTCGAACGGAGGTCTCGTTCGAGTTCAGTTCGGCAAACGTTCGACGAACCGAACTCAAACCAATAGGAAATAATGGGAGGCAATCACAAACACATAAAAAGGCATTATAAATGTACACATACAGTTAATAAACATTGCCATAACACTAAGGGGTGCTTCACACACAGCGAGCTTGCTGCCGAGATCGCTGCTGAGTCACGCTTTTTGTGACGCAGCAGTGACCTCATTAGCGATCTCGCTGTGTGTGACACTGAGCAGCGATCTGGCCCCTGCTGCGAGATTGCTGCTCGTTACACACAGCCCTGGTTCGTTTTCTTCAAAGGCGCTCTCCCACTGTGACACCGAGATCGCTGTGTGTGACAGCGAGAGAGCGACAAATGAAGCGAGCAGGGGAGCAGGAGCCGGCGTCTGGCAGCTGCGGTAAGCTGTATCCAAGATAAACATCGGGTAACCAAGGTGGTTACCCAATATTTACCTTAGTTACCAGCCTCCGCCGCTCTCACGCTGCCTGTGCTGCCAGCTCCGGCTCTCTGCACATGTAGCTGCATTACACATCGGGTTAATTAACCCGATGTGTACTGTAGCTAGGAGAGCAAAGCTAAGCGGTGTGCGCTGGTAACTAATGTAAACATCGGGTAACCATACCCGATGTTTACTTTAGTTACCAGTGTCCGCAGCTTCCAGACTCCGGCTCCGTGCAAGCGCAGCGTCGCTTGCATGTCGCTGCTGGCTGGGGGCTGGTCACTGGTCGCTGGTGAGATCTGCCTGTTTGACAGCTCACCAGCGACCATGTAGCGATGCAGCAGCGATCCTGACCAGGTCAGATCGCTGGTCGGATCGCTGCTGCATCGCTAAAGTGTGAAGGCACCCTTACCGGTCCCCGCGATCCCTCCTGCACTCTGTCTCCTGCCGCTATTCCATCCGATGATCGCTGAATCCTCCCAGTGACCAGCACTGCCAGCAGTGATGCAGGACCTATCGTGACATCAAAATAGCCATGTGACCAGTCATGTGGCTATTATCTCATTGGCTACAGACTGGTCACATGGCTTTGACGTCATGTCCTGTCCTAGGTCCTGTCATTGCACTCTCCGATACACAGTGCACATTTGTGTATCGCCGTGTACCGGCGACATGCTCTAGCACACGGTCGACTCCCCGTTCCGTTAGGGACCGGCTGACACAGCCGGTCATTAACGGAGATCACCGTTGCCATAGCAACGCAGTTAGCGGTGACATCACAGCTAACCGCGGCTCCGGGAATTACATGATCGGAGCACCGTTGCTATGGTAATGTGTCTGTCAGCGTTACCGCTGTTACCGCTAACAGCCAGCAGCACTGATCACTCACGGAGTGAAGGCTGCACGCTGCTTCCCGTGCAGCCTTCACGGAGTGAAGGCTGCACGGGAAGCAGCGTCTTCCCCCACGCAGCAGTGATGGAGCAGAGCTGCATTTGTTGAACGAGAAAGACAGAAGACCATGGATCGTGGAGGGCTGACAGGGGGTAATAAAGATGGAGTCTCTAATGTGTTTGTGTATTTATTTCTATTAAAGTATTTTTTCTCTGTGTGGTGTCTTTTTTTTAACCCTTTATTGGAGATTCTTAATGGCCGGGTCAAATGTGCCTGACATTAAGAATCTCTGGCTTAATACTAGCTAGTAAAACAAAGCTAGTATTAACTCATTATTACCCAACAAGCCACCCGGCTTCAGGGCTGTTGGAAGAGTTGGATACAGCGCCAGATGATGGCGCTTCTATCAAAGCGCCATTTTCTGGGGCGGCTGCGGACTGCAATTCGCAGCAGAGGAGCCCAGAAACCTCGGGCTAACCTGTGCTGCGGATTCCAATCCCCAGCTGCCTAGTTGTACCTGGCTGGACACAAAAATGGGGCGAAGCCCACGTCATTTGTTTTTTAATTATTTCATGAAATAAGTGAAATAATTAAAAAAAACGGGCTTCCCTATATTTTTGGTTCCCAGCCGGGTACAAATAGGCAACTGGGGGTTGGAGGCAGCCTGTGGCTGCCTGCTGTACCTGGCTAGCATACAAAAATATGGCGAAGCCCACGTCATATTTTTGGTGGGCAAAAAACTTCTGCATACAGTCCTGGATGGAGTATGCTGAGCCTTGTAGTTCTGCAGCTGCTGTCTGCTCTTCTCCATACAGACAGACAGCAGCTGCAGAACTACAAGGCTCAGCATACTACATCCAGGACTGTATGCAGAAGTTTTTTGCCCCCTGAAAAAATTATGTGGGCTTCGCCATATTTTGTATGCTAGCCAGGTACAGCAGGCAGGTACGGCTGCCCCCAACCCCCAGTTGTCCAGTTGTCTATTTGTACCCGGCTGGGAACCAAAAATAAAGGGAAGCCCTTTTTTTATAATTTCATGATTTTCATGAAATAATTAGAAAACAAATGACGTAGGCTTCGCTCCATTTTTGTGTCCAGCCAGGTACAACTAGGCAGCTGGGGATTGGAATCCGCAGCACAGGTTGGCCTGAGCTTTCTGGGCCCCACTGCTGCGAATTGCAGTCTGCAGCCGCCTCAGAAAATGGCACTTTCATAGAAGCGCCATCTTCTGGCGCTGTATCCAACTCTTCCGGCACCTGCCTGCTACACCTGGCTAGCATACAAAAATATGGCGAAGCTCACGTCCTTTTTTTGTAGTTTTTTGGCAAAAAAAATAAAAAATGCTTCCCTGGATTTTCCATTGCCAGTGAAGGTAACACCAAGCAGTGGGGGTTAGCAGCCAGTAGCTGCTTGGATTACCCTTAGCTAGCAATACAAAAAATGCAGCGGGAGCCCATATATATTTTTTTTAATTATTTATTTAAATAACTAAAAACAAAATGGGCTTCCCTGTATTTTGATTGCTGGACATCACAGTGCTGTAAAAAAAAATCTGTAAAAAAAATGACGTAGCGCTCCGCGGTATTTTTGATTTTCAGCGCAGATAAAGCAGACAGCTATGGGTTGCCACCCCATCTGCCTGCCGTTACCTTGGTTGGCAATCAAAATACAGGGAAGACCATTAATTTTTTCTATTTAAAAAATAGTTAAAATAAAAACATGACGTTGGGTCCCCCCATTTTTGATAGCCAGCTAGGGTAAAGCAGACGGCTGTAGCCTGAAAACCACAGCTGGCAGCTTTACCGTGGTTGGGGATCCTTACACAAAAAAAGTAGGGTTCCCCCCAAATTGGATCACCAGCCAAGGTAAAGCGGACAGCTGTGGTCTGGTATTCTCAGGGTGGGAAGGTCCATAGTTATTGGGCCTTCACAGCCTACAATTAGCAGGCCGCAGGCACCCCAGACGTGGCGCATCCACTAGATGCACCA